>NC_090823.1:45526429-45832632 GCF_000390325.3 Nicotiana tomentosiformis
TGAGGCCAGTTGGACTTCACGTTTTCGGGGTGCTGGCCACATTCGCATAGAAGGTTTCAGGGGTAGGGACAATTTGTGAATCGCGATGTTTGTGTGGCGATTGCGATAAGTATTGTTGGGCAAAGAATTTAAGATGTCATTTCTGGACTTTTATCCATTCTTTCATATTTTGATTCCTAGACTTGGAGAGGGGAGATTGTTAATAGGGATTTTAATACAAGTATAGAGGTAAGTGATTTCCACCTATTTTTGATCATTTTTCAAGAATATACATGAATTTCTACACCTAAAACATCCAATTTTGAAATGAAATTTGGGATTTTGCCAACACTTTAAGAGATTGTATTTTGGAATTTTGACCATCAATTTGGACCCAGCATTGAAAATGAATTTTATATTTGGACTCGACAGGCTATGGGTCATCGGATTTTGATATTGGTTTCGAATTTCGGGCACGCGGGGCCGAGTTGACCTTTGTTGACTTTTTGGGATTCTTCAAAGATCGAAGTTTTATGGATTGGATCGCTTCCTATAGAATTGTTTGACTTCCTTAGATGATGTTTGGCTTGAATTTGCATGATTGAAGGGCTAGAGCGAGGTTTTGATGCGATCTATGTTGAAGCTAGTCCGGGAAGAGATAAGTCTCTTAGTTAACCTTTTTAAGAGGAAATTCCCTAGGATTTGACTTGACTGATATGTATTTAAGGTGTTGGGAGTGGTGTATATATGTGGTGGAGAGCATATATGCACTTACCAAGTTTATATTATGCCCGTGGTAGAATTGAAGTACTTTATGCCTTGTTTTGATTATGTACTCAACTTGATTAATGATTTGTTGGCTTATATGATTGTGTTCGCTCGTTTATTCATGTTAGAGATCATGCCTAGGTTTATGATTAATTATGAAAGCATGGGAGATTGTTCTTGACATGTTAACTTGCTCGAATCATCTGTAGTCTTATAGAAATTATATGAGCACATATCCGCATGATTCTTATTAAGTCCTTGTGCATCTTTTATCTATTAATTCGGAATTATGAGTGATGTTATTAAGCTCCTATTTGCGCTTAAATTTGTCCCTCCAGAGTCAGGTGATTACCCATATTACTTTGGGCTCTGTGAGTGTGGTCGATACATGGATTCGTGTATCGGGTCTTAAGCATGCATAAACATCCTTGATTCATTCAGAAGCATTTATTTAAATGCTCACTCTTACATGGCATATATATGTTAGTTGGGAGCCTCAACTCCGTTGATAGAAGTATGCCAGCTTTACATGCCATACTTGAGCAGCGTTATGATTATGTAATGAATTGGAAACACATGCTTTATGTCTTTCGACTATTTTATATATTGATACACGTTGATCAAGAGGATAATTACCATTTCTGCTTTGGGCTTGTTATTATTTACTGTAATGCCTATAGTCTCGCCACTACTCTTCGAGGTTAGAATTGATACTTACTAGGTAGCGACTGTAGGGTACTCATACTATGCTTCTATATATTTTTGTATAGGTTTTGAGACTGATATTGCAGTACCCTTATGCTGAGTAGGAGTGTGTCATTGGAGACTTCATGGTGAGCTACTGTACTATTTCGATCCGCAATACATGGAGTCCCCTTCCTTATTTATCTTTTGTCTATCTTCTTTCTCATAGACAATTGTGATTATGTATTTAGACTCGTACTTACTCAATAATTCCTCATGTACTTGTGTCACCTAATTATTGGGGATTGTACTATTTTGGTCGTGTTTAGACCATGTTATGATTGTACGATATATTTTATTGCTTTGAGTTTATTCCTACTTTTATTATGATATAACTCTGTTTATTAAAGGAAATTAGACTTTATTCTGTTGATTGTGAGTTGTCTTGCTCAGCAAGTACGACTAGGCGCCATCATGGCTTGAAGTGGGATTTAGGATCGTGATAGTTAAAAACACGTAATATAACTCCATTCATGCGTATGTTCGCCGTAAAATATATCAAATCTAAGATATAATTATTTGGTCATAGGACATTGGTTACAGAGTTATAATCTATATTATATGAAAGAAGTGTATTTAAATATTATTAAAAGAAGAATCTATTTGATGGATTCTATTTGCTTATATTTTAAAAATATTATTAATTCATATTTTTGTATCTAGTTTATGGTCAATAATAATCTTTTAAGTAGTAAGGTATAATATCATATGATAGAATTCTATAGAAAAAACTTTGAAACAGTATTGAGAAAAAGTCAATTGGAACTTTTCGAAAAATTCTAAAAATATATTTGATTAATTTAAATTACATATCTATATATCTATATCTATATATAGATCCACTCATTAATCTTTCTTCTATATTCACAAGAAATATGAAAGTTACATATTAATTAAAAGAATTATAATATAAAAAAATAAAAATTTTAGAAAGACGTAGATTTAGATAACTTATGACCATTTATATTTGGGATAAACTAATATATAAAGGAAATAAATTTACTTATGATATTAAGATTTGATTGACTTGAAAATTGAAAAACTTTCAAGCAACAAAATAGGATCTTACATAAAATATCTTTGTTATAGAGGTAACGTGAGAGTATTTTAATAATACACAAAAATATATTGAGAAATTTAAATAATACCTGAATTTTTTGGGAATAAAATCAAAGTGAATAAATTAATTTTAGGAGTAGAAAAAATCTATATGATACATTTTATATTAAAAAAGGATATTTCATGAAATAGTGAACTAATAAAAAGCCATATAAAAATCTAAAAATGCTAAATCTTAAATAATGCAATAATGACAAGTAATAATGAACAAAAAAGAGAAAAAAAATATTTATATTTTTTAAGGAAATTTTTTTTTTTATATATTGAAAATTACTTATCCTGAAACCTATTTTATTTTAAATTGGGAAGTTAACAACACGTAATAGCGTGATTGCCGTAAAAAATATAAAACCTAAGATATAGTTATATGCTCATTGATGTTTGGTCATAGGTCATTGGTTAAAAAGTTATAATCCATATCTATATTATATTAAAAGGATAGTATTTAAATAGTATTAAAAAAAGAATTTATTTGCTGGATTTTATTTTCTTAAATTTTTAAAATATTATTAATTGATATTTTTGTATTTAATTTTTGGTTAAGAATACTTTTTTTGGCAATCAACTAACTTTTTATTAATTACCCATGTAACATTACAAATCCAGGGGAGTCAAACCAGACGTGCCCCATCTCAGAAAAAACCAACATCCAAAGAAAACAAAAACAACCAGCAACCTCCAGTCCCTTATTATCCGAACAACTTCTATAACCTAACAACTTCTATAACCTGCAAATATAATCAAACGGGCTCTTATTATCCCTAACTCAAATGCATAGACTAGTTTTTAGAATATGCAGCAGGTCCTCCATGCTTCGAGCCTTGTGTTGAAATACTCTTGCATTCCTTTCTAGCCAGAGGGTGTATACTATTGCTGCAAATCCAGCCTTTAGCAAACATTTTTGTGCACTTTTTCCCTTTGACATTTTAACCCATTCCCATTCCTCTTGCCTATATTCCATCATTGCATCCATCTCAAAACTCTTTGCCAGAGACTTATGTTTATAGGACACTCAAATAATAAATGCTCAGTAGTCTCGGCCACCACCTGACAGAAGACACATTTACCATCAATTCTCATACCCCACTGGATCAATTTATTCGTAGTTCTTAGTTTTCCATCTAGTGCCAACCACAATATGAACACCTGCCTAGGTTCAGCCATATTACGAAAGATTATGTTCCTCAAAGGTACATTGCTAACATCCCCTCTAGGGTTTTTGTATGTTGCAGCTATCTTAAAAACGCCCCTGTGAACTACCTGATTCCTGATCTCATGTTTGTATAAGGTGAAATATGATACGACACGTGGTCGTCTAAAAGGAGGACACGTGGAATCCAAGACGGGGATGGCCGAAGACCGAACACAGCCATTTCGTTTGTCACCGGCAAGCATAACATTCATAAAGGTGTGTTAAATACTTTTTGCCCGGTAGCATTTAATAGGGAATATTCGGCAGTATTAAGAGCGACGGTCCGTTATAGAGAATTGGCATTAATGCTCACTGTTACGTCTTCATCAATGAGCCTCATAATTGACATTAAAGGAGGGCACGATCCTAGGACCTCTTCCCTAGACATAGCTATAAATAATGAGCTTAGTTATCATTGTAAAGGACATGAATTCTCTGGCTAAACATATACTACATTCTATACAAAACCTAATACAATCTTACTTTCTTGCTTTTTTATCTCATCATTGCTATGCCCGGAAACCTTGTTCTCGGAACTGTCATCTCTGATGTTTCATCTATATTTTAAGGCTAAGTATTGTACATTTCTTCAATTATTGCATTATTTCAAGATAAAATTAGTTTACTTGTCTAGAAGCCACGTATAAATTCAACTGTACCATTTTACGGGTAAACAATATTTAAGCCAGTATTTCCTAATATTGAATATCTTCCTTACCATCTATGAGGCATGTTGAGGACTATCCATGCTTTCTAGGTTTTGACTTTTTCGGTAATAGGCATGAATTCGAGAAATCCGCAGCTTCTGTTTATTTTGACTTAAAGCCCATAATAGCTTGCAACTTGTAGCTTGATTTTGCCACAACCCAAACTCCCACCGGAGCCGTGACAATGTCTAACACTGCTTGCTAGACAAGCCAATAATTTCACAATAATAATAGACTTAATTAACAGAAGCTTTATAAACTCAACAGCGGAATAATCATAAATATCTTAAATTAGCAACAATAACACAACTACAACCATTCCAAAGATCTGGTGTCAACGAGTACATGACCGCTACTAAATCTCAAAATACAGAGTCAATCCTCAATACAAAACTATCTAAATGATAAAACAATGATAACAAAAGAAACAAAAGAGAACTTCAAGGTCTACGGACGACATAGTAGGTCCCTCGTAGACTTCACAAGCTGGAACTGGTGCGAACTCTCGCAATCACCACGCCTAAAAGCACTTGCAAATAAAGTGCAGAGTGTAGTATGAGTACAACCGACCTCATGTACTCAATAAGTAACAAACCTAACCTAAGGCTGAAAGTAGTGACGAGCTCGGAATCAAAGTCAGTGTCCAACACCAATAATCAATAACTACACATGAAAGAATGATGATAGTAAAAGTAAATGTAACAACCTGACCTATCATTTTGAGCTCTAGCACATTGTTTGGCAGTTTTAGGCCTTGAAAAGCTTTACTTTATGTATTGTGACTTGCACGTATAGTTGGTTTTGGTTTTCGAGGAGTTCGGAGTTGATTTGGAAGAATAACTCTCATATCCGGAGCTTTAAATTGGAAGAGTTGACCAAGGTTTGACTATCGAGTAAATGACCTCAGAATTGGATTTGAAGGTTCCCATAGGTTCGTATGATGATTTTTAACTTGGGCATATATTTGGATCGATTTTCGGGAGGACCGAGAGCTTTTCGGCTCTTACTGTGGAAAGTTGGCATTTTGAAGGTTTTAAAACTGCCTAAGTTGTGATTTGTGACTAGTGCATAAAATTTGGCGTCATTCTGAAATGTTTAAGTGTGATTCGGATGCGTTTGTCGAAGTTTGAAGGTTTGAAAGTTGAAAGAAAGATTTAGATCATCAATTCCTAATTTTGATGTTGTCGTGGCATTTCGGGCATTTGGATGAGGTATTGCGACTGGTTTGCATGATTGGACGGGGTCCTGGGGGCCTCAGGTGTATTTCAGGATGCTTTCGGACCAAGTTTGGATGATTTGTTGTTACTGGTGATGGTTTCTGGTGTTTTTCTTCGTGAACGCGAAGTGATGCATGCGGTCACGAAGAAGGAATTATGGCTTCTGGGATTTTATGTTACACGTTCAGAAGGGAAGTCTCCCGTTCTCGAAGGTTGGGGCAGAGGCTCACCGCGTTCGCAAAGGTAAGGCTGGGTCTGAGAAATGGCCTTTGCGTTCACAAAGGAGAGGCCGTGTTCACGATGGTCAATGTAACGACCCGACCGGTCGTTTTGATTATTGTAACACCGATCCCCTAATTTATGCTTCATCTATTTTATATTGCGGTTACGTGACTCCCCGGGGTATTTGGTTTTGGTGTCGGGTGAGTTTCGGAGTCAAATGGGACACATAGTCCCTAAGTTGGAAGTTTAAGTCGTAGGAGTTGACCGTAGTTTGACTTGTCTGGAGATAACTTTGGAATAAAGTTTTGACGGTTCCAATAGCTCTGTAAGGTGATTTTGGACATAGGAGCGTGTCTGAATGTTGTTTTGGAGGTCCGAAGGTCATTTTGGCGCAAATTGGCGAAAGTTGGAAGATTTTGGAAAGTTTGATTGGGAGTGGACTTTTTGATATCGGGGTCATATTCTGATTTCAGAAGTTAGAATAGGTCCGTAATGTCAATTATGACTTGTGTGCAAAATTTGGTGTCAATCATAGTGATTTTTGTATGAATCGGCGTTGTTTTAAGAATTCGAAAGTGCATAGTTCATAGGCTTGAATATGGGTTGCGATTAGTTGAATTCTTGTTGTTTGATGTGGTTGTTATCATGGAGTAGGTCCGTTAGGTGTTTTGTAACTGGTTGGTATATTCGTACGGGGTCCTGGGTGTCCCGGGTGTGATTCAGATCGATATCGGATCATTTTTGGACTTGTTTTATTCCTGAAGATTTCCAGCTTCTGGTGTCATCGCACCTGCGGAAGAAATGAACACAGGTGCTGACTCGCGTGTGCATGTGAGGGAGCGTAGGAGCGGAGAAGGCAGCCCAGGTGTGGGCTCGCAGGTGCGGAAACAGTTCCACATAAGCGGCTTCGCTTCTGCAATAGAGATGATTGTGGGTGCATCCATAAGCGCAGGTGCGACGCGTGAGCCGCAGGTGCGCATGCGGGGGTGCATGCCATTTTCCGCAAAAGCGGATTCTTTGGGCTTAAGTGAAGTCTGCACCTGCGATGGTTTTTTCGCAGGTACAAGGCCGCAGATGTGGCAGTGTGTTCGCAGGTGCGACGTAACCGGGCAGAAAAGGGGATTTTTTCAAAGGTTTTGCTTCATTTTCATTTTTGAGGCGAAACTTTGAGGGATTTTCAGAGAAATTGTTGGGGTAAGGATTCTTGAGTCATTTTTGATTAATTCTCATGAATCTACTGTTAATTATATCTTTTAATTAGTGTTTTAGAGTTTAAAATATGGGGAAAAAGTGTTGAAGTCCTTAGACTAAATTCTTGAGTTTTGAAAGGCGAAATGAGGTCGGATTTGGATAATTCATGTATGGTTGGACTCGATATCGAATGGGTGTTCGGATTTTATAATTTTGGCCGGTTTCCGAGACGCAGGCCCGGGGTGACTTTTTGGAGTAATTTTTAAATTCTTTGCTAAAATCATAATTTCATTATTTAATTAGTTTCCTATAGTTATATTTATAGTATGAAATTATTTTGGCTAGATTCGAGCCATTCGGAGTTGAAAAATCGAGGGAAAGGCCTTCTAGTGGATTGATTTTAGTGTGGTTTGAGGTAAGTGACTTGTCTAACCTTATGTGGGGGAAATTCCCCTTAGGATTTGGTATTGTTGTGCCAATTGTGTTATGTGAAGGCTGTGTACGCAAGGTGACGAGTGCGTACACGGGCTAAATCTTGAGATTTCGATTTTGGTTATGAAGTTTCTTTTTCATGCTTTAATTGAGTTACTTTAGCATGTTATAGCCACCATGTTTAGTCTATTTTCACATGTTTACTTGGCTTATCTCTTATTTGCAACTTGTACTACATGTTTAGTTGAATTACTTGCTTTCTTGATTCCGTATTCATTATTTAAATGTGGGATTATTTACTTGAAATTTGCTATCCTTGAAATATCTTGCTGTTGAGTTTGGTGTTGAGTTGCAAAGGCCGTGGTTTTTGGCATTCGTGTTATTGTTGAGGGGATTGTTTGGTTGTTTGCACGAGGTTTCTATCGTGCTATTGTTACCATTTGCACGAGGTTTCTTCCATGTCGTTGTTACTATTGATACGCATGCGGAGGTATAAGCTCTGGGTGTTGAAATGCATGCGGTGAGATAAGGTGGTCTTGATATGTGTGGCTAGTAGGGGAACTACTAGAAGGCATGCGGTGTGATAAGGTGGGCTAAAACGCGGGGTGTTATTTCGGAAAAATATTTTTCGAAACTAAATGTAAAGGCTCCCGTGGTGATATAAGGAAAGACTATGAGCTACTTTTATGATTTGGGACTACGAGGTGGTACCACGGTAGGGCCCCCTGTTGATCTTTCTCTATTTTATGTATTTGCTTTGGTTGTTTCCTTAACATGTAAAATCCTTGTTTTCCTTTCGTGTTGTATTAACTGCCTTGATTCCGTGTTGTTAACTTTCCGTAGATTCTTTGTTGTTTCACTTCCTTTTTCATTATCATTATATCATTATGTCTTCTGTCTTGTTTTCTTATTATCTCCAGTAGGGCCTTGACCTGACCTTCTCACTACTCTACCGAGGTTAGGCTTGGCACTTACTAGGTACTGTTGTGGTGTACTCATACTACTCTTCTGCACATGTTTTTTGCAGATCCAAGTACATCTTATGACTCCCGGTACTAGCATGCTGAGTTCGCTTTTAATGACATCAAGGTACACCTGCACGCATCCGCAGGCCTCGGAGTCCCCTTCTATCATGTTCTTCTTTATTTCAATTCACTTTTATAGACAGTGATGTATATGATTTTTAAGCATTATACTTAAAGCTTGTGACTTATATCTCACCAGGTTTTGGGAGGTGAATGAATTGAGTTTACAGATTTTATTTATGAAATTGTTGGAGTTTTGAAATTCTAAGCTTTTATTTAATGTTTTTGCATGTTGTTAGGCTTATTTAGTCTTAGAGACTAGGTGTCATCATGACATCCTACGGAGGAAAATTGGGGTCGTGACAAGTTGGTATCAGAGCTCTAGGTTCATAGGTGTTATGAGTCACAAGAAGGTTTAGTAGAGTCTCGCAGATCGGTACAGAGACATTTGTACTTATCTTTAGGAGGCTATGGAACTGATAGGAAAAATCTCCAATTCTTTGATTCCTTATCGTGCGAAGTTGTAGACTTCGTAATTCTAAATTTATGTCTTTCTATTCTCTCATAGATGGTGAGGACAAGTATAGCAGGATCAGACGACCAGACACCTGCGCCCCTGCTAGAGCCGCGAGAGGTTGGGGTAGGAGTAGAGGCCGAGGACGTCAACGCGGTGCATCCAGAGCACCTGTACGAGCTTCCACAAAGGAGCCACCAGTAGGTCCAGTTGGAGGGCAGGCACATGATATGCCTGTTACTACCCCAACACTCGTGGAGACTCTCGCCCAGTTTCTGAGCATGTTCTGCACTTTAGCTCAAGCAGGGTTGATCCTACTTGCTCCTGCCACATCTCAGGTCGGGGGAGGAGCACAGACTTCCGCCGCCCATACCCCAAAGCAGCGGGTCATGGTTGACCAGGTCCCAAGGGTCATACCAGTGCAGCCAATCGCCCTAGTTCAGCCCGAGGTTAGGGCAACAGTTTCTAAGGGGGAGCAGCTCAGGCTTGAGAGGTACAAGAAGTACCACCCTTCTACTTTCAGCGGGTTGGCATCAAAGGATGCCCAGGGTCTTCTTGAGAAGTGCCACTGTATCCTCCGTACTATGGGTATTGTGGAGTCTAGTGGGGTTGCTTTTACTATGTTCCAACTTAAGGGAGCGGCTTATTAGTGGTGGAGAGCATATGAGTTGGGTAGTCCAGCCAAGGCAGCTTCACTCACTTGGACTCAGTTCTCGGATATGTTCTTGAGGGAGTTTGTTCCCTAGAGTCTCAGAGATGCATGGCGCACAATGTTTGAGCAATTGCGCTAGGGTTCTATGTCCGTGTCAGAGTATAGGGTATGGTTCAGTAATTTGGCTAGGCATACACCAGCCTTGGTTGCTACTGTTAGAGAGCGAGTCTGTCGATTTGTCGAGGGGCTCAACCCCGGTATCAGATTTAACATGGCCCAAGATTTGGAGAAGGACATCGCATACCAGGAGGTAGTGGGGATCGCTAAGAGATTATAGGGTATGTGGACTCAGGAGAGAGAGGAGAGGGAGGCCAAGAGGCCTCAATATTCTGGCACATATAGTTGTACCCGTGCCCTAGTTACAACTTGTCATGGTAGGGGCTGTGTGAGTCACCCTGTTCATTCAGCACTTCCAACCTCCAGCGGTATTCCCACTCCGATGCCTCATGCTCCCTATTATGCACCACCATTGTCTAGTGCACCTCCTGCACGGGCTGCGATCAGGCCCGAGCCAGCCACAATAGCCACGTCCTCCGAGAGCTTGTTTTGAGTGTGGTGACACTCGTCATATGGTGAGGGATTTCCCTAGACTCAGGAGGGGTGTATCTCCACCGACTACTCAGGCTCTGCGTATTCCACCGGGTCCCGAGGTTTCTCAGTCCATGGTCGCCGCACCAGTTGCCACTCCACCTGTACAGCCAGCTAGAGGTGGAGGTTGAGTAGGTAGAGGTCGCCCTAGAGGGGGAGGCCAGGCCAGTTATTATGCTCTTCCTACTAGGACGGAGGCGGTTGCATCCGACTTATTCATCACAAGTATTGTTCCGATCTGTCATAGAGATGCACCAGTCTTATTTTATCTAGGCTCATCTTATTCCTACGTGTCGTCTTATTTTTCTCTATATTTGGGTGTATCACGTGATTCTTTGAGTCTCCTGTCTATGTATCCACACTTTTGGGAGATTCTATTGTTGTTGATAATATGTATCGATCGTGTTAAGTTGTTCTTGATGGTTTTGAGACCGATCTATTGTTGCTCAGCATGGTAGATTTTAATATTAGTTTGTGGTTTGACTGGTTGTCGCCCTGTCAAGCTATTCTCGATTGTCACTCCAAGACCGTGACGCTGGCTATGCCAGGATTACCACAGTTAGAGTGGAGAGGTGCTTAAGATTATGTTCCTAGCAGAGTTATCTCATTTCTAAAGGTTCAGTGTATGGTTGAGAAGGGGTGTAATGCTTATCTAGCTTTTGCGAGGGATGTCAGTATTGATACTACTATTGTGGAGTTAGTTCTGGTAGTGAGGGATTATCCATATGTATTTCTGGAGGATCTTTCGGGCATGACGCCCGACAGGGATGTCGATTTTGTCATTGATTTGTTAAACAAGCAGTTGCAAGAGTTGCTTGATAAGGGCTTTATTCAGCTCAGTGTGTTGCCTTGGGGTCCTCCAGTCTTATTTGTAAAGAAGAAGGATGGTTATATGCGTATGAGCATTGATTATTACCAGTTGAATAAGGTTATAGTGAAGAAGATGTATCCATTTCCATGTATTGATGACCTATTTGATCAACTACAGGGTACCAGAGTGTTCTCTAAGATTGACTTGAATTCAGGCTATCATCAGTTGAAGATTCAGGAGCCATATATCCTGAAGACTGCCTTCAGGACTCAGTATGGTCATTACGAGTTCCTTGTGTTATCTTTTGGGCTGACCAACACCCCGGCAACATTCATGCACGTGATAAACAGTGTATTCTTTCCCTATCTTGACTCATTCGTCATTGTGTTATTGACAACATCCTGGTGTACTCCCGGAGCCGTGAGGATCATGAGCAATACCTGAGGACTGTGCTTCAGACCTTGAGAGAAAAGAAGTTATATGCAAAATTCTCAAAGTGTGAATTCTGGCTAGATTCAGTGGCATTTTTGGGTCATGTAGTATTGAGTGAGGGGATCAAGGTGGATCCGAAGAAGATTGAAGCAGTGCAGAGTTGGCCCAGACCGTCTTCAGCTATGGAGATCCGAAGTTTCTCTTGGTTTGGCGGGGTATTACCGCCGATTTGTAGTGGGTTTTTTGTCTATTGCAGCACCTATGACTAGACTGACACAGAAGGGTGCTCTGTTCAGGTGGACTGAGGAGTGTGAGGTGAGCTTTAAAAAGCTCAAGACAACTTTGACCACAGCCCCAGTGTTGGTTATGGCTTCAGGTTTAGGGTTTTATACTATGTACTATGATGCGTTGCGTATTAGTATCGATGTGGTGTTGATGCAGGACTGTAGGGTGATTGCTTACGCGTCTAGATAGCTAAAAGTTCATGAGAAGAACTATCATGTCCGCGACCTCGAGTTAGCAGCTATTGTTCATGCCTTGAAGATCTGGCGGTACTATTTTTATGGCATCCCTTGTAAGGTCTACACCGACCACCGGAGTCTACAACATCTGTTCAAATAGAAGGATCTTAACTTGCATAAGCGGAGGTGGTTAGAGTTGCTTAAGGACTATGACATCACCATTCTATATAATCCCAGGAAGGCCAATGTAGTGGCCGATGCCTTCAGTCACAAGGAGGAGAGTTTGGGCAAGTTAGCATATCTAGCGATAGTAGAGAGGCCATTAGCATTGGATGTTCAGGCCTTGGCCAACCAGTTTTATAGATTGGATGTTTCTGAACCGAGCCGAGTTTTGGCTTTTGTGGTTTCTCGGTCTTCTCTTTATGATCATATCAGAGCGCGTTAGTATGACGACCCCTATCTGCTTGTCCTTAAGGACACGGTTTAGCACGGCGAAGCCAAGGAGGTCACTACTGCAGATGACGGTGTATTACGGATCCATGGCAGGCTATGTGTGCCTAATGTAGATGGCTTGCGTGAGTTGATTCTCTAGGAGGCTCATAGTTCGCGATACTCCATTGATCCGGGTGCCGCCGAGATTTATCACGACTTGAGGCAGCACTATTGGTGGAGGCGAATGAAGAAGGACATAGTGGAATATATAGCCCGTTGCCTAAACTGTCAGCAGGTGATGTGTGAGCATCAGCGGCTTGGTGGATTGCTTCAGAGGTTAGAGATCCAAGAGTGGAATTGGGAGCAAAATACTATGGATTTTGTTGTTGGGCTCCCACAGACTCAGAGGAAGTTCGAAGCAGTTTGGGTGATTGTGGATAGGTTGACCAAGTCAATTCATTTAATTCTAGTGGTGAGTGCTTATTCTTCAGAGCTGCTGGCTCAGGTTTATATTCATGAGATTGTCAAGCTTCATAGCGTGACAGTATCTATCATCTCTGACCAGGGTACACAATGTACATCGCGGTTTTGGTGGGCCGTACAGCATGAGTTGGGCACGCAGGTGGAGTTGAGTTCATCATTTCACCTCAGACGGACGGACAGTCTGAGTGCACCCTTTACATATTGGAGGATACGCTCCGTGCGTGTGTGATGGAGTTTTGGGGATCTTGGGATCAATTCTTGCCACTCGTGGAGTTTTCCTACAACAACAATTACCAGTCGAGCATTTAGATGGCCCCGTATAAGGCTTTGTATGTTAGGCAGTGCCGGTCTCCGGTGGGTTGGTTTGAGCCAGGTGAGGCTAGGATACTGGGTACAGACTTGGTTCAGGATGCCTTGGAAAAGGTTAAATTTATCCAGGATCGACTTCGTACAGCCCAATCCAGATAGTAGAGTTATGCAGATTGGAAGGTTCGCTACGTTGCATTCATGGTTGGGGAGCGGGTCTAACTCCGGGTTCCGCCCATGAAGGGTGTTATGAGGTTCGGGAAGAATGGCAAGCTGAGCCTTAGGTATATCGAACCTTTTGAGATTCTTGAGAGGGTTGGAGAGGTGGCCTACAGACTTGCACTACCACCTAATCTAGCTGCAGTTCATCCAGTGTTCCATGTTTCTATGCTCCGAAAGTACCACGGCAATTCGTCTCGTGTGTTAGACTTCAGCTCAGTTCAGTTGGACAAGGGTTTTTCTTATGTTGAGGAGCCGATGGCCATTTTTGACAGGCGGGTTCGAACGTTGAGGTCGAAGAACATTGCTTCAGCGAAGGTTCAGTGGAGGGTTCAGCTAATTGAGGAGGCGACTTGGGAGACCGAGCATGATATGCGTAGATGTCATCTTCATCTTTTCCCCACTTCAGGTATGTCTCTATACTTGTTCGAGGATGAATTTTTGTTTTAAGAGAGGGAGGATGTAACGACTCGGCCGGTCGTTTTGAGTATTTTTGCCCGATCCCCTAATTTATGATTGCTCTATGATATATTGTGGTTACGTAACTCGTCGGGGTGTTTGGTTTTGGTTTTGGGTGAGTTTCGGAGTGAAATGGAATACATAGTCCCTAAGTTGGAAGTTTAAGTTGTTGGAATTGATCGTAGTTTGACATGTGTGAAGATGACTCCGGAATAGAGTTTTGACGGTTCCAATAGCTCAGTAGGGTGATTTTGGACTTAGGAGCATGTTCGGATGTTGTTTTTGGGGTCTGAAGGTCGTTTCGACGTAAATTGGAAAAAGTTGGACAGTTGGATTTTGATTCCGGAAGTTGAATAGGTTTGTAATGTCTATTATTACTTTTGTGCAAAATTTTGTGTCAATCATAGTGGTTTTGTTAGAATCAGCATTGGTGTCGGTATTCGCAAGTTCATAGTTTATAGGCTTGAATTTGGGTTGTGATTCGTTGAATTCTTGTTTTTTGATGTGGTTTTCGGCATCGAGTATGTCCGTTAGGTGTTTTAGGACTAGTTGGTATATTCGGACGGGATCCCGGGGGCCCCGGGTGTGATTCGGATCGATATCAAATCATTTTTGTACTTGTGCAATTTCTGAAACATTCCAGCTTCTGGTGTCATCGCACCTGCGGAGGAAATGACTGTAGGTGCGGACTCGAGTCTGTGTGTGGGGGAGCGCAGAAGCGCAGAAGGCAGCCCAGGTTTGGGCTCGCAGGTGCGGAAACAGTTCCGCAGAAGCGGCTTTATTTTTGCGATGGAGAGGATCGCGGGTGAGTCCATAAGCGCAAGTGCAACGCGTGAGCCATAAGTGCGCATGCGCGGGTGCGTGCCATTGTCAGCATAAAAGGATTCTTTGGGCTTAAGTGAAGTCCGCACCTGCGATGGTTTTCTGCAGGTGCGGAGCCGCAGATACGGCAGTGTGGTCACATGTGCGATGTAACTGAGCAGAAAAGTGGATTTTTCAAGGATTTTGCTTCATTTTCGTTTTTGGGATTTTGAGAGCTCGGTTTGTGGTGAAACTTTGAGGGATTTTAATTAGACTCAATTATTGAGTTTTGAAAGGCGAAATGAGGTTGGATTTGGATAATTCTTGTATGGTTGGACTCGATATCGAATGGGTGTTCAGATTTTATAATTTTGGTCGTGTTCCGAGATACGTGCCCGGGGTGACTTTTCGGAGCGATTTTTCAATTCTTTGCTAAAATCATAATTTTATTATTTAAATTAGATTCCTATAGTTATATTTATAGTATGAAATTGTTTTGGCTAGATTCGAGTCGTTCAGAGTTGGAAAATTGAGGGAAAGGCTTTCTAGTTGATTGATTTTAGCGTGGTTTGAGGTAAGTGACTTGTCTAACCTTGTGTGGGGGAAATTCCCCTTAGGATTTTGAATTGTTATGTCAATTGTGTTATGTGGAGGCTGTGTACGCAAGGTGACTAGTGTGTACGCGGGCTAAATGTTGAGATTTCGGTTTTAGCTACGAAGTTTCTTTTTCATGCTTTTATTGAGTTACTATAGCATGTTATAGCAACTATGTTTTGTCCAATTTAATATGTCTACTTGTATTATCTCTTATTTGCAACTTGTAGTACATGTTTAGTTGAATTACTTGCTTTATTAATTCTGTATTCATTATTTAACAGTGGGATTCTTTACTTGAAATTTGCTATCCTTGAAATATCTTGCTGTAGAGTTTGGTGTTGAGTTGCAAAGGTCGTGGTTTCTATTGAGGCA
This sequence comes from Nicotiana tomentosiformis, assembly GCF_000390325.3. Lineage (NCBI taxonomy): Eukaryota > Viridiplantae > Streptophyta > Magnoliopsida > Solanales > Solanaceae > Nicotiana > Nicotiana tomentosiformis. The sequence goes on from NC_090823.1 coordinate 45,542,213, forward strand.
AAGTGTAAGTTGTAAAATATCATTTTATTGAGTTGTTATGTTTTTGGAATTCGTGTTATTGTTGAGAGGATTGTTTGGTTGTTTGTACGAGGTTTCTGCCGTGCTGTTTTTACTATTTGCACGAGGTTTCTACCGTGCCGTTATTACTATTGATACGCATACAAAGGTATAAGGTCTGGGTGTTGAAATGCATGTGGTGAGATAAGGTGGGCTTGATACGCGTGGCTAGTAGGGGAACTACTAGAAGCCATGTGGTGTGATAAGGTGTGCTAAAACGCGGGCTGCTATTTGGGGAAAATATTTTTCAAAACTAAATGTAAAGGATCCCGCAGTGATATAAGGAAAGACTGTGAGTTACTTTTATGATTTGAAACTATGAGGCGGTACCTCGGCAGGGGCATATGTTGATCTTTCTCTATTTGCTGTATTTACTTTGGTTGTTGTTTCCTTAACATGTAAAATCCTTGTTTTCCTTTCGTGTTGTATTAACTGCCTTGATTCCGTGTTGTTAACTTTCCGTAGATTATTTATTGTTTCACTTCCTTTGTCATTATCATTATATAGTTATGTCTTCTATCTTGTTTTCTTATTATCTCTAGTAGGGGCTTGACCTGACCTCGTCACTACTCTACCGAGGTTAGGCTCGGCACTTACTGGGTACCGTTGTGGTGTACTCATACTACGCTTCTGCACATGTTTTGTGCAGATCCAAGTGCATCTTATCAGTCCCAGTACTAGCGCATTGAGCTTGCTTCTGGAGACTTCAAGGTAAACCTGCTCGCGTCCGCAGTCCTCGGAGTCCCCTTTTATCATGTTCTTCCTTGTTTTATTTCACTTTTATAGACAGTGATGTATAGGATTGTTCAGCACTGTACTTAGAGCTTGCGACTTATATCTCACCTGGTTTTGGGAGGTAAATGTATTGAGTTTACATATTTTATTTATGAAATTATTGGAGTTTTGAAATTCTAAGCTTTTATTTAATGTTTCCACATGTTGTTACGTTTACCTAGTCTTAGAGACTAGGTGCCGTCACAACATCCTACGCAGGGAAATTGGGGTTGTGACAGTCGGGCCTGGTAAAGCACCGCGTTCGCAAGCCTTCTCTCGCGATGGCAAAGAAGGATTGGTGCTGGAGGTAACATTGTGCTTGGCGAACGCGAGGCACATGCCGCGTTCGCAAAGAAGGACACCTGGGCAGATTATATGTTGGCCAAGTAGGAATTTTCTCATTCCAACTTATTTCTCTCTTGCTTTAGCGATTTTTGGGCGATTTGGAGGAGCCATTTTCATCATCTATCATGAGGTAAGTTGTTCTCACTTGTTGCAAGTTAAATACAAGGATTATATGTGGATTTAAATATGGAATTTTGTAGAAAATTGAGGGATATTTGAAGAAAACCTAGAATTGGTATTTTACATTTTTACCACAAAATTGGGCATGAAATTAGGAATAAATTATAAATCTGCATTCGTGGTATTATGGGTGTAATGTTTATCTTCAAAAATATTCAAAATTCGGGTGCATGGGCCCGGGGGTTGCCTTTGTTGACTTTTTGAGTAGAGTTGGAAATTGTTATAAATTGTTAAACTACGAGTATTGGGGTATATTTGGATTGGTTTGCATGTTGTTTGTTTAGTTTTGGAGTGTTTGGCATCGGTTTGAAGTGTTTGATAGGACTTGGAGCCGGTTATCAGATTCTGGAGAGAGGTAAGTCTCCTGTCTAACCTTGTGCGAGGAAAAGTACCCCGTAGGTGTTATAATTGTTATTTTCTATGAGTTGTGGGTGCTACGTATGCACAAGGTGACGAGAGTCTGTACGTTCCTAAATTAATGTTTATGTCCAGGTAGACATAGGACTTTATCATGCAATAATTGTATTATCTAAAATCAACTTGTTAGTTTAATTACTTAAATTTATAATTGAAATTTGATTAGGTATTATGTTAGGCTGAGCTTTATTACCTTGAGTTTTGGCGGAATATTTTATTGTTGGTAAAGAGTATATTTTCTTTACGTGCCCATCCTTGTGTTGCAATTATTAGACCCGTAGTTTGAAGAGTTTCTCTAATTCTGTGGATTGGGTCGTACGCCTTGGTAGTGCTATGAAATAACATTATAGATCGGGCCAAACGACCTCAACAACATATTGATATGTATCCATTGATTTGGCCGTACGACCTCGGCGGTGTATTTACATGACCATTATGGATCGGGCCATACGACCTTGGCATAATTCTTGCGTAGTATCGCTAGGAGTCCAAATATTAATGAGATTTTCCCTTCGATTAAAGACTTGACATTTATATGATATTTGTTATTTGTTTGAGATAGTACATGATATTTGAGAAATTTATACCGTAAGTATTCAGGAGGGTTATGTTAGTTACAGTTCTTACCTCATTATTACCATTGTATTTCATATTTGTTTATAATTTATTGTACTGATTTATTGGACCACTAGTAAGTGTCAATGTTGACCCCTCGTCACCACTTCTCCGGAGTTAGGCTAGATACTTACTGGTTACACGTTAATTTATGTACTCACGCTACACTTCTGCACTGATCGTGAAGGTATTCTTGTGGTCATTTGGGCGCATGGGTGTGGCTGTTGAGGGTACTTTAGAATGAGATGCATTACATGTTACGACCTGCAGCACAAAGATGCTTCATCATATTCATTTATATTGTCCTGTCTATTTTACATTCCAAATAGATGTTGTAATAGTATCGTACTTTCTAGTAGATGCTCATGCACTTGTGACACCGGGATTTGGGAATTCCAAATAGTTGTTTATGGTATTTATCTAGTATTGTGAGACGTTGCTAGTTCATTTTCCTTATATACATTATGTCATAGTTGAGTTTCCAAAATGCAACTCGATCCAACGACCACCCCAACATACATACATGACCCACAAAAACAAACGTCTACTTCATACAATTTCGGCAACAAGGCCCCGGCTATACCTCAAAATGTAAAAAACTTATACAAAAGAAGGACTACATGAACCCTGGGAGAAATGGGGCTCACCAAGACTGTTTTGAGGAGAGAAAGATAGCACCACTATCTGCGATCGGCACTATCTACGATGAAACCACCTAAATCTATTCAAAGATGTAGCGCCCCCGACAAAAGGGACATTAGGACTGTCGAATAATACTAGTATGTAAGGCAAACACCAATCTTAGTAGAATAAACAATGAAACAAAGAGAAGGCAGACATAATAATCAATAAGTAATTCATAATAATACAAAGAAAACACCAAGTAAGGATCACATAGTTTCCAATTCAATCTTTCCATCTTTTAGATTAATAATCTTTAGTGCCAAAGCCACAACTCCCAATGCCACCGTGTTTTTACACGGAGTCCGGTTTCGGCCCGACCGGCTAAGCCATCTCAAGTGAGACATATCCATATCCACAACGTAATTCAATAATCCCAATACAAATGCCACCATGTGTACAGCATGGCATCCGATCTCGGCCCGATCGGCTAAGCCATCTCACTTGAGACATAACCTCTTTCAATTGTTCACTCTATTCATATTTCTTTCCCATCTTTCGTTACATGGCACAAACAGCCTCATTTATTAAGTAGTTCTTGCCACTTTGGAATATTTTACAATTCCAGTCTTTCCCTTTTTATTTGTTCAAATAACATCGTCATTCATGTTGATAAGTACCATCACATAAGGGAAGGAGCTAGGAAAATCATAATTACGTTCTCAAATAGCATGATGACATGGTAACAATCTAAAACAAGTAGGGAACATGAATCTTTAAATCTAACACACTAAGGCAAACAATTCTAGTATAATCAAGTTGGAACTTACACCAATTATTCGGACACCAGGAGTTCAATTCTAAGAAGAAGAGAGTTAGCCATACATACCTCAATTGCGCTTCTTTAGACTCTACAATTATCCGAAACCCTTAGCAACCTCAATCTATTTTTGCAATATACAAATTGAACCCAAAATTAGGAAAACTCTTTATCACATGCATGCAAGATGAACAACCCCCATACCCATGGACCATCATATTAATAACCCATTATAGCTATGTTTGAAATTAAGAGCTGGGGTGATGAAGTCTTACCTTTTGGATGAAGAATCTGGTGCTCTACTTGAATATTTCTAGAGCTTTAAGTGATGATTGAGGATCAATTTAATGAAAACTTAGGCCCCCCCCTCTTGAACCCTCTCTCTCTCACACTCTAGAAATATTAGAAAATGAGCTCAAAATAGACCTTAGGGGTGTTTTAACGGATTGGGGGTCGGGTTGTAAATTAAGAAAAATGGTGCCCCGACACAGGTCTGCGGTCCCATATACGACTGCATAATGGTTATGCGGTCCGCAAAGTGACCGCAAAAATGGCCCTCAGGGGCCTAAACGTTCAGCTCAGGTATGCGACCAGTATGCGGTCTGCATACTTATTCTGCGGTCGCATAATGCACCGCAGAACTCCCTCCGCAGAAACCCAAGAGGAATTATGCGACCGATATGCGGTCGCATAATCGACCGCAAAACTGACCTCAAGTTGGCCAAACTTACTGCTTCACTCTGCGGTCATTATGCGGTCCGCGGAGTGATTATGCGGCCCGCATAATGGGCCGCAGAAATGTGTTCCTCTGCGACACATTTTCCTTTAAGTCTGAAGGGTACTGTTCTATCCAAAAAGAATTTATACTATAATAACACAGGAATCTAACTTGGCACCACGAAACCCCGAGTTTTTGGTTAAAATTTTTACGGGTCCTTACAGTCAGCAGGTATTTTCCCTTCTCACTCATGAAGGGTTGGTCGCATTCACGATGCGTTGGCTTGGGTAGCCTTTGTGATCGCGATGACCTGACCGCTTTCGAGAAGAAGACTTTTGGGGTGAGGGGCAGTGTTGCCTTTGTGATCCCGAGGCTTCGTTCGCGGCCGCGAAGAAGGAATCACTGGGCAGTAACATTTTAAAAGTCAGGACTTAGGCTATATTTCTTCATTTCTCACATATCTTGGCCAATTTTAAAGTTTCATGGAGAGGGATTCTCATCTAGCATTTGAAGGTAAGTCATTTCTACCCAATGTGAGTTAAATACATAGATTATGGGTAGATATGAACATACAAATTGTTAAAATTATGGGATTATGATGAATAACCTAGGGTTTGGTAAAAATGAGATTTGATCAAGAAGTTCATTAGGGAATTGACTAGAAATTGTATATTTGAGATTTTAAGGTCATGGATAACATTTTTCTATGAAATATTTTGAAATTCATGCACTTGTGCTTGGGGTGTCTTTTAGAAACTTTCCAAATTGGGTTGGGAAATTACTCTTATAGATGAATTATGAACTTTTGAGCATATATTGAATAGTTTGTACGACTTTTCACTAGTTTCCGGTTGCTCGGTGTTACTTTGAGGCTATTAGTGTGGTTTGAGGGCTAAGAATAGATCTTGGAAGTAAGGTAAGTCTCTTTCCCAATCTTGTAAGAGGGAATTATTCCCGTAGGTGCTTAAATTATTTTTTGCTACTAGTTGTGGGTGCTACGTAAACATGAGGTGACGAGAGGCCGTACGTAGCTAAAAATCCTGTTTATGTCCATGTAGAATTTGGGGTTTATCATGCAATATTTGTATTATTTAGACTCAACTAGTTAGTTTAATTACTTAAATTTATGTGTGAAAATGGATTACGGAGTATGTTAGGCCAATCTTCATTACCTTGAGTTTTGTCGGAATTCTTGAGTGTTGGTAAAAATTATGTATTCCTTAACGGATTGGGGGTCGAGTTTTAAATTAAGAAAAATGGTGCCCCGACACAGGTCTGCGGTCGCATATGCAACCACATAATGGTTATGCGGTCCGCAAAGTGACAGCAGAAATGGCCCTCAGGGGCCTAAACTTTCATCTTAGGTATGCGACCAGTATGCGGTCCGCATACTTGTTCTGCGGTCGCATAATGCACCGCAGAACTCCCTCCACTGAAACCCAAGAGGAATTATGCGACCGATATGCGGTCGCATAATCGACCGCAAAACTGACCTCAAGTTGGCCAAACTTACTGCTTCACTCTGCGGCCATTATGCGGTCCGCGGAGTGATTATGCGGCTACATAATGGGCAGCAGAAACGCATTCTTCTGCGAAACATTTTCCTTTAGGTCCATAGGTTACTGTTCAATCCAAGAAGAATTTCTACTATAATAACGCAGGAATCTAATTTGGCACCATGAAACCCCGGGTTTTTGGTTAAAATTTTTACGGGTCCTTATATCCTCCCCTACTTAAGATCATTTGTCCTCGAATGAGGATCAAGTTTCACTTAACACAGTCTCAGTCATGCCACATACCAATAGCCTCAAATATGCCTAACTTCCTAACTTTCTGAAACTTTCGCCAGAGTTTTCTTTGTAATTAGGTCTATCCACCTGCCAGAGAGCCCCCGAAACACACTTTAGCAACATATATAGAATTAAATGACACAACAGAATGCAAAATAACACCAACCGAAGCCTCATGGGGGACATATAACTAGAAAGGAGTGTCTTTATATTAGCCGAACAAGTGATACAAACTTTAGGGGAAACAACTTCATAAAATTATTGCATGGCTATTCAAACAAATGAGGGTACTTTTCTTTCATTCCATTCTCGGTTTCCAAAGTAGATTCTTCGACTTGTTGGTTTCGCCATAACACCTTCACGGATGTAATTTCTTTATTTCTCAACTTCCGGACCTGCCTATCAAGAATAGCAATCGGAATTTCTTCATATGACAATTCTTCACTAACCTCGATGGCCTCAACCGGCACAATAGCGGACGGATCACCAACTACCTTCTTCAACATGGACACATGGAATACCGGGTGTACTAATGACATCTCATGTGGTACTTCAAGCTTGTACGCCACCTGAACTATCCTTTGAATGATTTTATACGGCCCGACATAACTCGGACTTAATTTCCCTTTCTTTCCAAACCGCATGATCCCCTTCATGGGAGATATCTTCAAGAACACCCAATCATCTTCTTTAAACTCTAAGTCTTTACGACGAACATTCGAGTAGGATTTTTGACGACTATGAGCAGTTTTCAACCTTTCTTTTATGATCTTAACCTTTTCCATAGCCTGATGCACAAGGTTTGGGCCTATTAGTTCAGCTTCTCCAACCTCGAACCACCCAATTGGTGATCTACATCTTCTACCAGACAAGGCCTCAAACGGTGCCATCTGAATACTGGCATGGAAGCTGTTGTTATAAGCAAATTCTATGAGTGGCAAATGATCATCCTAGCTACCCTTGAAGTCAAGCACACACACACGCAACATGTCCTCAAGCGTCTGAATAGTCCGCTCTACTTTGCCCGTTCATCTGTGGATGGAAAGCCGTGTTAAGATTTACCTGCGTACCCAACCCTTGCTGAAACTTCTTCCAGAAATTAGCTGTGAATTGGGCCCCTCGATCGGAAAGATGGAAACTGGAGTGCCATGAAGCCTTACTATTTCCTTGATATATAACTGAGCATATTGTTCTGCAGTGTTGGTGGATTTAACTTGTAAAAAGTGTGCTAATTTCGTGAGTCGGTCCACGATCATCCAAATTAAGTAAAACTTACACGGAGTGCGCGGTAACCCTACCACAAAATTCATGTTGATCATTTCCCATTTCCATATTGGAATTTCTATACTCTGAGCTAACCCACCGAGCCTTTGATGCCCGGCATTCACTTGTTAATAGTTTGAACATTTTGCCACAAAGTCCGCCACACCCTTCTTCATGTTATTCCACCAGTAAACTTCCTTGAGGTCATGATACATTTTTGTAGAACCTGGGTGCACGAAATATCTAGAAGTATGAGCTTCTGCCATGATTCTTTCCCGAAGACCATCTACATTTGGAACACATAGTCGTCCTTGGTACCGTAATGTACCGTCAACCATGCCAAGAGAAAAAGCCATAGTCTTATGTTTATGAATCCCTTTCTTCAGCTGCACCAACACTGGATCACTGTATTGCTTCTCCTTGACCTCCGTCGCAAGCGATAATTCTGCCCTATTCCGCACAATCACTCCCCGTTCATTAGAGTCCGCAAGACAAACTCCCAAACTGGCCAACTGGTGAACTTCCTGGGCCAAGGGCTTTGACATGCCTCCAAGTGAGCCAAACTACCCATATATTTCCGACTAAGAGCATCCTCCACCACATTAGCCTTCCCCGGATGATACAAAATGTCGATATCATAATCTTTGAGCAACTGAAGCCACCTTCTCTTCCTTAAGTTCAATTCCTTCTATTTGAAAATGTATTGAAGAATATTGTGGTCCGTGAATACATCTAGATGGACTCCATACAAATAATGACGCCAAATTTTTAATACAAAAACCACTGCTGCAAGCTCTAAGTCATGAGTTGGATAGTTTTTTTTTATGATTCTTAAGTTGCCTTGAAGCATATGCTATAACCTTACCATGTTGCATTAATACACACCCAAGACCAATCTTTGAAGCATCGCAATACACCAAACAACCCCTCGGTACCCTCTGGCAGGGTTAATACCGGCGCCGAAGTCAATCTTGATTTCAATTCCTGGAAGCTCCTTTCACAAGCATCGGACCACAGGAACTTAACCGCCTTTTGCGTCAATTTAGTCATATAACAGATTTCACCGCTGCAACCTTTTGAGGATCAACCTTAATTTCTTCTCCGGAGACAACATGACCCAGGAATGTAGCAGATTTAAGCCAAAATTCACATTTCGAGAACTTTTCATACAAGTGGTGGTGATGAAGAGTCTGCAAAATTGCCTTGAGGTGGTCGGCGTGATCCTCTCGACTTCGTGAATATACAAGGATGTCGTCAATGAATACTATCACAAAAGAGACAAGAAACGGCCTGTAGACTCGACTCATAAGATCCATGAAAGCCGCCGTGGCATTTGTTTGCCCGAAAGACATTACCAAAAATTCAAAGTATCCATACCGGGTTCTAAAAGCTGTTTTCGGAATATCCTGCTCCCTTACCTTCAATTGATGGTACCCGGACCGCAAATCAATTTTGGAGAAGAACTTTGCACCTTGTAATTGGTCAAAGAAATCATCTATTCTAGGCAATGGGTATTTGTTTTTGATTTTTACTTTGTTGAGTTGCCGGTAATCAATACACATCCAAAGCGATCCATCTTTCTTCCTGACAAAGAGAACCGGTGCGCCCAAGGCGACACACTCGGTCAGATGAAACCTTTCTCTAGCAAATCCCTTAGTTGTTGCTTTAGCTCTTTTAATATTGTCGGCGCCATTCTATAAGGTGGAATGGATATAGGCTGCGTGCCCGGCATCACATCAATCCCAAAATCAATCTCCCTGTCTGGAGGAATTCCAGGGAGCTCATCCGAATATACATCGGGGAATGAATTCACAATTGGTATAGATTCAAGGGTAGGCACCTCAGCAGTGTTCTCCGTAACTCGGACCAAATGGTAAATATACCTCTTCCTGATCATCTTTGTGTCCTTAAGGTAAGAAATAAACCTACCTTTTGGCATAACATTATTCCCCTCCCACTCAACAACTGGCTCGTTAGGAAACTCAAGCCTCATGATTCTGGCTTGGCAATCGAGTTTACAAAACAAGAATAAAGCAAATCCTAGTTCAATAAGATCAGCCATGGTATCCCGACCATTCACCGTGACAACACAATCCCTATAAACCCTTGTGGCCATAATAGGCTCGCCAACCAGAGTAGATATAGAGAACGGATCATGAAGCTGTTCCGGTTCTATCCCAAAGCTCGTAGCAACATAAGGAGTAATATAGGACAAAAAAGATCCGGGATCAATAACGTCATGCACATCATGAGATTGAACAGTGAATATACCTATGACAACATCCGGGGAAGCCTCTGCACTCTGTCGACCACTCATAGCATAGAATCGGCTGGGTCCTCCCGAACTCTGTGCACCATCCCTAACTGTACCACGCCCTGCGGGTGCTGAAGAGCCTCGAGCTAGAGGGTGTGCTTAAGATGTGGTAGCTGTAGGACTGGATGACTGAGCTGTGCGCATTCCTGCACCCTGACGGGATGCACGACACTACCTCTGAATATGGCCTCTCATTCTGCATCCGTAACATACTGGCATGTCCAGGTACCAGACTCCCGAATGTATCTTCCCACACTTGGGGCATGGGGCCCTCTACTGCTGCTGGAATTTCCCTTCTGATCGGCCCTGATGATGGGACCCCCTGCTGCCCTGACTGGGCCTAAAGCGGCTCCCCTGCTGCTGACCGTGCGCTGATGGCGGGGCACTAGCTGAAGACTGAGCATAAGACTGGCATGGACCTGATGATCCACCCCAAAAAGCTGATCTCTCACCTCCGAATGAATCCCCATGGTTGCCCGCTAATCGAGCACTACTACTACTTTCTCGTTCCATCCTGAGCTTTAACTTTCGAGCCTCCGTAGCTTGGGCAAATGCCACCATCCTTCCATAGTTCATGTCAGAATTTAGAGCAGCTGTGGTAGCCTCATTAATAACCAAAGGGCTAAGGCCCTGCACAAATCGACGCACTCTTGCCTCCAAAGTCGGCATCATATGAATAACATACTTCGATAGGCGCACGAAATCCATGTGATACTCCCACACATTCCTACTACCCTATTTTAAGGGTCTCAAACTCCACAGCATGGTCTGCCTTAGTCTCGACAGGCAAGAAATGATCTATGAAGGCATCCGCGAACTCACGCCATCTCGCTGGAGGGCTCCCCTCCTCACGGTAATCTTCCCACATTTCAAACCAGGAATATGCCACCCTTTTCAGACGATAAGAGGCCAACTCCACTCCCTCAACTTCAGTAGCATGCATAACTCGGATAGTTTTATGCATCTCATCAATGAAATCCTGAGGGTCTGCCTTGGGATCGGTACCTGTGAACACTGGAGGGTCTAACTGAAGGAACCTGTTTTCCCTGGAACCAGAAGAATCCTCTTGCGAGATAAATAAGGTGGGTGCAACATTTGACCTCTGGGCCTGAGAAGCTACTAACTGAGTCAGCATCTGATTAGCTCCCCTATGATCCCCATCAGAAATACCGGGACCTGGAGCTGCGGCTGGAGGTGGAACATGTATATCGGCGGGAGATATTGTGGCACCCTCTGCGGGTGTAGGAACTGGGTAGTCTATTCTGGAGTAGACAAATTAGGCAATGTGATAGTAGGGGGATTATCGTCACCCGCATTATCAAGTAAGGGATCAACAGCCACTCCTGGTGTGGCATTGGTTTCTTGGCCAATTCTCGCTCTCTTCTTAGGTGTCATTTACTGAAAGTTAGAACAATGCACGAGTTAGGGGAAAACAACCTCACGTTCCTCTCTATCGCACGATATAGAACAACAATGAAGGGTATCATTCTTAAATATCCAAGTAGCCCCCTAATAATAGATGTGGTCGACAACACACCGATAAGAAGGGCTCTACTAGACACGGTTCCAAGACATCCTAGGACACTTTAAAACCTTAGGCTCTGAAACCAAGTTTGTCACGCCCCAACATCGGGGAGCGCGACCGGCGCTCAACCGAGTGAACCCGGTCGAGCAAGCCTATTAAAACTTTCCTACCCGACTCATTCATAACCCAAAAAGGGATTGCATCACCATTTGTAAAACCGGGGAGAAATTAGTTATAAATATATAGACATTACTAGTTCATTTTCCTTATATACATTATTCCATAGTTGATTTTCCAAAATACTACTCGATCCAACGACAACCCCAACATACATAAATGACCCACAAAAAAATGTCTATGGAGCCTCTAAGGAAACGAAAGAGCAACATGACAATCCTGGCAACAAGGCCCCGACTATACCTCAAAATGTTAAAAACTTATACAAAAGAAGGACTACATAACCCCTGGGAGTAATTGGGCTCACCAAGACTGTTGTGAGGAGAGAAAGAGAGCACCACTATCTACGATCGACACTATCTGCCATGGAACCACCTACATCCATTCAAAGATGTAGCGTCCCCGGCAAAAGGGACGTTAGTACTGTCGAATAGTACTAGTATGTAAGGTAAACACCAATCTTAGTAGAATGAATAGTGAAAGAAAGAGAAGGCAGACATAATAATCAATAAGTAATTCATAATAATACAAAGAAAACACCAAGTAAGGATCACATAGTTTCCAATTCAATCTTTCCATCTTTTAGATTAATAATCTTTAGTGCCAAAGCCACAACTCAAGTGAGACATATCCATATCCACAATGTAATTCAATAATCCCAATACAAATGCCACCATGTGTACAGCATGGCGTCCGATCTCGGCCCGATCGGCTAAGCCATCTCACTTGAGACATAACCTATTTCAATTGTTCACTCTATTCATATTTCTTTCCCATCTTTCGTTACATGGCACAAACAGCCTCATTTATTAAGTAGTTCTTGGCACTTGGGAACATTTTACAATTCCAGTCTTTCCCTTTTTATTTGTTAAAGTAACATCGTCATTCATGTCGATAAGTACTGTCATATAAGGCATTTCACACATAAGGAAAGTAGCTTGGAAAATCATAATTACGTTCTCAAATAGCATGATGATATGGTAACAATCTAAAACAACTAGGGAACATGAATCTTTCAATCAAACACACTAAGGCAAACAATTCTTGTATAATCAAGTTGGAACTTACACCAATTATTCTGACACCAGGAGTTCGATTCTAAGAAGAAGAAAGTTAGCCATACATACTTCAATTGCACTTTTTTAGACTCTACAATTATCCAGAACCCATAGCAACCTCAATCTATTTTTGCAATATACAAATTGAACCCAAAATTAGAAAAATGTTCATGGTTCTAGTTCACTTTTTATTTTTCCCACACTCTTTATAACATGCATGCAGGTATCCAGGTTAGTATGGCCCGAGAGGTTGAGATGGGGACTCCTTACGACTAGGTTGTGGAGATAGCTCAGGAGATTGAGGGTATTCGCAATCAAGGCCGAGTGTATACAATAGGGGAGAAGTGGCCTAGACATTCCGGCAGATTCGGCGGTGCCCCCTCTCAGGGAAGAGATCAATTCATAAGGGGACAGTCTAGCACGCCCACATATTCAGCACAACCAGGCCAAAAAGGTAGCCATAAGATAATCTGATTAAAACATGAAAGAAAACTCGACAAAGGACGACCCAAAATAATATACAAGCTTATGTACATAGATATACAAGACTACAAGGCTGCCATGACCATCAACACACATAACATCTATCTACAAACCTCTAAGGAGTAAGTAAATATCATAAGGTCGGGACAGAGCCCCGCCATACCCAACTACATACATAAATGCAACCATCATACCTACCAGCTCAATAGACAACTCCGGAAGAAAGCAGCGTGACAACCTTCAGCTGAGTTGAGTCACCTATTGTGAAGTATTATTTTTATCGCTTTCTATATCTACGGGCATGAAACGCAGCACCCCAGCAAGGGGTTGTCAGTACGAAAGATGTACTGAATATGTAAAGTAGGTAAAGCATATAAATAGAAGATGAAATACGAAGGAAGAGTACAGAAGTCAACCTGAAACTGATAACATGCCTCTGAGGGCATACACTGTCATAATCATGGGTATATATGCATGTCTGTAAAAATCAAGCCACTCAACGGGGCCATATATATAGTATCAAGCCACTCTTTAGGGAAAATCATGTCATATCATAACGTACCCAGCCTCAATGAGGACTCGATCGTACTTGACCTTAATAGGACTCGATAATATCTCATAACATACCCGGCCTCAAAGAGGACTCGGTCGTACCCGGCCACAAAAGGATTGGTGATACCCAACTGATCAGTGGTTGCACAAGAAGTGTTGTACCCAACCGACTATAGCACGACTAGGTAGAGCAAAATAGATACATATATAAGTGAAATGCAAGAACGACCATAAGCGATATCATGAATCTGGAAGAATTCCATCAGAATGAAATACACAAGAATATGATCAATCTTTTGCAAGGGAAGACGTAGGACTATTCAATCTTGTGATATGAGGATTATTTCAAAGGGAATATTTACATCAAGTCATGCCAAGAAAGAAGGTAGACTTACATACCTTTGTCTTTTACATAACCTCACGATGTTGGTTCAACCCATTAGTACTTCAATCTACGACAAAACGATGAGGGAGCATTGTTAAGCTTACGAAAGCTAGAATTCAACACAAATGAGCGACTAGCTCGTCTACAAGTATTTGTACATCACCTCCCCTTATTATTTTCCTTTCCTCAAATAAAACAACAAACCAACATGTCCATGAAGTCAACAAACATATTAAATCAATATCCAATCTTATATCCAGCACAATACATCACCAAAATAGTCGACACAATCTCACACAATAACCAAGTGCTACTTAGCACTATTCCATCCATAAAACTTAGCTAGAACTTGAATACACTTCAATAATGACAACCACAATATACTCAGGTTATACATACTAATTTTAAGCCACAACACAATATTAAAATGAACTCATAACAGTCCACGCATTACAGCAACTCAAAACTGATTTTCAGATTATTACTTTATCACTTCTTGCTCCCACAACTTAGTTAAAGCACCAATAAGCTTAAAAACAACTTGTCCAAGCCAATACTCACATGTGACACCATATAATAACATGAAACTACTCCAAACAGTCCATAACACAACAACTTCAACTCAATTTCTAGCCCCTACTTCATAAGTCCTTCACCAAAAAACCTAGCTAGAACTTAGATAAACTCAAATACATGAAGAAGTGAGGATTTTCTTACCTAGATCATATATTTTAGGGATGAAAAAATGTTAGTATCTTTTCCTTGATGACCGTTAACTTGCTTCACTTAAGATCATTCAGGATTAGAGATTACCTTTTAACTTGAATTGAAAGAAGAAGAAGATTATCAGCTCCTTCTTGAGGCTTTGCAATCGATCAATTTGGGAGAGAATTTCATGGCTCTATTTATTTTTATAAAACTTGGATATTATGAGGAGATATTTCTTGATTCATCCCCTAAAAGGGTCCTCTTGGCTGACCTACACATGTTCATTTAGGTGGACTAATTTGGGCCTTCCCTTTTTGGCAAGTAGGTGACACACCTGCTTGTCACCTACTTGGTTAATTAATAAGTGTCGCATGCTACCCTTATTCAGTTAGACACGTATCTTGTCCTCATTTAATAATCACAACATGTATTAAGTAGCTCAAGCTACTAGGTGGGGTAAACAAGTATCCCGGTAAGCAAGGAACTCAATTTTATGTATCCATCATCTCATTATTTTTCAAGTATCATTCACCTTAACTTACTTAAGACTTCAATAAACCTTCCTTAGCCTTGTAGAGGGATTTCATCCTTTCCGAGCTTACATTAGATAATCTTCTAACAGCAGTGACATCTGAAGTACGAGGTATAACATAATTTATTGGAGATGTTATGTACTATACTTCATTGATATATGGAGATTGTTGAATGACTTATGTTTGACATTCCTTGGGAATACAGTGTACAAAGAGAGAGGATTTACTAAGTTGTCTAAGGTTCAAGTTTCTTCTTTTGGAGAGATTATGTGCTAGTAGAGCATAAGTCATTTGACATGTTTGGCTATGCATCAGGGACTAGAGCAGAGTCTGTGACTCTCGAGAATGGTTTTGGTGGGTTCAAGTTCAAAAATATGACATTTAAGAATTTTTCTAATGCTTTGTTTGGTTAAGAATTTGAGTTTGGTATTGGATTATGAAAGGGATTTGGAGTATTTCTATATCATTATTTGATTCTACAATGTATCATTAGAGGATGAAAGGAATAGTTTCAGGTTTATTGGAGGATTATTTAGAGAATATCTCGGTTTGAGGTATCTTTAGGTGCATGAAAGGGAATGAAATGGCTTACAGATATTGTAATTACTTAGTTCCATATCAGGATCACTTGGTGTGAGTTTTGGTTGAAGATTATCGTATATTGGAAGAGAAAAGTGATACCTTAAAAGCAGGTCAAGAGTAATATGAAGAAGTTGGGTTAGTATAGTAGTAGGCTTGGACTAGCATGATAATAAAAACGAGCAGTTTCTTTGGTATGATAGGGAATTACAGACACTTTTGTGGTAGGACCTTTTGGGTTTGGCAGTTTGTGTGACTTGGTTGACTTGGAGATGCTTAGTTTTAATGATTTCATTATTGTGTAAGTGGTTTTACAAGAGCTTGAGGACTATCCTACTTGGGGCGTGGAGTTGATAGGGGGATTCTTATACTTATATATGGCATCATGATGGATGTGGTGAGTCGTGTAAGGTTTAGATTTCCTTGAAAAGGCCGTGGTTCATCTTCGAGTGGGAGGATTAGGATCAAAGAGCACAAATGATTCAAGTTTCTTAAGAAGTATAGTAATACTGATTGTAGTATCATCAAGAAAGGAAATTCTTTTTAGAGGATGCTTGGTCATGGGGTCTATGGACAATTCGACTAAGCACTACGACAACTATGTGATAGTCAGTCATTGAGGTTCAGATTTTAGTTTCGTAACATGTAAGGATAGATAAAAATGCATATTTGTGGATGCTTGCATGCGTGACTTTATAGTTGTGTATGAGTAGGCATGTAGAGGTCGCTAGGATGAAGAATCTTGAACTTTTGAGGCATAGAGATTGGATTTCTAGAGGTGGAACAATCTCTTTTATGGATAGTGGAAGTTTGTTAATAGTTAGATAGCTGGTTGTATATGTATTGCATGGGTGACTTGAGAAGACTTCTGCTTGATCGAGTTGTAATGACCCAACCGGTCATTTTGTGTATTTCAGCTCGTTTACCCTATTTGATGTTTCCCATATATTTATTTGTTTTTTATGACTTGCGGGAGTGGTTGGCTTGGTTTCAGAAATGTTTGAGAGCGATTTGGAACACTTAGTTCCATTTTAGGAAGCTTGAGTTGCTAGAGTTGACCGAGGTTTGACTTTTGAGTAAATAACCTTGGATTGGTGTTTGATGGTATGGTCATTTTGGACTTGGGGGTATGTTCAGATTTGGATTTGGAGGTTCCTAGGAGGTTTTGGCTCTATTTACCGAAAGTTGAAAATTATGAGAATTGGAGAGTTCGTAGGTTTGACCAATAGTTGATTTTTGGGTTAACAAGCTCCGGTTGGTGTTCAAAGACTATGAATAGGTTAACGGGTGAGATGAAATTTTATGCAAAGTTTGGTGGCATTCCGAGGTAACCAGGTATGATTCGGACACTTCGTTGGAAGGATAAAAGTTTATGAACTTAAGAGAGTTCAACATGTGGTTTCATCTTTGATTCTTAGGTGTGATAATTCCGTATATGTTTTGAGACCTCAGATAGATCCGCATTATGTTTATGGACTTGTTGGAATTTTTGGACGGGGTCGCAGAGGGCCCATATTAGTTTCGGGGATGTTCAAAGGTGGTCTAAACAAGAAAACGTAGCACCATCAACTGGCTACAGACCACAGGATGAGGCATGTGGTGTGAGGTTACACTAGCATTGGAGGGTGTGAGGCGAGCTCTAAGGTGTCCTTGTCTTGGCGTGAGTCAAGGCCCAGAGCGAAGATGCCTTGACGTGAGGTGTCGACTCCTTCATCAGTGTATTGTTTGGACTTTGAGAGCTACACAACTCTGATTTGGGATATTTTTGAAGGAGAGTTCATCAAAATCATTGGGGTAATCTTACTATGGATCTACAATACACTACTTGATTTAATTATTGTTTAGCCTTTGGATCAAGGATTTGAAGTATTGAAATTGAGGTTTTGGTATGAACTCAAGAGGGTGAATTTGGAGATTTTGAGCACGAAATTGTAATCCAATTTGGAATCTGCTTATACATTTGGACTCATGGGGTTATGGGTAGTTGTAATCTACTCCTTGACTTGGGTTTTGACCATGTGAGCCCGGGTTGACTTTTGAAAATTTGATTAAAGATTGAAGCTTTAGTGTTTGGAATTGATTTCTATAGTTATGTTTGACGTTATAGCATTGTATTTGATTATATTTGACTCATTTAGAGGTTTATTTGAGAGGAAAAGCTATTTTGGAAGGTTGAAGCTTATCTGGTGGAGGTAAGTCTCTTGTCTATCCTTGTAAGAGGGAAGTTTCCCCTTAGGTGATCTATTTGCTATTTGTTGCTCGATTTAGGAGCCACATGCATGCAAGATGACGAGCGTATATGCGTGGCTAGATTATGACCATATCCGTTAAAGTTTTGCTTAAGATTATGCCTTCTTTGGACTATGTGAACTTATTATTCATGTTTTTTTGATTCTGTGGCTATGTGATGACTTGTAATTGTGATTTAGAAGCATGCTGAAGGTTATGACTTGTTGGATTGGTCATAAATGATTATTTTTTCATATTGAGCTTCTTTGTTAAGCCGTAGTCATACACTTATTTTATTGATTCATGACTTGGTGGTTACATGGCTTAATCTAAACATGTTCAATGTTATGAAAAGATTACTGGATATGAAATTTGTTTATTGAATTGTTGAGATAAATTGAATTACATGATTAGACATATCCAAATTTTAGCCATATAGACATTTATCCGTATTTCTATTGTTATGATCTGACGCTTCTCAATTTTATTGCTTCATAGATATATTCATGAGTTGGAGAGTTGAATAAACGATTGGAATTTTGGCACCTGTAATGATTCGGTCGGTCATTTTGTGTATTTTAGCACATTCCTCTATTTGATATTTCCCGTATGCGTATTTGATGTTTGGTGACTTGTGGGGAAGGTGGCGATTAGTTTCGGAAAGGTTTTGGAATTAATTGAGACACATAGTCTCATTTTGGAAGCTTAAGTTATAAGAGTTAACCAAGGTTTGATTATTTTGTGTAAATGACCTTGTAATGGTGTTTTGATGATTCCAATAGGTTCGTATGATAATTCTAGACATGGGCGTATACCCGGATTTGGATTTGGAGGTCCCTAAGTTATTTTGGCTCTAATTGTCGAAAGCTGGAAAGTTAAAGGTTTGAAGAGTTCATAAGTTTGACCGAGAGTTGACTTTGAGGCTATCGAGTTCAGATTGTTGTTCTAAAAGTTGCAATAGGTTCATTATGTCATTTGGGACTTGTTCTAAAATTTTGAGGTCATTCCGAGTTGGTTAAACGTGGTTCAACATGTGTTTTAGAAGTTTGATTATTTCATTAAGCTTAAATTAAGGTGAGATTTGTGATTATTTGTTAATTGATGAGATTTGAGACCTTGAGTAGGTTCGTGTTAGGTTTTGGAACTTGTTGGTGTGATTGGATTGGGACCGGGGGTCCCCGAGTGTGTTTTGGATTGATTCTGAATCATTTTGGAGCTATTTCGTAGCTCAGGTCTGGTATTTTCGCACCTGCGAAGTTTGGTCTGCAGGTGTGAGTGAGCAAAAGTAGATATGAGGGTGCAAAAATGATATCTTGGCTGGGCAGGGAAGTCTGCATCTTTGGAGGAGTGAGTGCAGGAGCGCTTATGAAGGTGTAGAGAACTGTCCGTAGGAGCGGCTCCGCAGAAGCAAGAATTTTCTTCGCATAAGCGGATGGTTAGGGAGTTGGTGAATTTCGTAGGTGCAAGTGTGGCCTCGTAGAAGCGATATCTGAGATGTGATAAGATGGTCCATAGAAGAAAAAGCACTGGGCAGAGTATATTTTTTCGAGGGTTTGGCTTATTTTATCATATTTTGAGATTGGGAGCTCGGATTGGGGTGATATTTAGGCGAGTTTCATCACTTGGATTGGGATTTGACCCATTCAGAGGCCGATTCGAGAGGCAAGGTCTTTTGAGAGTATTGATTTGGCTTGTTGGAGATCCAGGTGTTGGAGGCAACAGACCTAGGGAGTGAGAGCATACATTGACCGCGAGGATTCAATGTAGAGCTGCATGACCATCGCGCTCCCTTGAAGTCCCATCCTTCCATTTATAGTGTTATTTTCATGTCTGAAAAATATTATATTTTGAGACGTTTTTATGTATTCAGTTAGAGCTCATGAATTTGTACTACCTAGTTTTGGGTAAATTGTTTTTGGATATTGCCTTTTTGTCTTGTGTTAACTCTATTTCTGGTTTTATATTAAATATTGTCTTATTATATCACGCTATATTGATTTAATATTTTTAAGTGATTGGCTTACCTAGTCTTAGAGATTAGGTGCCATCACGACCCCTATGGTGGGATTCGGGTTGTGACAAGTTGGTATCAGAGCTCTAGGTTCATAGGTTCTACGAGCCGTGGGCAAGTCTAGTAGACTCTTGCAGATCGGTACGGAGATGTCTGTACTTATATGCGAGAGGCTACTGGACTGTTAGGAAACTTCACTTTCTTTCATTCTTTATCATGCAAATTTGTTTATTCCAAGTTTGAATCTTTACTCTTCTATTCTCTCACAGATGGTGAGGAAACGTTCTGTAGGCACCAATGCCCCATGTTAGAGGCAAGAGTGGCCGAGGCCGAGGCCAAGCTAGAGGTCGAGGTGGGGTACGTGTCGTAGCTAGACCACCTGCTAGAGCAACAACGGTGGAAACACCAGTGGCTCCAGTGGAGGAGCAGGAGCCTGATCATGTTGAGCAGGTGGGACCCGCTTGTTACACCCCGTACTTTCACGTTGGAATGCATCTTAAGTGAATCAATATAGGCATAAGAGTTTATGGACCTTTACAAAGATAATGATGAGTTAAAACATGTGTTAAGGAAGTATCGTGAGGGTTGGATGCTAAACGAATCAAAGCTGTTATAACCCGTACTTTTTCGGTAAAACTAGGAGTACTTAATATGCTAAGGAGGTCATGTTTTAAGGTACTTGAATCATATAATATTCGTATGTTATGTTTTAAAGTCAAACAAGTTGTAAAACAAAAGTCGGCAAAAATTATTGTACATTGCGTTCATAATTTTACTGAAATTTAGGTCTAATCTCACTGAGCTTTTCTCCCAATATACTTGGAGTTACGTGGTAATCCACCCACTAAATTGAAGCTCTATGAGTCTAGTTTCCAATGCATTAGTTTGTCAATGCGACGTCGGTGTAGCGAGATATTCGCGTTTTCGTGAGATGTCACAGACTGCATAGGTGACAAGTTGGTGTGTCACCAACTTGCTTAAATGAAAGGATCAAATAAGTCCCAAATAGGGGCTAGTTGGCGTCGGCCAAAGGAACGTTTTAAGGTCTGATTACCTTCATTTATTCCACTCATTTTAGAGCCTAAATTATAGAATACATCCCTGCAAACTTCTCCCCAAAAATTCCACACAAAACCCTAAGTTATTTTCTCTTCTTTTTAAGTTTTAGTTGGAGGAAAACCTAAGAGTTGAAGAACCCAAGTTAGGAGCTGAGATATTCAACAAAAAAGGTAAGTATACTGCCCTTTTTCATCCCTTTTTTCTACTGTAAAGGTAGAGAAATTCGTTTCATAATAATAAGAACACATGGGATGGTGATCGTAAGTCGCGAGTTCGAGTTGTTCAACTTGTAGTGGACTATTGTGTGGGTTATTTCGTATTGTTGCTGGGTTGTTTCTTTTGATACTGTTTTTATGGAGTTTTTGAGGAGAAAGGGTTTGGATAAAAACCACTTAATGGCGGGATGTTGGGCTGGTCATTCGTCATTACATTTTCAGGTTGTTTGACACTGGTATGGTTGTCGTTTTGTGTATGAAGTGATTGGGTGTGTTGGGCTATTTTGTGGTATTTTGTGATGGATATAAGGTTGAAAAATGATGTATATATGTTTTTCTTGTTGTTGTTGATATTATATCATATTCGGAGGAAGTAAAGGTTATAGGGGAGATGCTACCCATTTTAATATAAAATAAGCTTGTCATTCGTTGCACGATAATTGTATATAGTTTGACGATAGCATTATTACCATTCTTCTAGCTTATAGTGCGACGAGACGAGCTCAATTTGGTTATTGGACAGGTTGTGATAAGGTATGTTAAGGCTAAACCTTTCCTTCATTTAGGCATGATGTCGTAACTAAATGCATTTGATAATGAGATATAAAGAGAAGTTCATATTTCTGAATTTATGCACATTGTCCTAGTCTCTTAAGTTATAATATTCTCCCCATCAGAATTTATATTCATTTAAGTATTGGTTTTTCTAGTTAAGTGAGCAGAGGGTCTCTGTATACATATAATATTACAATAGTTTCACAACCACCGAGCTATAATCGGTGGGCAGGTCCCTATTGGGCAACCTCTGATCAGATGGTAAGTTATATACCGAGCCTACTATGGCTAAGCGCCTATGAGCGAGCCCAGAATGGACGAGTAGTGATTCAGTATCAACATGTAAGCATATCTTCATATCGTCTTTGACTCCCAGTTACTTTTAGTTATTATATTTTCTTACATACTCAGTACATTATTTTGTACTGGCATCCCTTTTTTTGGGGCGCTGCATTTCATGCTTGTAGGTCCTGATAGACAGCCGGATAGACCTTCCTAGTAGACAGAGCCAGATATCAGCATGATTGGTAAGCTCCACTCCCCTGGAGTTACCAGGTCTAGACTTTGGAGTCCATTTTATATATACTTACTTGAGAGGTAGGTCGGGTCCCTCTTCCGACCACGGTACAGTCCTTTTATCTCTAAAGGCTTGTAGACGAGTCTTGTATATTTTGTATGTCAGTATTGTGGCCTTGCCGGCCATATATACATGTTCAGTTTGGTATTGTTTGTTGTAGATGTTCATGGCGGCCTCGGCAGCCTGCATAGTTATATATATGAGATTTTGGATATGTTTACCCCTTAGAAAAGATAGACGTTATATTCAGATGATTCAGAATATGGCCTCGCCGGCCTAAGTTGAAGGTTACCCCTCCAGAGTTCATAGTTACAAAGTGGTACGCTCAGGCCAAATCGTGCTATAAAGCTGAGTTATTAGAATTAGCATCATGACTTATGTTTGCTAATGATACATAGATTCTTGCAATTAGAAAGATTACAAATAGCCAGAAGGCTAATACAATAGCAGGTAAGGGCACTAGTAGAGAGAGAGAGAGAGAGAGAGAGAGAGAGAGAGAGAGAGAGTTCTTGACGATGTGGCCCAATTTGAGGCCCTATCAGATCGTGCATACCAGATTTGCAAATTTCCTGCTTAAGACCCTAATATGGGAATATCTAACACACCCCATGAATAGAAGGCCATGGGAGTATAATAAGGTAAAGGTATAAGTTCAACATGTAAAAGAAGCAAGGTGAAGAAGGGTACGAGGTACCTCGTTAGTGCAGATTATCACTATTTACAATTCAGACAAAGAAACATAAGCATTCTAAATTTACTTTGAATAGTAACAGAGGCCCATCTCAGTTATGACTTATGGGAGATAATAGATGTAGTTTAAGAGAAATATGGGATAGCAGGGTCCAACTAGGGTTAAAGTAACCCAAAAAGGTGGATGGATTGTTAGCATTAGTTGACATGTCCAAAGGATATTGTAAACATAATAATAGTTCTCCTTTTGCAACACCGAGGTGGTGCGCTCTAGAATAGTACAGTCAGATATGAATACTAGTATATTCAGAAAATTTAGAGGATAGACACTAGAAGCCTGGAAGGTATAAATATTTACCTTAGTATGGCTCCCATACCTGGTAAAGTGAGAATGTTAGGTGACCCGAAGAGCTAGTGAGTTTGAGCAAGGGGAGCTAAAAGCGAAAGAATGTTTTGATAAAGTTTGCAGAATAAGGTAATAGATAGAAACATTAACAGGAGAATAAGAAAAGAGTAAATGAAACATTATGAGTAAAATATGATAAATGGGTGGTAATGGTAAATCAAAATATGATAGGATGACAGAGTTTATAATCAAGTGAAGGGAAAGACAAGAAGAGATATGCCTTGATACTATAAAAGAGTATAAGCCATAAAGTCATATCCTCATTTTAAGAAATGAGCTGGAGACTCCAACATGATTACCAGAAGGCTAAGTTAGACCATGGTGTAATAGAAATCAGTATGGTCTAGTAAACAAGATAAACCTAACGTTAATTAGGGACCAGAGGATTCGGTAATAGTCGACATCGTGACAAGTTTAGAGATCACATTCCGACAATAATGGAATGAAAAATTGAAGAATAACCTTTAAAGGTCATTCAGGAAGACGCTTACCTTTAGCAAGCACTGTGAGCAGAGTTAAGTTTAAGGGACTAAGTGTGCTAGTTACACTAGGTACCACCCTCGTGCGTATGAAATTCAACTATCTCGGGTACAAAAGGGTTACTGCAAGCCGAGTAAGGGTCATTGAAAATGTGAAAAGACGCCAAAGATGAAGAGCTAAAACATCTATACGTAAAACTCCAGAGCATTAAATATTAATACTCCCCTAAAGGGGGGAAGATAGTGTGATATGATATTAAGTTGGAGTTAAGTGGTTCAAGTAAATATAGAATGGTAAAGGAAGATTACAGGCAAAGGGCAAAAGTAATGAGATTGCATTTATTCGGATCCTATAGATATGTCACGACTCCAGAACTTTATGCAAGCACGACACTAGAAAGAGGAACTAAGGATTCCCGTCAAGGATGTTAAATGATAAATAAGTGCGAAAGGACACTTGATATATAAGGATCCAGTGCAAGAGGTAAGTTAAGACAAAAGACATAACCCAAGAGAGGTTACGCAAAATATTAATATGAGAGTGGACCGATGAGTAGTTAGTAGTTGATTCAAGAAGAGCCTATTTATTCCTAGAAATATTCAGATAGGAGTTAAGGTAGTTAAAGGTACCATATAAGTATTATGAAAGTAAAAGAGAGTGCCACTGGGGAGACAATCAAAATTTGGGTTCAGAAGTAAACCTACGAGCACAAGGGCATGGAGGTATGTACCTAAGGATATTTATAGGCGAGTAAGAATAACAAAAATTCCATCGGATATACGATGTAATAAGCTCGAAGCTTTACAAGAGTCAAAAGGTCTCTCCTATGTACTACAATGAAAGACTAGCTGAGGAAATAAGGAAGAAGGATTCGACCTTAGCATAATGACCTTAAGAAGAAATGATCTTGTAACAACAGTCTCATTAGAATATTGTATGCACTCCATAAGAAAGTGGCACCTATTGTGACTAATAAACGGGAAGTAAAAATCAAAAGTAATATTCCAGATCATATGAGTTACACGAAATTATAGTATGCGTGGGTACTAAGATAATCCAAGTGTTCATGCAACAATTGGCAGAACGGTCAGGAAATGTTATTGCTTACGTTTAAAGACATTTGAGAAGGCATGAAAGGAATTATTTGATCTATGACCCAGAGTTAGTTTTGTTATAAACACACTTAAGATTTCATAGTATTATCCATGCATCGTATATGTTGACATTCTTATAGTTATAGGAGACTCCCGTATATCGTTAAAAGAAAGAATTGAGTCCACATCACCGACCAATGATTAAATTGTTAGAAGATTATAACATAGATGGTCCATAACATCCACAAAAGGTTAATGTAATAGCTAATACACTGAGCCGCAGATTGGAAGAAGCTTAAGATTACGTAAAGGCTAAGAGGGAAGAGGAAGCTCGAGAGTTACATTAGCTAAGTAAATCAGGAGTCCGATTATTATACTCAGATGACTATAGAAATCGTGACTCAGAATATTGCGAAATCACTCTTAATATTAGAAGTACAAGAGAGATAGTACAACGGCTATATTCTATAACCCCTCTACGATAAAGCCAGTTAGAAGAGCACCAACCTTAGAGATAACAAAATATAGAGTGGGGATGATAGGCTAAATATGTGCCCCCGCCTTTGCTGGACTCAAAGACATTACCTGGGCGAGGGAGCATCATTTTTACCATTCGAGTAAAGAATATAGACAATAGTCGAGTTGTAATCTAGAATATTGCAGAAATAAGAAGACATGATCTGAGACGAGCGACATCATGTGGTTGGTACTTCAAAGATGATCGTGGACTATAAAATATAACATGGATGAGTGACTCTTTAGATCAACCGTTCAATTCAAAAGTGTCTGTTAAGACAAGCTATGCTAAAAATAGAAATGTGCGAGCTTTTATAGAAGTACAATAATTTAAAAGATCAAGAATGTGAGTGAGCTAAGATGACAAGTCAAGTATAAATTTTACGTGAACAAGATAATTCAGGAGGATAGAATACGAGGTTGAGAAGTTGAAGCCTAACCTAAATCACTTACTCCTCAAGCGGAGCAGAAATATATGTATATCTCTATACAAGGTGTGACAGAGGGGTTGAATAGCAATGTTACAACTACCAAGGTGATAACTAAGCTTAAGAAAATTAAAGCGAGAACTATCATAGCCATATCAGAATAAAAATTATACGATGGCCAAGGTCATAGAATAAGAATTCCTAAAGTACGAGCATATGGAAGTCATAAGCGACCTGATATTCCTAAAGATGTTGCCTACGAAAGGCGTCATGAGATTCAGTAAGAAAGGAAAGCTTAAACTGAGATATATGGAGCCATATGGGGCCTTACAGAGTCATTTGGCGGATAGGCATAGTAGCTTATGAGCTTGAATTTCCTCTAAAGTTAAAGTAAGCCCATTATCCATGATATAGAAGTGCATTGGAGACCCTTCTCGGATTATCACAGTAGATGACGTTCAGATTATAGAGGATCTATACTACGAGGAGATTCCAATGGCTATTTTAGATTGACATATCTATAAGTTGAGGACCTTTTAGGTAGCCTCCATGAAGATATTATGGAGAAATAAGAACGTCGAAGAAATGATGTAGGAGACCACAAAGGAGATCAAATCTAAATGCCCCCATCTATTTCAAACTGAAGATATGGATTGAGATGGGATATTACGTCACAACCCAGTTCAAGCTAGTAGGTCATGAGGTGATCTCTTATTTTTGACTTGCAGTACTTATGACTGAAGTCCGTGTGAGGCCAGGTGTTGCTATTTATAGATATTGTCCCTGTGTGGCATGTAAAGTATCTTACACCCTATATTTCTACGTGAGATTATGTCGTAAATCAATTGATGTAAGCTCAGAAATGATATTATATTTGGAAGTATATAAAGTAAGTTAATCATGTTACCTTGTAGGTTACAAATATTTAAGATCATGAATAACAGGCACCAAGAGGGTTGGAAGGCTTAGAAGCTAAACGAATTGAAGAAAATAAGTTTCGTCAGAAGTTGGGAATGTTATAACATGTACTTTTGGAGTAACAATAGGGTTCTTAATATGATAAGGAGGTCATATTATGATTTGTTATAGTCGTATGTTGAATTTTTAAGTCAAGCGAGTTGTGGAACAAAACTTGGCAAAGGTCATCACAAGTTACATTCATAAATGTGCTGAAAATTAGATCATATGTAGCAGAGATTTTCTCTAAATACAACAAGAATAATGGGGTGATCCACATATTAAATTAAATGTCTACGAATCGAGCTTCCAATGCATTAAACCGTTCATCGATACAATATTGGAGTAGAGAGATATTTTTATTTTCATGAGACTGCGCAAGCAGCTCCCTGTGGGAACCACTTAGTATATATATATATATATATATATATATATATATATATATATATATATATATATATATATATATATATATATATGTGTGTGTGTGTGTGTGTGTGTGTGTGTGTATGTGTATGTGTGTGTGTGTGTGTATGTGCGTGTGATGCCTAAAGCCCATTTTAACTCATTATGTTTCACTCTCTTCAGACCCTAGACAGCTAAAAAAAATTTCTCAAAGTTCTCTCATGATCCAAGGCCGAAACCAAGGGCAAACAACACAAATCAAGTGTCGGGAATCCCGTGGTGCTAGTGAGTTTCTTGTTCTTCATGTGGTTGCTGATTTTTGTGTGGTTCCAGCTCGTGTGGGGAGTTTTTTAAAGTGGTTTAAGTTGTGTAAATACTCTCCCAAGGTTTTCATATCAACCCTAGGTGATTTCAAGTCTTCCAAAGTGATTCTAGTGTCGAGAAACCCGAATTGATTGCTAGTTTTGCTTCCTTATTCTTGTGGCTGCGTTGGAAGGATATTTTGTGGTAAAATAATCTCAAATTGGAGTTGTTCTATCTGTTTAAAGGTAAGGAACCTCTTACTCTATATGTATTTAAGCTTATCTGAGTTACGGCTAAGTCGTTGAAGCTAGAACTTGTGAGATATCGATCGAAAGGCTTGTTAGTAATGTTTGGTGACTTTTAATAACTTATGGGATGTTGTACAAACAGGGGAGGTGCTGTCCATTTTCTTGTAGAATATTGGTTTTGATATATTAGATTTACAACACTTATGTGATGACGACGAAGTCGGTTTACTTATTGGAGACGTAAGAAGATCATATTGAGCTTGGTTGACGATTGAAGAGAAGATTGCAAAGGTATGTTAAAGCACTTACTTATTTCTTTTGGTATGATATAAAGTGAAATGAGCATAAACGATACACTATTTCATAATGGATCTACTCCTAGCAACCAAGACTGTCCATGTTGTTCTTTCCTTATAAAGTTATTCTAAGCATGTATGTATGATGCTTGAATTCTATTGAGGTTCATATTTATGGTATGATGTCCACAACGTTAATCAAAAGTGCAACGACCTTACGTCACTCCGAAAGGTTTAGAATGTAATTC
This sequence comes from Nicotiana tomentosiformis, assembly GCF_000390325.3. Lineage (NCBI taxonomy): Eukaryota > Viridiplantae > Streptophyta > Magnoliopsida > Solanales > Solanaceae > Nicotiana > Nicotiana tomentosiformis. Next base: position 45,570,844 of record NC_090823.1, read on the forward strand.
CTTAAGTCCACCATGCATTATATATATGTATCTATTTTACTCTACCGAGTCGTGCTATAGTCGGCTGGGTACGACACCTATTGTGCAACCACCGATTAGTTGGGTTTTATCGAGCTCCACGTGTCCGGGTATGATTCTACCGAGCCTAATGTTGGCTGGGTACATTTTTACCAAGTCCTCTTCGAGGCCGGGTATGATATGATGATGATGCCCACAGAGGAGTATGTTTTTAAAAGTATATGTATATATATGTATCATGTATTTCATGCCAGTCACCCTCAGAGGCACTTAGATATTACAGGTTGTATCTTTTACTATTGCATTTACTATTCTTATTTATGCTTTCCTTCCTTACATACTCGGTAATTTATTCGTAATGACGTCTTGTTAGCATGGGGCACTGCTTTTCATGCATGCAGGTCCCGATAGACAGGTTGACAATCCTCTTAGTAGGCTATCAACTTAGCGGAAGGTGTTGGTGAGCTCCACTTGGTCAGGAGTTACCTATTTGGTCAGTATGCTTTGGGTATGTATTGATTGGTATGGCGGGGCCCTGTCCCGACCTTTATGATATTTATTTACTCATAGAGGCTTGTAGATAGATGTCATGTATATGGATGATTCATTGCCGGCCTATGTTTTGAGTGTACAAATGATCATGTCGGCCTTATAGGCTCGTATGTAGTATATCATGTTGGGCCGTCCTATGTCAAGTATTCTCTTATATTTTATTCTGGTTATCTCATGACGGTCCTTCTATCCCATTTACCCATGATTGTATAATAAGAAGGATACATTACGTTGGTATTCGGTTGAGTAAGGCACCGGGTGCCCGTCACAGCCCTCCGATTTGGGTCGTGATAAACTTGGTATCAGAGCAGTTTTATCCTAGGGAGTCTACAAGTCGTGTCGAGTAGAGTCTTATTTATGGGTGTGTTGTGCACCACACTTATAAGTAGGAGGCTATAAGGCATTTAGGATTGTCACTCTTTCTTCTTACTCTAGATCATGTGGTAGAGCAGAGTTGTAATAATTAAAACTCCTAAATTCTATTTTATTCGTAATACAATGATACCTACATCCAGAAAGACAGTTAGTAAGAGATTAAATGTGGTTGTGGAAGCGTTAAGTCAGAGGAACTCAATTTTGCATCACGTTTATGATGAGTAGATGTAAGGTCTTCAGTAGATCATGTGTGTACCAAGACGTGTAAGCTTCTTGATAAGAATCGCCAAGGCATGAATATCTATCCACCCATATGTTAAAAAGCAATGAGAGAATCAGAAGGTAGATACAAGTTTCAACGAGTAAAAGAAGCAAGGTGAAGAAGGGTACGAGGTACCCAGTTAGTGAAGATTATCAGTATTTATAATTTATAGGCAGAGAAATATAAGAATTCTGAGTTACCTTCAATAGTAACAAAGGTATGTACAATTGGCCACTCTCATCTCAGTTATGCCCTATGAGAGCTAACAAATATAGTTTAAGAGAAGGATGGGATATCAGGATCTATCTGGGGTTAGAGTACCCCATAATGGTTGATGGATTGTTAGCGTTAGCTGACATTTCCAAAGGATATTGCAAATGTGGTAATAGTTCTCCTTGTGAGACACCCAGATGGTGAACTCTAGAATAGTACAATTAGATATGAATACTAGAATGTTTCGAAAGTTAAGAAGATAGGCACTAGAATCCTAGTAGGGATAAATATTTATCTTAGTAACACTCCCGTCCCTAGTAAAGAGATAATGTTAGGCGACTCGAAGAGCCAATGAGATGAAACAATGGGAGCTAAAAGAGAAAGAATGTTTTGTTGAAGTTTTCAGAATAAGGTAATAGACAAAAATATTAGTAAGAGAATAAGAAGAGAGTAAATGAAGCATTATGAGTAAGATGTCATAAATGGGTGATAATGGTAAATCAAAATATTACAGGATGACAGAGTCTATAGTCAAGTGAAGGAAAAGACAGGAGGAGACAGGCCTTGAGACAATAAAAGAGTATAAACTATAAAGTCAAATACACATTTTGAAAAATGAATTGGTAATTCCAACGTGATTATACTAGAGTAATATAAATTAATATGGGCTAGTAAACAACAAGAAACTAAACATGAGATAGGGATCAGAGGGTTTGATAATAGTCAGCATCGTGAGAATTTCATAGATCGCATTCCGGCAATAATAGAATGGACAACATCAGAATAACCTTTAAAGGTCATTTAGGAAGACGCTTCCCTAAAGCAAGCACTGTGATCAGAGTTTAGCTTATGAGACTAAGTGTGCCAGTTACACTAGTTGTCACCCTCGTGCGTAAGGAATTCAGTTATCCTTGTTACAGAAGGGTTACAACAAGTAGAGTAAGATGTCAGTGAAGATGAAAAAAACAAATCCAAAGATGAAGAGGTAACTATGGAATAGTAAAGGAAGAATATTGTAAAAAGGCTAAAGGAATGAGATTTGCGTTTATTTAGATCCTACAAATATGATACGACTCCAGAACATTATGCAAGCAGGACGCCAGGGAGAGGCAGTAAGGGTTCCTGCACCAGATGTTATTGATAACAAACACTTGATACATAAGGAGCTAGTACGAAAGGTAAGTTAAGACAAAGAAAATAACCCAAGAGAGATTACGCGTAATATAGATATGAGAATGGATCAATGAGTAGTTAGTAGTTGATTCAGGAATAGTCTAGTTATGTCTAGACAAGCAGATACAGATAAATCAATAGATCGTGCAAGATAAACGCAGTGAAACCCAACATAGGGAATTCAGTCTCGCAGTTATGATGACATCATGATCCTTGAGAAATATTTAGATAGGAGTTGGGGTAGTTAAAGGTACCGTATAAGTGTTACGAAAATAAAAGAAAGTGCCACTGGGGAGATAGTCAAAATTTTAGTTCAGAAGCAACCCTACAAGCACAAGGGCGCAGATATAAGTAACTAAGGATAATTATAGGCAAGTAAGAACATCAAAAATTCCTTAGGGTATACGATGTAATAAGCTCGTAGCTTTACAGGAGTCAGAGTATCTCCCCTAAGTACTACAATGAAAGACTAGCTGAGGAAATAAGGAAGAAAGCTTCGACCTAAGCATAGTGAACTAAAGAAGAAATGATCTTGTAACAGCAGCCTCACTACAACATCGTATGCACTCCATAAGAAAGTGGCACCTATCGTGACTAATGAACAGGAGTAAAAATCAAAAGTAATATTCGAGATCATATGGGTTGCATGGAATTCCAATATGTGTGGGCACTAAGATAAGCCAAGTATTCATGCAACAAGTGGCAGAACAACCAGGAAGAGTAATTTCTTACATTACAAGACAACTGAGAAAGCACGAAAGGAAATCTTTGGTGATAGCAAGTTAAAGGAAGGTGCGAGTAGTATAAATAGATATGTGTAGGTCACAAGCTATACTATGGTAGAGCGACAAGGTTTTAGGTATATAGGAGTAAGAATAAGAAAAGCAGAGTGTGAAGGTGACAAGAATAGGTAAGGCCTCAGAATTAAGCCCATTAAAACAAGAGCGTTGATGGTTTCCGTAAGTTATAGAAAGCTTAGTATAGCCTGAATGTGCTCAAATGAGTTTAAAACTAGGAGTATTTAGAAGATATATAATGTTGCCAAGGTAGTAAAGTAAGGGTGTAATTGTGATAAATTATAAGAGGATGATGTCTAGGCCTTTGATTGAGTAATGATTTAAAGAAAAGGTATTTCATAAACTACACGGGATTAGAATACCCCTCATAAGATGAATCATATTGGGATGTTATGAAATACGATTACTGAAGTATAGTATCGTCCTTAGGTAGATCAGGCAAATAACTTCAGATGTTCCCTGATGAGACGTGTGCCCTTGTGGCAATATATTATGTAAGAGGTTCCAAGTTATCAGTGGTAAATTATAGGTCAACATTAAGGCGAATCAACAATAGATGGATAAAAGTTCCAAAGTATGAGAGGAGATTAGGATGACATTCTTTAGATGAACAGTAATAAGGAAGCATTAAAGGACTTAGATTTATACATATAAGATAAGCAGTGAGAGAGTAACATGGAGTTGGGTAGCAAACCTCGGTAATAATAAACCAAAGTAAGAGTTATGATATAGTATGAATTACCTAGATGTAGTAAAGCCATAAGCATAGATAATCGAGGCTATGAAACAAGATATAGCAATAGTTGTAAGTTCGACAAAGTACCAAGCGAAAAACATCAGTACACATATAGATGCCTAGAAGGACAGCTTGTCATAGTTCTGTATATGTTCACAAAGTGAGGCCTAGAGATTGGTTAAAAGTTGGAGGAAAATGGAGAGAAGCGTCACATAGGTGCGCATACAAGGACAGAGTCATACATGTTGCATGACATAAGGTAGCAACAGTTACGAGATTGGAAGAATTCCGACCACAAGTCGTGATATGAGAAAGAGGCCTAAAGAGGGGGAATGTCCTGGCATTTGGATTTATTCACATAATAGTTACCTAGATGGAAAGGACAGTATTAAAGTATTTGTAAGATCTATTGGTTATGAAACTGATAAGCGCATCAGTCAACATTCGAGGACGAATGTTTCGAAGGGGGGAATAATGTTACACCCATGTTTTCGTATGTGAGAGTACATTTTAAGTCAATTGATGTAAGCTCAGAAATGATATTATATTTGGAAGTCTATAAAGTAAGTTAATAGTGTTACCTTATAGGTTACAAATATTTAAGATCATGAATAACATGTACCAAGAGGGTTGGACGGCTTAAAAGCTAAACAAATTGAAGAAAATAAGTTTTGTCGGAAGTCAACAAGTTGGGAATATTATAATATATACTTTTGGAGTGAGAATATGGTTCTTAACATGATAAGGAGGTTATATTATGAGTTATTATATTAGTATGATAGTCGCCTATTGAGTTTTGAAGTGAAGCGAGTTGTGGAACAAAAGTTGGCAAAGGTCATCAGAAGTTACATTCTTATGTGTTGAACATTAGGACAAATGTAGCAGGGCTTTTCTCTAAATATAACAAGAATTACGGGTGATCAACATATAAAATTATTGTTTTACGAGTCTAGTTTCCAACGCATTACACCGTTCATTGATACAACATCGGAGTAGAGAGATATTCATGTTTTCGCGAGACTGCGCAATCACCTCCCTATGTGACCCACTTAAGCGGTTGAGATATGTTGATATATATGTGACACCTAAAGCCCGTTTTAACTCATTATCTTTCACTTTCTTAAGACCCTAGACACCTAGAAACTTTCTCTCAAAGTTCTTTCATGATCCAAGACCCAAACCAAGGGCAAACAACACAACTCAAGTGTCGGGAATCCCGTGGTGCTAGTGAGTTTATTGTTCTTCTTGTGGTTGCTGATTTTGGTGTGGTTACAGCTCGTGTGGGGAGTTGTTTAAAGTGATTTAAGTTCTGTAAAATACTCCCCCAAGGTTTTAATATCGACCCTAGGTGATTTCAAGTCTTCCAAAGTGATTCTAGTTCCGCAAAACCCGAATTGATTGCTAGTTTCACTTTCTTGTTCTTGTGCGCTGCGTTGGAAGGCTATTTCATGGTGAAAAAGCTCAAATTGTAGATGTTATATCTGTTTAAAGGTAATTAACCTCTTACTCTACATGTGTTTAAGCTTATCCAAGTTACGACTAAGTCTTTAAATCTAGAACTTGTGAGATATCGATCGAAAGACTTGTTAGTAATGTTGTTGATTGTTGGACTGTTTGGGAGGTGTTCTTGTACCCTTTTATGGATGGAAAATTTATTGAATAACCGGAGTATATTGTTTTGTTATTATCACCATTTTACTTAATATAAATAAGAGGGAAAGGCTTCAAAATATAGTGTGATTAGACATGAACCGAGCTAGCCACTCGACGTGTTATTGTGCTGGTTGTGTTTCATATAGCTACTGGTTGTTGTTTGGGTTGTTTAGTGACTTTTAGTAACTTATGGGATGTAGTACAAACATGGGAGGTGTTGTCCATTTTCTTGTAGAATATCGGTTTTGATATATGAGAGTTACAACATTTATGTGATGATGACGAAGTCGGTTTACTCATTAGAGACGTAAGAAGATCATATTGAGCTTGGTTGACGATTGGAGAGAAGATTGAAAAGGTATTTTAAGGCACTTCCTTCTTTATTTTGGCATGATCTAAAGTGAAATGAACATAAATGATACGCTATTTCATAAAGGATCTACTCCTAGCAACTAAGGCTGTCCATGTTGTTCTTTCCTTATAAAGTTATTTTAAGCATGTATGTATGATTCTTGAATTCTATTAAGGTTCATATTGATGGTATGATGTCCATAATGTTAATCACAGGTGCAACGACCTTACGTCGCTCCAAAAGGTTTAGAACATGATTCCATGAGTCTAGCATATATATATATATATATATATATATATATATATATATATATATATATATATATATATATATATATATATATATATATATATATGTATGTATCTATTTTACTCTATCGAGCCACACTATAGCCGACCGGGTATGGCACCTATTCTGCAACCACTAATCAGTTGGGTTTTACTAAGCTTTACATGGCCGGGTATGATTCTAACGAGTCTGATGATGGATGGGTACATTTTTACCGAGTCCTTTTCGAGGCCGGGTACGATATGATGATGATGCTGCTCATAGAGGCGTATGTTTTTAGAAGTGTATATGTATATATATGTATCATCCATTTCATTCCAGTTACCCTCAGAGGCACTCAGATGTTACAGGTTGTATCTTCTCTATCTCTCTTTGCATTATTGTTCTTATTTATGCTTTCCTGCCTTACATACTCAGTAATTTATTCATAGTGACATCCCGTTTGCATGGGGGCACTGCTTTTCATGTATGCAGGTCCCGATAGATAGGTTGACAATCCTCCTAGTAGGCTATCAGCTCAGCGGAAGGTGTTAGTAAGCTCCACTTGCTCAGGAGTTACCTATTTGGTCAGTATGCTTTGGGCATGTATTGATTGGTATGGCGGGGACCTATCCCGACCTTTATGATATTTATGTACTCATATAGGTTTATAGACATATGTCATGTATATGGATGATTCCTTGCCGGCCTATGTTTTGATTGTACAAATGATCATGTCGGCCTTATAGGCCCGTATGTCACATGTATAAGTTTGTATATCATGTTGGGTCGTCCTATGTCAAGTATTCCCTTATGTTTTATTCTGGTTATCTCATGACAACCCTTCTGGGCCATTTACCCATGATGGTATGATAACAAAGATACGTTACCTTGGTACTCGGTTGAGTAAGGTACCGGGTGCCTGTCGCGGCCCTACGATTTAGGTCGTGACATAGTATGTATTCTGGCTGCGTGCAGGTTGGTTTCAGTCCACTGTACAATGGAGACTCTGGCTGAATTTTTATAAGTCTCTGAGAGTTAACATTCAAGGACAAATGTTCCGAAGGGGGAAGGATGTTATACCCCGTACATTCATGTTGGAATGAATCTTAAGTGAATCAATATAAGACGGAGTATTTAACGATCTTTACAAAGATAATGATGAGTTAAAATAGGTGTTAAGGAAGTATTGTGAGAGTTGGAGACTAAACGAATCAAAGATGTTATAAGTCATAATTTTGGGGTAAAATTAGGAGTGCTTAATATGTAATGAGGTCGTGTTTTGAGGTACTTGAATCATATAATATTTGTATGTTAATTTGTTAAGTCAAACAAGTTGTAAAACAAAAGTCGGAAAAAGATATAACAAGTTATGTTCATAATTTTACCAAAATTTGGGTCTAATGTCACTGAGCTTTTCTCCCAATATACTTAAATTAACGGGGTGATCCACCCACAAAATATAAGCTCTATGAGTCTAGTTTCCATCATATTAAATAGTTCGTCAATGCAACATCGGAGTAAAGAGATATTCGCATTTTCGCGAGAGTACGCAGACTGCATAAGTGACAAGTAGGTGTGTCACCTACTTGCTTAAATAAAAGGACAAAATAAGTCCCCAAAAAGGGGCTAGTTGGGGTCGGCCAAAGGATCCTTTTAAGGGCTGATTTACTTTATTTATTCCACTCATTTTAGAGCCTAAAATAATAGAATAATCTCCTGCAAAACTCTCCCCAAAAATTCCACACAAAATCCTAATTTATTTTCTCTTCTTTTCAAGTCCTAGTTGGAGGAAAACCTAAGAGTTGAAGAACCCAAGTTAGGAGCTGAGCTCTTCACCAAATAAGGTAAGTATAGTTCCCTCTTTTATCACTTGTTTTATCCTAGAAAGGTAGAGAAATTTGTTCTCTAATAGTAAGAACTCGCGGGACAGTTATCGGAAGTCGTAAGTTTGAGCTATTCAAAGTGTAGTGGACTGTTTGGATTGTTTTGTGGGTTGTTTTGTGTTGTTGTTGGGTTGTATATTTTTCTAATATTTTTGTAAATTTTGGGAGGATAAAGGGTGTGGATAAACACCACATAATGGTGGGATGGTGGGATGGTCGTTCGTCATTACATTATTGGGTCGTTTGACACTGGTATGGTTGTCATTTTGTGTATGAACTGATTTGGTTGTGTTGAGCTATTTTATGGTATTTTGTGATGGATATAAGGTTGAAAAATTATGTATATATGTTGTTCTTGTTGTTTTTGATATTATCTCGAATTAGGAGGAACTAAAGGTTATAGTAAAGATGCTATCCGTTTTAATATAAAATAAGCTTGTCGTTCGTTGAACGATAGTTGTATCTTTCATAGCTTGACGATAGCATTATTATCGTTCTTCTAGATTAAGGTGCGATGAGACGAGATCAATTTGGTTATTGGATAGAATGTGATAAGGTATGTTAAGGCTAAACATTTCTTTCATTTTGGCATGATCCCGTAACTAAACACTTTTGATAACGAGACATAAAGAGAAGTCTGTATTACTAAATTTATGTACATTATCCTTGTCTCATAAGTTATAGTATTCTCCCTTATCGGGACATTATATTCTTATATGTGTTGTTTTTATTTGAGTTAAGAGAGCACAAGGTGTATATATATATATATATATATATATATTACAATATTTTCTACCACCGAGATATAATCGGTGGGCAGGTCCCTATTGGGCAACCTTTGATCAGATGGTAAGTTATATACCGTTCTACTATGGCTGAGCGCCAACAAGCGAACCCAGAATGGCCGGGTAGTGATTTAGATGTCGAGCCTAGTATGGCCAAACGCCTATGAGCGAGCCTACTATGGCTGAGCAGTTACACGTACCGAGCCTTATAGGGCCGAATAACTATTTTACTTACTATATTGAGAGAGTTGAGTCAGTATCAGCAGGTAAGCATATCTTCAAATCATCTTTGACACCCAATTACTTTCAGTTATTCTGTTTCCTTACTTACTCAGAACATTATTTCATATTGACGTTCCTTTTGTTGGGGGCACTGCATTTCATGCATGCAGGTCCCGATATACAGCCAGATAGACCTTCCCAGTAGACAGAGCCAGACATCAGCTTGATTGGTAAGCTCCACTCCCTCGGCGTTACCAAGTCTATACTTTAGAGTCGATTTTGTATATACAAACTTGATGGGTGGGTCGGGGCCCTATTCCGACCATGATATAGTCCTGTTATCTCTAGAGGCTTGTAGACGAGTCCTATATATTTTATATGTTAGTATTGTGGCATTGCCGGCCCTGTGTAAATGTTTAGTTTGGTATTGCCAGTTGTAGATGTTCATGGAAGCCTTGTCGGGCTGCACAATTATGTATATGAGCTTTTGGGTATATTCACCCCTCAGATAAGATAGACGTTATTTTTAGATGATTCAGAATATGGAATCATCTGCCTTGGTTGGTATTGTCTGCTTGCAGGTAGGTTTCGTCGGCCTAAGTTGAGGGTTATCCCTCCAGAGTCCAAATTTACAGAGTTGTACGCTTGGGCCAAGTATAGCACTTAGTGCCTGCCACCCTTCCTCCCTCCCACCCAAGGTTGGGGTGTGACACCGGTAAGGCACTGAAGGGGCCTATTGCTACCCTAGGCTCCAGGAGACCTAGTCACACTTCATGAGTATCTTTGGGAGTTTGTCCCAAGCAGGGTTTATTCCGGTTGCACCAGCTACTTCATAGGATGGGGGGAGGGGGGAGCTCGGAATCCCGCCGCTTGTACACTTGAGCAGCTGGCTCGTGCTTATCAAATGCCGGGTCTTGTGCCCGTGCACCTATTAGTTATAGTTCGGCCTGAGGTAGGGCCAGTTGTATCGGCTTAGGGGCCGAAGAGTTTGGAGAGGTTTCAAAATTTTCATCCTCCTAGTTCAGTGGAGGGTCATTTGAGGTTGCATAGGGTTTCATGGATCAGTGGCATCGTATTCTGCATACCTTGGGTTTGGTGGAGTCTAGCAGGGTCGACCTTACTAATTTTAAGCTGACAGGGTCGGCATACAGATGATGGCAGACCTTTGAGGCGAGTAGGCTGTCTGGCGCAGCACCACCTACATGGTCCAGAACAAAGTTATCACGTCATTCAAATCCCTTGGTTTCCACTAATAGCGAGAGAGTCCACAAATTTATTGAGGGACTAAACTACAGCCTCAGATTTGGGATGTCATGAGAGCTGAAGACGAGACTGCATTTCATTAATTTGTAGAGATTTCTAGGAGGTTAGAGTGTATCTACAAGCAGGATATGGAGGATAGGGAGGCTAAGAATCCTCGTGGTCCTAGAGGATTTATTGGTTTCTACTCACGATTAAGACCCATCATGGCAGAGGCTTTGTTAGTCGATCAATTCAGTTTGCACTTCAGGTTTCCTGTAGTGCTCCAACTAGCCATGGATTTCAGAGCACTCATACCGGACAACCATCTATCAGTGCACCTTCTGCATGGGGTTCCAACAGTGCTTATTCTAGTCATCAGGGACAGACTCAGTATTAGCATCCGCGCACGCAAAGAGTTTATTTTGAGTGTGATGATACTAGGCACATTGTGAGAGATTGTCCCAAACATTGGATGGGTATATCATAATAGGGTACTCAAGCTATGATTCCCACTCCAGATGCTACACCACCTACACAGCCAGCTAGAGGTGGGCGCTAGGTGGGTAGAGGTCATCCTAGAAGGGAGGTTAGGCCCGTTGTTATGCTTTCCTTGGTACGACTTAGGCGGTTGCATCAGATTCAATCATTAGAGGTATTATTTTGATCTTCATAGGGATGCATCGGTTATATTTGATTTTGATTCTACTTATTCGTATGTGTAATCCTACTTTACTTCATATTTTGATATGTCTCGTGATTCTCTAGATTCTCATGTTTATGTGTCTACACCCGTTGGGGATTCTATTGTGGTGGACTGTGTCTATCGTATTGTTTGATCTCTATTGTTGGCTACAGGACTAGGGTTGATCTTTCAGTTGCTTAATATGTTTGATTTTGATGTGATTTTGGGTATAGATTGGTTATATCTATATCACGCTATTTTTCATTTTCTCGCTAAGCCCGTGACATTGGCTATGCCGGGGAGGTTCCTTGGGTCATATTCTTAATAGGGTGATTTCTTTTCTAAAGGCTCAACGGATGGTTAAGAAGGGGTTCTTGGAGTACCTAGCATTTGTTAGAGATGCGAGTGCTACTACTCTCATGGTTGATTCAGTCCCCACGGTGAGGGAGTTTCGAAGTGTTTTCCCTGCGGACCTACCAAGCATGCCACCCGATTGGAACACTGATTTTGCTATTGATTTGGCACAGAGCAATCAGCCCATGTCTATCCCATCTTATTGTATGGATCCAACAGAGATGAAGGAATTGAAGGAAAAATTACAAGAATTGCTAGATAAAGGTTTCATCAAGTAGAGTGTGTCACCTTGGGGTGTGCCGGTGTTGTTTGTTAAGAAGAAGGACAGGTCTATGAGAATGTGTATTCACTATCGTCAGTTGAACAAGGTTAACATCAAGAACTAGTATCCACTCCCGAATATTGATGACTTATTTGATCACCTTCAAGGTGCTAGGGCGTTCTCGAAGATTGAATTCAGATCAGGGTACCACCAGTTGAAGATCAGGGCTTCTGACATTCCTAAGACGATCTTCATGACCCGTTATGGGCATTATGAGTTCTTGGTGATGTCTTTGGGCTGACCAGTGCTCCATCAGCTTTCATGCATTTGGTGTACTCCCGTAGTAGGGAGAGGCATGAGCAGCATTTGAAGACTGTGCTTCAGGCTCTGAGGGAGAAGAAATTGTATGCTAGGTTCTCCAGGTATGAGTTTTGGTTGGACACACTGGCATTCTTAGGCCACGTGGTGTCTAGTGATTGGATCAACGTGAATCCGAAGAAGATTATGGAAATTTAGAGTTGGCCCAGACCTTCTACTGCTACTGAGATCATGAGTTTCCTATGTTTGGATGGTTACTATCACCATTTCGTGGAGGGTTTCTCATCAATTGTAGTTCCATTGGCCAAGTTCACTTAGAAGGCTGCTCCATTCATATGGTCTGATGAGTATAAGGAGAGCTTTCAGATGCTCAAGATGGCTTTGACTACATCTCCAATGTTGGTTTTTCCATGAGGTCAATTGTACTCATACTACCCTTTTGCACCTTGTATGTAGATTTTCGAGCAAAGTTATTGTGGATGATGAAGGCTAGCATCTAGTTATACTAGAGATCCAGATTCAAGTTTCTACTTGTTCATGGTAGTTTAGGATATATATTTTTTATTTATGTAAACTTTAAAAAGATGTTATATTTATTCTTCATATCATCTTTGTAAATCTAATCCTAGTGGCTCATGACTTGTACTACCAATCCTTGGGATAGTTGTATGAATTTCTAACATTTAATTTATTTTTTATTGATTATTTTTCATTCAAGTTGTGCTGTTTGTTGATGGACTTACCTGGCGGGTTTGGTTAAGTACCATCACGACTTGGTGGGATTTTTGGGTTGTTACACAAGTGAAAAAGCGCAAGACAAAAAATAATTTATTATTACTAAAAGAGGAGATACACTCCTCAATTAAGTACATGTGTCACGACCCAATTTTCCTTCCGTTTGGGTATCGTGATGGCACCTAGTCTTAGGGGCTAGGTAAGCCAAACATTAATTGAACAACAACATTATTTAAATAACATCTAACAATTTGAAATAGAAATCTCTTAAATTTTACAATTCCCAAAATCGGTAGTATAAGTCATAAGCTCTACAGAGTGTTTGCTAGAAAACTTCTAAATACAACTGTCTAGAAATAAGAATAAATAGTGCAAAATGAAAACTTGAAGGTGACGGTGACTCCGAAGCCTGCGAACGCAGCAATATGTTTACCTTGAGTCTCCACAGCGAAGACCCGCACAGCTGCTAACGAACAAATACATGGATCTGCACAAACATGTGCAGAAGTGTAGAATGAGCACACCAAAGCGGTGTCCAGTAAGTATCAAGACTATCCTCAGTGGAGTAGTGATGAGGAATAGTCAAGACACCCACTGGTCTAATAATCTGAACAAGTATAAGTATATGAACAACAGAAATATGATATCTACATAAAGACTATGCAATATGGCTAACAATAAAGTAATGGCAATAAGAAAGGAAACAACAAGTATCAGCGGAATGCATAAAAATGACACAAAAAAGTGAATGGAACACAACCTAAATCCGGAATCACAAATACAGCAAGGACAAGTAATGACTCAGCAACTACAACCGCTTTTACATCAAGTTTTAGTCATCAAACTCCACGAGGTACCGAACCTCGGACAATCACAACTCACGGGTCTCAATACCTGAACCCTAACACTTGGCATCATGTGCCCTCATTACACTTCATAAACAAGGATGAGCATCTATGCTCAACAATATCAAGAACACTTCTTATCTGATAAGAGTGCTTAACTATGTGTATGCTTGAGCAAGTGTCCTAACATAGTCCATACCAGCAAATAAGCATAAGGAAAAAGAACGAACAACACGTAGAATATTTTCTCATAGCTCTCACAAGATAAACCTCACACAGGTAAGTGTACCACTACACAATATCAACAACAAGAATGCCCCCAGGCCATCACAAATCATCACAAATCAATCCCGGACGCAGCCCACCTTGTCTCGCCACATGTGCAATAATAAAGTAAGTGCCCGCCTTGTCTCGCCACATGTGCATAACAATGTTCCCATCTTGTCTCGCCACATGTGCAACCCACACACACACATACACACACACACATACACACACACACACACACACACACATATATATATATATATATATATATATATATATATATATATATATACCGAGCCTTATAAGGCCGGACAGCTATTTTGCTTACTATATTGAGAGTGTTGAGTAAGTATTAGCAGGTAAGCATATCTTCAGATTATCTTTGACTCCCAGTTACTTTCAGTTATTATATTATCGGTTCAGTTGTAGCTTTCAGTATATTGCCTTATATACTCGGTACATTATTTCGTACTGACGTCCCTTTTTCTGGGGGCGCTGCATTTCATGCGTGCAGGTTCAGACAGACAGACGGGTAGACCTCCTCATTAGGTGTTGCCCGAGTTTAGCTTGAACGGTAAGCTCCATACCCATCGGAGTTGCCGGATCTAGAGCTTTATGTATATCTTGTGTATATGCGTATGTATGCTATGAGTATGTCGGGGCCCTGTTCCGATCACAGTATATCCATCAGTAGAGACTTGTAGACATATCATGTCAGTTAGTACAGTATGTTGGGCTTGTAGGCCTATATATATTTTGTTGGTTGGCCAGTTGTAGTAGTTATGTCGGCCTTGTCGGCCCAGCTTTATGTTGATGTTTAGTATGCATTCGCAATTGTCTTGCAATGTAGCCCATGGCCAAAGTATGACATTATATGTTCAGAGTCCCTTAGTCGCAAGTGGTACGCAAGGATAGGTGAGGCATCGGGTGTCGGTCTCGCCCCCCAGGATCGGAGCATGACAAAACGGATGTAACAAAATCCACAATAGTGGAACTAGAGCAAGTGGCATTGTTTGAAGAATTCTTAGAAAGAAAATTTCACTTGGGGACAGAACTACATCCCGAGCTCAAGTCTGGTTTTATTGAATTCCTTAAAATTAACGTTGATTGTTTTGCATGGTCTCACGAGGATATGACAGGTATCCCGATGGAAATAGCCATGCACAAGCTGAGTTTGGATCCCAACGTACCACCGGTACGGCAGAAGAAGCGCCCCATTGCCGAGGCTAGGAATACATTCGTCAAAGAAGAGGTAACCCGCTTGCTTAAAATCGGTTCGGTCAGAGAGGTAAGATATGCAGACTGGCTAGCCAATGTAGTAGTAGTTCCTAAGAAGAACAATAAATTTTGTATGTGTGTAACTATAAATATCTTAATAAGGCATTCCCAAAAGATTCATTTCCACTGCCAAATATCGATCAAATAATTGATGCCACGGCCGGGCACGAATTGACGAGTTTCCTTGATGCTTATTCTGGGTACAACCAAATTAAGATAAACCCAAAAGATCAGGAAAAGACTTCATTTATAACAAATTTTGGTACATATTGTTACAATGTAATGCCTTTCGGGTTGAAAAACGCCGGTGCCACTGATCAACGGCTCGTAAATAAGATGTTTGAAAAGAAAATAGGAAAAACCATGGAAGTTTATATAGACAACATGCTCGTTAAGTATTTGAATGCAGGTGACCACCATAAGCATTTGCAAGAAACATTCGATATCTTGAGGAAGCATAACATGAAACTTAACCCCGAGAAGTGCGCGTTCAGGGTCAGCTCCGGTAAGTTCCTGGGGTTTCTGGTCTCATAAAGGGGAATTGAAGTAAACCCCGACAAAATCAAGGCCATAGACGATATCCCAGATCAATTATCAAACGTGAAGGAAGTCCAAAGACTTACAGGAAGGTTAGTAGCTTTGAGCAGGTTAATTTCCCGATCATCGAAAAAATGTTATCGCTTCTTTACATTGCTCAAAAAGAAGAATAATTTCGAATGGACGCCGGAGTGCCAACAGGCTTTGAGGGACCTGAAGAAGTACTTATCAAGCCCTCCATTATTCTCGAAACCGAAAGAAGGCGAAACATTGCTAGTCTACCTCGCGGTTTTAGAAGTTACGGTAAGTACGGTTTAAGTCCGGGAGGACGAAGGTTCGCAGTTTCCTATTTATTAGGTTAGAAAAAATTTAACGGGAGCGGAAACTTGCTACCCATATATGAAAAAACTGGCCTTAGCTCTCGTAGTCGTCGTTCGAAAGCTGAGACCCTATTTCCAATGCCACCCAATAGTTGTGGTGACTACTTTCCCTCAAGTCTTGGCTGACTTCGTGGCTGATTTTAGTCTAGGACTGCTACCTCTAGCAACCAAGGAGGTAGTAATGGTGTCAGAATCGGCATCAGGAGTTTGGACCTTATTAACAGACGGAGCCTCGAATGTAAAAGGGTCTGGGCTCAGAATAGTTTTAATCACGCCTTCGGGGGAAACCTTAAGGCAAACCATCAGCATGGTCCCTTTAACTAACAATGAAGCAGAGTATGAAGCTTTGATTGCTGGGCTCGAATTGGCTCGGGGACTTGATTCTGAGGTTATAGAAATAAAATGTGACTCACAGCTGGTGGTAAATCAAGTTTACGGGATCTTTGATACCAAAGAAGAACGTATGCAACAATACGTGGTAAAGGTACAGGCTCTTTTGGCATTATTCCGTGAGTGGTCAATAAGTCATATCCCGAGAGAGGATAATGCAGAAGCAGATGCATTAGCAAACTTAGGTTCATTGATGGAAAAAAAAGGATCGGAGTCCGAAACGGTGGTACAACTGATGAGCTCAGTCCTTGATATGGATGGTTACTATGAGGTGAATTTGCCTAGTCTGATCTGGGACTGGAGGAACGAAATAATCAAGTACCCTGAGCATGGAAAGTTGCCCGACGATCCCAAAGTATCACGAGCATTACGCACCAAAGTTGCATGTTATAGCTTCAGCAAAGGCCAATTGTATAGAAAATCTTTCCAAGGCCCACTGGCCCGGTGTTTAGGAGCGTCAGAAGCTGACTATGTCATGAAAGAAATCCACGAAGGGATATGCGGCAATCACTCAGGCACAGTCTTTGGTGTTGAAATTGGTACGGGAAGGATATTACTGGCCTCGCATGGAACAAGACGCCAAAGATTTCATACAAAAATGTGATAAGTTCCAACGCTATTCATCACTAGTACATCAACCGGAAGAACCTCTACATTTGGTTCTGTCCCCATTGGCCATTCATGAAATGGGGGATGGACATCGTCGGACCGCTGCCACCGGCTCCCAGAAAGGTAAGGTTTCTTTTAATTTGGACTGATTATTTTTCTAAATGGGTGGAAGCAGGTTCTTATCAGAAAATAGGAGAACGCGAAGTGGTCGATTTCCTGTGGAAAAATATAATTTGCAGGTTCAGAATACCAAAAGAGATAGCATGCGATAATGGACCACAGTTTATCGGTGCAAAAGTTACAAAGTTCTTCGAAGACCTGAAAATAAAGAGAATCACATCCCCACCTTATCATCCGAGCTTAAACGGTAAAGCAGAGTCAACAAACAAAGTGATCATTCAAAACCTCAAGAAAAGGTTGGAAGCGGCAAAAGGCAAATGGCCCGAAGAGTTGCCCGAAGTCCTATGGGCCTACCGAACAATGGCCAAATAAAGTATAGGCAACGACGGAAAGCATACTAATAAGATAGAAGCAATAAGACCTTTGATAGCAAGGAAAACGAACAAGCTTCCACATGGGAACGATTAGGTAATCTTTGGTTCGATAGCAAATTCCTACCGGGAAGTTAAGTTTGCTACCGAACAGAGGTTACCCGACCGTTCACGGGCACAAACCGCCAGAGGACTGTTAGGTATTCTTTCGCTCGATAGCATGGATTCCTAAGGGGAAACAAGATATATTACCGAGTGCAGGATTACCCAGAAATTTATTGGTAGGACGTTTGAAGATACAAGACTTCCAGTGTTCTAATTCGCATTATTCGCATTCAAAAACTGGGGAAAATGATATGAGGATACTGTAACAATGACTGTCACATCAATCGGGAATGAAAATCTAGAAACAAAATGCATCATCGGGACCGGGGACAGCACAGCCAGCCCCATAGAACAAGTTGTACAAGATAGCCACAAGTAATGGCAATTTCTTTTCTGCATAGCGAAATGCTTATGTAATTTCTGAAAATAGAAGGAATAAAATGAAATCTTTTTGCTTTTATCTTGTTTCTTGTCTTAACGATGAGCTAACTTTGTCATTTGAAAGTTAAACATGTACTTCAAATGTTAGTGACGTAATAAAAAGGAGACGTCCTCTTCAAGAGCACCATATACGTAAGAGGACCCTCTCTTATAAAAACCTCACGTTAAAGGGTTGGTTCTGGAAGAATCAATGCCCGGAATACAAAATTCCATCGGGGAAAAATACACCCGAAGCCGCATATGAAAAGGACGCAAAAATCAAACTTGTGAAAATATTCATAGAAACCCTCATGTAAAAGGGAAACTTGCACAAATATTCATAGAGACCCTCATGTAAAAGGGAAACTTGAGAAAATATTCGTAAAAACCCACACGTAAAAGGGATAATACTCGAAATCAAAATGCTTCAAAGAAAAGGAATCCGAGACTACACATAGTAAAGCACAAATTAAACAACATGCGCAAAATACTTGAGCAAATGCAAAAGTTAAAGGCTTGCATGGATATTCAAATGAAAGTAAGACTCAAATGGCACTTGAACAAAATGAAGAAATATGGCTTTATTTACAAGAACGGGACAAAACATTACAAGTGCAAAATGGTAAAATAAAAAGCTAAACTGCAGTGCCTCTGGAACCAGGAGGAAGAGAAGTATCCGCATTTTCGGGAAGAGTAGGTGGTTCCGCTAATGGCTCAACGCTTTCCCTAGTTTGTTCTTCGGCCTCATCGCCTTCCGATCCTTTTTCAGTTATCGAAAACTCAGAACCAGAATCAGAAGAATCTGGAGCATCAGACTACACCAGGAATCCATTTTTTGCAGCCAACTCAAGCTCTCGGGCCTAGCAATTTCTGCATCAATATCAATGATACCATCTTTGGCATTTTCCAAGGTTTTTCTCCTCGTGCTATACATGGAATACGTTTTTTCAACAATGAGGGAAGTCGCTCGATGCTTAAGTTCTTCTTTTAGTTGAATAACCTTGGCAGAAAGGTTTTCCCGGGCGGATCTAGCAAATTTGAGGCTGACGTCAAGCTCGCGGACAGTTGAACTAAAGAGCCTATTATGCTCGATAGTTTTCCTATACTTCTCTTCTAGCTGGGCATGTTTCGCCTCCACAGTAGCAAGCTCTTCACTTTTGGAGCTCAAGGCTGCCTCCAAGTTAATCACTATTTCAGCAGAGGCAGCCTCACGATCGGTTATAGCAAGAACGGCGTTTTGGACTTCTGCCCATTTGGCCTTGGCCTAATCAAAATTAACCCTCAGTGGCCCAATTTCTTGGTTGAGGATACCACTTCTTGCTTTCTTTGCCGAGCCCCCAAAGCAGCGGCCTCAGTAGCTCTGGTTTCTAGTTCTGAGAGGAGGAGAACAGTCTGGTCCCGTTCATCCAAAAGTTGATCCCGTTCAGAAGTAATTTCTTCCTTCTCATGAATCAACCTTTGAAGGACCTCAGAGGCAAGAAAGTTGACCTATAAAATAAGAAGATGAAAAACTTAGAATACATTCATTCAAAAGTAGAAGAAATAACATAGGAAATAAGGAACGTACCGCTGCGGTCTTATGCATAACATTGTTCAACAAACACTCGCCCGATAGTGTCTGAATCTTTTCCTAATATTTTTCTGAAGCCAAAGCCTTCAGGTAATTAGCAAGCTCCACCGGCTGTGTTAGCAGGTTAAACACAGTAGAGACCGAAAGAGTAATGTTCCTCCTTTCTGGATCTTCAGAAGGAGAAGCATAATTTTTCCCCAAGTTCCCATGAACTGGGGGCTGTGGAAGAGGAACGCCTTCTTTATGGTCAGGTGCGGGCCATTGGAGATGGTGTAGCAACTGCTGGTGGAAGAGTAGACGAAGATGGAAATGATATATCAGTTGCTGGTGTTGGTGAAGGTGGAGATGAAGCTGATGGAGTTGAAGAGTGAGAAGCAGTTGCATCAAATGCAATGCTGGTTGTTTGATACTAGCCAACCAAAGACGGCAAGTACCTGGTACTCAGCCTCGCGGCACCGGTTATAGCAATTGCGGCCCGAAAATGAGAGTTGGCATATTCTACCAAATCAGACTCTCCCCAAAGTGCTGAGACATCGTCTTCAGTTGGTGTAACTATCTTAACCGAGCATCCTATTGAGATGATGAGGATCGTCACCTTCTGTTTAAAGAAACACCCTCATCAATAGATTCTTCAACATCATCAATCATCACGGTGTCTACGACCAGCCCAGAAGGAGGACCAGTCATCATCGCCACCGGAGATGATTCGGGGGCATCAACCTTTGCCTTTTTATTCTTTTCCCCGGACGCGGAGGAGAGTCTTCTCTTTGTTTGTTTATCCTCCGGCCGGGGACTCCGCAAATAAATATTTGCACCCGAAACAGGCTCGGAGATACCCATTCGAGTAAGTGCTTCCTGAAGCAGCCTCGTTGTATCAGCAGGATCAGACAGAACGTCCTCCTCGAGGACAGCAACAGAGCCTGCATGTATACCTAATTCCATGAACAAAGTCAGAAGGGTTCAACCAAGTTTTTCATATACAAAAATGGAAGCAAGGTAAATTAGAGTTACCATGATTTTTAGCCTTCCACCTATATTTAAGGGCTAGTTCTTTCCGCGAAAGAGTTTCGGGTGTTGTGACATCCAAAATCTTCTGAACCCACCGGTTCAAACCTTCCACTACCGGTGGGAGCCATTGAGTTGCTAAAATATGCAAAGGGTGAAGAGATGATACAGCCATAGAAGAATATCTAGTAAGAGGAATATTATGCAAAGAACTTACGAGTGCGGTTCCAATCAACCGGAAAGGATAAAGCCGTTGTCGGAATTTTATCGTTGGTGGCAACTGCAACGAACTGCTCCATCCACCCACGGTCGTTGTCATCATCAATGCTAGACAACAAAGCATGGTGGCCACGCTTGCAAAGGTTTATAATTCCCCCGCGGAAGATTTTGGGGGAATAGAGATTTATCACATGAGCTAAGGTTAGCTCCTCCCCAGTTTCTTGGCAAAAGCTTCGGAGGCAGGCGATCGTCCTCCACACTGAAGGACTTACATGTGCCAAACTTACCTGGTAGTGAAGGCAAAACTCTGCAATCACGGAATTAAGCTCCCTGCTCTGAGAAAACGCGCCCAAAGTAAAGGGATACGTGAAAAAGTATGTAAAACCTTCCTTGGGAAGGATCACTCGCTCCGATAGATCAGGAGCGATGATTTCTAACTCATTGCAGCGGCAATCCTCCTTCATAGCAGTAATACTGGAAGGACAAATAGAAGAAGGGTACCTACTAACAGCCCATGTACGAGGATTAGCAGTAGGAAATTTCTCTTCAAAATCCTTCGAAGTACTAAGCCTTCATGGGATGATGGAATCTACTGTTGGAGGAACGGAATCCTCGATTTTGTTCTTATTCTTCGTAGAACCACCACGTTTGGAGGAAGAAGCCATTGGAAAGGAAGAAGGTAAAGAGTTTGTGTTTGAAGAAAATTAGAAAAAGGATGGAAAACAAGGATGCAAATTAGAAGCTCAAGCAATTGTGAAACTCAAAGGAAAAGAAAGTTGCATATAAGTAAAATTTTGGCGGCTAAATTCATGGCCATGATTATCTCAATAACCAGCTAAAGTTGTGTTGAATAATGGGATGACACGTGTTCGGGCATTAAATATGGAGAGACATGCATCTAATCAACTGTCAGAGACCTTCAGAGGGAATTATATTAATTTCCGCCAAAAGGTGTTTCTACCAACTTTTTTGTAACACAAAGATATGTCATCGGAAAGCAGGGGGACTATCTGTATAGGGTAAAATATAATATGACGTGTGGCTGACTAAAAGGAGGACACGTGGAATCCAAGATGGAATGGCTGAGGACCGAACGCAGCCACTGCGCTTGTCACCGAGACAGATAATGTTCATAAAAGTGTATTAAATACTCTGTGCCCGGTAGCATTTACTAAGGAAGATTCTACAATATTAATAGCGATGGTCCGTTACAAAGAATTTGGCATTTACGCTCAATGTCACATCTTCATAAATGACCCTCATAATTTACATTAAAGGAGGGCACGATCCTAGGACCTTCTTCCCTCGACATAACTATAAATAGTGAACTCACTTATCATTGTAAGGGACACAAAATTTCTGGGAAGATTCCTTGGTTCAATTTTCCATTGATACTTTTTTGCAGTAACATCTCATACACAGCTATTCGTTCATCATTGCTTAAATTTCTTTTTTTCTTTGGTTGTGATAATTCTTAATTTGCATATGTTTAAATTAAAAAAAAAAGACCAGCTTATGAAAAAAGAAAAAATAAAATAAAAGGTGTCTTAAGTATTTAAAAACAAAAATTTATGTGTAATTACCAGAATTTATAGTTCGTTCTTCTAGTGATACTTGCAATTCTCCACTCAGTTGTGTGTCATCTTCTTCATCGGGAATAAAATTGAGGTCAGGAAATGCATTATCATTAAGATCATGTAGTTGTTCTCCACCAACATGCTCATCCTCAGATTTCAAAGGAATATTTAGATCAATTTGAAGCGGAGAAATTTGGTGCTTTTCCATTTTAGCCATGTTTAACAACAACCTGGAAATTGAACTTCCTTTTATAAGATAGTTTTTGTGGTAAAAATGTCATGACCCCAATTTCCCTCCATAGGATGTCGTGAAGGCACCCAGTCCCTAGGACTAGGTAAGTATAACACTTACTAAATAATTAGAAGAATTCAACCATCAAATAAAAAATACGAGATAAAACTCTTATACAAATTATAATTCCCAAAACCGGTATTACAAGTCATAAGCTCTACTGAGTTTGCTAGAAGATCCCTAAATACAATTGTTCGGATGGAATTAAACACTACAATAAAAAATATCAGAAGGTGACTCTGAGGCCTGCGAATGCGACGACAGGTTTACCTTAAGTCTCCACAGCTCGACCAGCCAGCTAATAATCAACAACATCGAGGCACCTGGATCTGTATAAAAATGTGCAGAAGTGTAGTATGAGTACACCACAGCGGTACCCAGTAAGTATCAAGACTAGCCTTGATGGAGTAGTGACGAGGGACAGTCAAGACACCTACCGGACTAAACAAGCTGAACAAGTGTGTAGATGAACAAACGGAGAAACAGTATTAATATAAAGCTAAGCAGGATAAAGAATACAAGACAATACTTGCAATGATACACTAGTAACAACAATATTCAACAGGAGGCAGCTAGGTAATGATGTTGTAGAGTAACTAATCACAGTCTAAGTCCGGGGAAAACAAATAAAGGGGAAACCAGCAACAACTCAATGAGAACAATCGCTTTCACACCAAATATGTTCAAGCATTTCCATGAGGTACCGAACCTCATAATCACAGCTCACGGGCCTCAATTCATGAACCCTAATCACTTGGCATCTTGTGCCCATATTACAACTCGTAACCGTACGGATGAGTCACGTGCCAATAGAACAACCCTCACACAGAATGTAAGAAAACGAGAGTACATATAATGGTTAATGTCGTCAGGATTCGCCTTTTAAAACCGATATGGGTGATTTAACTACGTGTATGCTTGTATAAGTGTTCTACCATAATTCCAATCAACAAATAAGAGTAGAGTAAATGAATGGCACATAAGTAATGGTCACCACGAAATGTACGGTGTAACAGAAGTAGCAATGAAGTTTGAAGCAGCGACCAGCATAACAAGATTAGCTACACAAAGCTGAGCAAATAGTGCAACACAGAGGAAAATAATTAATAGTATGCTAAGGAAAACAACAATCAAAGACAAGTGCACAGAAAAGGGGAAATGACAACAAGAGCACTCCTGAGGTACCACCTCGTAGTCTCAAATCGTAAATGAATCACAACTTTCCTTATATCACCACAGGAGCATTTATATTTAGTTTTTGAAAATCATTTTCCCGAAATAGAATCCAGTGTTTTAGCCCACCTTATCACACCGCATGGATTCTAGTAGTTTCCCTAATAGCCACGTGTTTCAAGCCCACCTTATCTCACCGCATGCGTTTCAATACCCAGACCTTATACCAATGCATGTGTATCAATAACAACAGTACGGCAGAAAACTCATGCAACACAATAACAATCGCACGGCAGAAACCACGTGAAAACACAATAACAATCGCATGGCAAAAACCTCGTGTAAACACAATAAAAACCGCACGGCAGAAACCTCGTACAAACACATAACACTTTTCTCAACAAAACACTTATGCCAAAAACATAACAACTCAAGTAAATGACTTTCACCATCTGTGCCCATATGCCATAATATTTCCTCAAAACAGTTTTAATATCACAATCACGTATAGCCCTCGGTCCAAAAACAAGGAATACAACAGTAATAACAATAACACGAGAATACGGCAAGTAAATCAACACAAGAACCTTAGAATACGTCAACAATGAAAGGGGTAATAATAGTCTCAACAACAATAGTTCAACAAGGGAGAGGTAATATATAACAATGATTCCACGAAAGTGCAATTTGACAACAAGAGAGATAGCATGAATCAATGATCACAAATAAGAATACGTCAACAATGAAAGGGGTAACAATCTTCCATTAAGGCTAAGAAATTATGGAAGAGATAATAATGAATTCAATTAAGGTTTAAGCAATTACGGACAGATAGCATGACGATAAAAGAGGCAACAACTTCAGTTAAGGCACATAAGAGTTTAATCGGCAATAAGGGTAGAACATGAAGCAATTAATGCAAATTAAGACACGTAAGGGTGAATTTAGTAAATGGGGAATTTAACATGACAAGACAACTTCATATTTAACAGACATAAGAACCTAAGAGCACTAGATAGTCAAATTTCCACAAATAAGTCCGAGCACGTACTATTCACCTCGTGTACTCAGCCTTCACATGACACAATTAGCACAAAAGACTCGAATCCTAAGGGGTAGTTCCCCCACACAAAGTTAGGCAAGATACTTACCTCAAAGAATTTAGGTCGTTACTCTAAAATGACCTACTCGAGTAAAATAACCTCCGGACGGCTCAAATCTAACCAAAATAACTTCAATTCATAAATAAAACTCATAGAAAATATTTTCGGATAATAAAGCTTCAATCTTTAACAAGAACTTAAAGTCAATCCAAAAGTTGAACCCAGGACTACACCTCAGAACCCGATAAAATTTACAAAATCCGAACACCCATTCCAATACGAGTTCAACCATACCAAAATTAACAAATTCCGACAACAATTCGACCTCCAAATCTTCATTTTACATTTTCAGAAGATTTCACAATTTGTTTCCTCAATTTCTACCATTAAATTTAAAATAAACGATGAATATAACAGTAGAATCATGAAATATAATCACATAAGGATATACTCAAGTCAAAGTCGTGAAGAACTCCTCCAAAATCACCCAAAACCGAGGTTCTCAATCTCAAAAGGAAATGAAAAGAATGGCCAATTTCGACCCCTAAATGCACTTCCCAGTTCTGATTCTGCAAGAATCTCATTGCCCCCGCGGAGTCGCTTTTGCGACACAGGCGTCGCTTCTGTGGAGCACACTGGCCAGTAGCCCCAATGCACCTGCGGTAGTGGTTTCGCTTCTACGTACACGCAGGTGCGCTGCTAGATCCCGATCTTGCGAGCACACACCCAGCTCGCCCAGGCCCACTCCTTCGCCTTCTCTTCTTCTTCAGTGAGCACGCACCTGCGGTCCTAAATGTGCAGGTGTGAAGGAACCAGCAACTAGAAAATCCAGCAACTTCACAAGGCGCCAAATGATCTGAACTCCATCGAAAACTCATCTGAGCCACTCGAGACCTCATTCGAATATACCAATAGGTCCTGTAACATAACATGGACCTACTCGGGGATTCAAATCACATAAAACAACGTTGAAACTACGAATCACACCATTAATCAAACTTATGAACTTTCAAATATTCCAACTTCCAAAACTCATGCCGAAACATATCAAATCAATCTGGAATGACTTCAAATTTTTGTTATTAGGGCTCTAGGTTTATAGGTTCTATGAGTCATAAGCAATTTTAGCAGAGTCTTGCGGATCGGTATGGAGATGTCTGTACTTATCTTTGAGAGGCTACAAAACTATTAGGACAGTTTCACCACCCTTATTCCTATCATGCGAGTTTATTAATCTCGGAGTTTGAATTGGTGTCATTCTATTCTCTCACAAATGGTGAGGACACGCGTTGTAGTTATCGATGATGCTGCCTCCAGATTCGGTGTTGCTAGGGGTCGGGGCAGAGGCCGAGGAGGATCACATGCTACAGCTAGAGCACCTATCAGAGCAGTCGTTGAGGATCCGCCAGTAGCTCCTGTTAGGGGCAGGTACTGGAGGCGCCTGTTGTGACCCTAGGACGTCAGGAAGATTTAGCACAGTCTCTGAGGAATATTGGGTACATTAGCTCAGGCGGGGTTGACCCCGATTGCATCAACTACTTCACAGATGCGGGGGAGCAGCTCAGACTCCCACCGCCTGTACTCTGGAGAAGTGAGTCCATGTTGGCCAGGTTCCACTTGTCATGCCAACACAGCCTGTTGTCCCAGTTTAGCCCGTGGTTAGGGCAGTAGTATATGAGGAAAAATATCTTCGACTTGCAATGTTCAAGAAGTACTACCCTCCTACTTTTAGTGGTTTGGCTTCAGAGGATGCGCATGGGTTCCTAAGGGAATGCTACCATACTCTCCCCTCTATGGGTATTGTGGATACAAGTGGGTATGCTTTTACTACGGTCCAGCTTAAGGGAGCACTATATCAGTGGTGGCGAGCGTATGAGTTGAGTAGTCCGGCCGACACAGCTTCACTTTCATGGGTTCAGTTTTCATTGGTGATCTTGAGAGAGTTTGTTCCCCAGACCCTTCGGGATGCATAGCACGTGGAGTTTGAGCAACTGTGCCAGGGCACTATGTCAGTGTCAGATTATGACGTTATATTCAATTAATTGTCCAGACATGCACCTACTTTATTTTTTACAGTTAGAGAGTGAGTCTGCAGGATCATTGGGGGGCTCAGTCATGATATTCGGTTCAGCATGGCTCGGGAGTTGGAGTCCGATGTTCCATTTCAGTAGGTGGTAGAGATCGCTCACTGATTAGATGGCATGCATAGTCAGGAGAGAGAGGGCAGGGAGGCTAAGAGGCCTCGTAGACCAGAGAGATCTAATGGTCCCTATTTTGAAGATATGGTACGGCACGGTAGAGGTTTTGTGGGTCAGCCAATTCAGTTTTCACTTCAGGCTTCGCACGGTGTTTCAGGTACCCATGGGTCTCAAGGTACCCGTACCGGGCAGTTTCCACAGCCACGTCAATAGAAAGGTTGCTTTGGGTGTAGAGATACTAGCCACATGGTGTGAGATTGTCTCATACTCCAGACAGATGTGTCACAGCAGGTAATCAGGTTATGAGTTTTGTTTCAGTTCTGTTTCAGTTATTGATATCCCTGCACCACCAGCTTGGGGTACAAGTTAGGCGAGTAGAGGGCACCTAAGAGAGGGAGGCCCGGTCCGTTGATGTGTTCTCTACAGTAGAGCTAAGGCCGCTGCAATAGATATTGTCGTACAGTTATGGTTTCAATTTTTTATAGATGGGCATCATTCGTACCTTGTTTTGGTTCTGTTTATCAGGGTGAGTCCTTCTATTTTTCTTCACATATGGGTGAGTTTCATGATCTTGTACTATGCTTATGTGTTTACCCCTGTCGGGAGATTCTATAGTGGTAGCTCGTGTCTATCATTTTTTTTATTCATTATTGAGAGTTATGAGACTAGAAGTCACTTTTTATTACTCATTTCGGTAGTTCTAATGTGATTTTTGGGTGATAGATTATGATTTGTGATTTAGATGCTCTACCGGTGTGGGAGTTCAGTATATGTTATGATTTTGTTGGCGGAATTGAATCAGTGGAAGGTTTCGGTTGGTATGATGTGTATTCTACTTGTGATTCAGAGTTGAGTGTGAGACCCTCGTGGTGTCATGTGTTTCAATGTGTTTGAACCGGGTTGCGTGCCGCGGTGGAGTTATACCGGGATGAGATCCTTGCAATTTGTTCATATGTTTTGATTCTCCATTGTGTAATCGGTTTGTAGTATAGTACTGATAGGTAGTGGTGCATGTCGGGCTAGTTTGATAGTTATTTCATGTATTTCCTTGTATATTAAGTCATATCTTTACTGTGCTTATTTGGTTTTAGCTTGGGAGGTGTGTGCCCAGGTGGCGTTAGATGTGACTTGTTGATTCGGGTGAAAAGTTACGAGGTCTTTATGTTTCTTGCATCGTTGTCGGTGTTGTGGAGGTTTGAAATAGGATTCTAATGGGTATGAGGTTAATCGCCGGTGCTAGATATGATTATGGGCAACTACTGTGGCTAGAGATATGGTTATAGGAATATGTGTGATGTGTTGCGTCGTGTGGTTGCACCTTGTGGGTGTAGGCATAAGTTGTTACAGCTGGCTGAGGTTGATACCGGGTGTGGATATAGGAATCGGGTTTTTTGGAGATGATCAGATGATGAGGAATTTGTTTCTAAGGCCTATTAGTGTAGGTTGAAGGGATAATCTTCAGCGGAGATGGTGCTGTCGAGCCTATGTGGATTGGGGTAACAAGGGATCAACGCGGGTGTATGTATGGTAAGTTCACTCAGTGATTTTATGACTTTGGAATGGATTTTGACACATTCGAGGACGAATGTTTATTTAAGAGGGGGAGAATGTAACGATCCGAGCGGTCATTTTGAGTATTAGCACTCCGTCCAGTGGCTAAAAGTCTCGAGCAGCTCTGTATTATGTGTTATGACGTGCGTGCGTAGTCGAGTTCGGATATCAGATGATTCGGGATTGATTTGGAAGAAGGATTCGCGTTTTAGAAGCTTAAATGAAAAGACTTGACCGGAGTTTGACCTTGGAGAAAACGACTCCGGAATGGAATTTTTATTGTTTCAATAGATTTATATGGTGGTTTCGAAATTAGGCGTGTGTCCGAATTTGAATTTGGATGTCCGTAGGATAATTCGGCACATTTTGGCGAAAGTTGGAAAAGTTGGAGTTTTGAAATATTTAGGAATTTGATCGAAGGTTGACTTGATTGATATCGGGCTCGAATTTCGATTCGAGAAATTTGAATAGCTTCATTATGTCATTCATGACTTGCATGCAAAATTTAAAGTCATTCCGGATTGATTTGATATATTTCGGTACGAGTTTTGGAAGTTGGAAGACTTGAAAGTTCATAAGTTTGATTTATGGTGCGATTCGTAGTTTAGATGTTGTTTGATGTAATTCGGAACCCCGAGTACGTCAGTGTTATGTTACATGACTTATTGGTATATTCGGACGAGATCCCGAGTGGCTCGGATGAGTTTCTGATGGGGTTCAGATCGTTTGGCGCCTTGTTGGAGCTGCTGAATTTTCTGGTTGTTGGTTCCTTCGTACATATGCATTTAGGACCGCAGGTGCGTGCTCGCTGAAGCGGAGGAGAAGGCACAGGAGCGGGCCTGGGCGAGCTAGGTGTGTGCTCGCAGGACCGGGATCTAGCAGCGCACCTACGCGTGCACAGAAGAGAAACCACTGTCGCTGGTGCGATGGGGCTGCTGGCCAGTGTGCTCCGCAGAAGCGACACCTGTGGTGCAAAAGTGACTCTGCGGGCGTGATGAGATTCTCGCATAAGCGAAGTTGGGCAGTGCATTTAGGGGTCGAAATTGGCCATTCTCATTTCCTTTTAAGATTGAGAGCCTCGATTTTGGGCGATTTTGGAGGAGTTCTTCACGACTTTGACTTGGATAAGTGTTCTATATCCAAAAATAATTATATTTCATGATTCTATGGTTATATTCATCGTTTATTTTGAATTTAATGGAAGAAATTGAGGGGAAAAAAATTGTGAAATCTTTCGAAAATGTAAAATGAAGATTTGGAGGTCGAATTGTTGTCGGAATTTGTTAATTTTAGTATGGTTGAACTCATATCGGAATGGGTGTTCGGGTTTTGTGAATTTTATCTGGTTCTGAGGTGCGGGCTCGGAGTTCGACTTTTGAATTGACTTTTAGTTCTTGTTAAAGATTGAAACTTTATTATACGGAAATATTTTCTATGAGTTTTATTTATGAATTGAAGTTATTTTGGCTAGATTTGAGCCTTCCGGAGGTTATTTCACTCGAGCAGGTCATTTTTTAGTAACGTCCTAGCTTCTTTGAGGTAAGTATCTTGCCTAATTTTGTGTGGGGGAACTACCCCTTAGGATTCGAGTCTTTTGTGTTAATTGTGTCATGTGAAGGCCGAGTACGCGAGGTGACAAGTACATGCTCGGACATATTTGTGAAAATTTGACCATCTAGTGCTCTTAGGTTCTTATGTCCATTAAATATGAAGTTTTCTTGTCATGTTAAATTTCTCATTTATTAAATTCATTCTTACGTGTCTTAATTGAAATTAATTACTTCATGTTCTATCCTTATTGCCGATTAAACTCTTATGTGTCATAACTAAAGCTGTTGCCTCTTTTATCGTCATGCTATATGTCCGTAATTGTTTAAACCTTAATTGAAATTATTATTATCTCTTCCATAATTGCTTAGCCTTAATAGAAGTTTATTACCCTTTTTATTGTTGACGTATTCTTATTTGGGGTCATTGATTCATGTTATCTCTCTTGTTGTCAATTTACACTTTCGTGGAATCATTGTTACACATTACCTCTCCCTTGTTGGACTATTCTTGTTGAGACTATTATTTTCATGTTGTGTCTTTCTCTGTGAGTTCGTTCTTCCGATTCTTTGTGTTCTAAAGTTCTAGTGTTGATTTACAAAAAAATGAAAATTTTGGCTCCATTTTATTTTTTCAAACATGTTTTTAAAATTTAAGAAAAAGTTTCAAATTTTATTTTGAATAATGTAGTGACTTGAGAAGAGAAGTAAGTGCTACTATAACTATGTTGCAATATTTAATTAAGGATAGTTTAGTCACACTAACCATTTTTGTCTAGAATTTAGTATTTCCTTAATGGGTGTGCCAAAGACAAATTGGTCACTTATTGTGGACCGGAGGGAGTACTTGAGAATCGGACTTACATGTATTCTTTCAATGAATATTGTGCCTTATCAGATTGATAGTTCAATGGGGGCAAGCCTTCATAGAAAATTGGCATCTCCAATGAGATGGTTGTACTCTTCTAGTAGGAGGCCAACTATTCAAGTTAAAGTATTTAAGCCTTCCAAGTCTTCAAGTTCAAGTCCTCAAGTACGCGAGTCTTCAAATTGAATTATTTAATCCTTCCAAATCTTCAAGTTAAAATCTTAAAGTCTGCCAAATATTCAAGTGTGTCGCTCTTCAAGTTGAATTTTGCAAGTCCGCCAAGTCTTCAAAGTTCACCAAGCATTCAAGTAGAAGTCATCAAGTCAACCAAATCTTCAAGTTGGGGCTTTCTAATTTTTCAATATTAAGGTAGACATTAAGTCTTTTTGAACCTTAAGTTGGCATCTTTATGGGTTTGTCCTTAAAAGGAGTTATAATTTTCCAATCTTAAGGTGGACATTGAGTCACTTTGAACCTTAAGTTGGCCTCTTCGTTGGCTTGTCCTTAAAAAAGAATTGTAATTTTCCAATCTTAAGGTGAACGTTTAACTCCCTTTGCACTTTAAGTTGGCCTCTCCGTGGGTTTGTCCTTAAAAAGGAGTTATAATTTTCCAGTCTTAAGGTAGACATTTAGGTCCTTTTGCACCTTAAGCTGGTTTCGTCGTAGATTTCGAGTGGGGATGAGTATCCATTCGTTCATACCCTAAATTTTCCCTCCGATTTTCGGACGGTGATTAGTATCCATCCCATGACACCCTACGATTGCCTTCTTCATGTGTGAGTCATCTCTTTAAACGAGAATATATCGTGCTCTTTTGACCTAAAAAAGAGAAAACAACAACAAAAAAGGATAACAAAAACACAAAAACAAAGAGAGAGATAAATGACCTCGAGCACTAACGATCAAAGTAGCTTGCAGATGCCGTGAAAGTTGTAGCTCATTTTATGTGACAGAATAGAGTTTATATAGCTGTTGAAAGGAGATGTTGGTAATTTATTTTCGATGTGGGACTGTTGTGAGGCTGCTACAAACCCTTGTGTATAAGGAAACATTAATTGACTAGGATTCTCCTTCTAATTAAGTTGTACAAGGAAACATTAATTGACTAGAATTCTCCTCCTAATTAAGTAAACGTGAGAAATTTCTAAAGTATGGAAAGATTCTTTTGGGGTATAGATGTATGGGACTGACGTAGCTATTCCCATTTGATAATACAACAACAATAACCTAGTATAATTTTACTAGTGGGGTCTGGGAAGGGTAGTGTGTACGCAGACCTTACCCATACCTTGAGGTAGAGAGGATGTTTTCAATAGACCCTCGGCTCCCTCCCTGCAAGAACTCTCCACCTTGCTCTTGCAGTGACTCGAATTCACATCCTCTTTGTTGAAAGTGGAGGGTGCTCATCACTAGAGCAACCCACTGCCGTCAAAACTAATATTTCAAAGGCAATGTCATGACTTGCAAAGTCAAAAGACAGTGTACTGATCTATACTTGGCAAGGAATAGCGGAACAATAAAGAGACAAAAGAGAGGAAAAACAAATGCAAATGCATAAGAAGGCATTATGATGTAATATACACGCGTGCAATGAGAAATAAAGCACTAATATTTTGACAATAATTCCCACTTATGGTGATGGCAATTAGTCTTGACATTATCCTACCTTATATAAACTCTTTAAAAAAATACAGTTTCTTTTAAAAAGTTTAAAGTTTGGTTGCGGTAATCTGTCTAAGCAAATTGCAATTTGTTGGAATTGTCAAAGTATGGTTATTATACTTCAAGTCTTGTCTTTAATATTCATAGGTTTATATTTTGACAAGTCTTGAAGCAGAGGCACTTGTAGGCATACAAGTTTTATTGGAATTAAATCCATAAAATAATTTAGACTATATTATAAATTCAAGATATATTAGTTCAAATAACTTTATTGGGCTAATATAATTGGATTACTTATATAAGTCCAATATATAAGGATTAAATAAATAAGCCTGAATCTATCGGGCTAGCACATTTAATTGGGCTACAAGTGATGAACCCACTTCATTAGGCCTAAGATGTCATCTTCCTACAAGTCCAGTTTAGTGCCACATGTCGAATAACGTGGTCAGCCAAGTCAAACGGGAGATCCAATAGGATCATGCCATATGTCAAAATGACAAGACATACCAAGTCAAATTAAATGGCCAATGAAACTGTGCCGCATGTGCAAGTGACATGTTCTGGCCAATCAAATGTGGCCTTGTTACGCTTCAATCTGATTGGTCGAAAAGAGTTATTCTCATCACAACTCTTCCCTCCCACAACTATAAATAGGGGTCTTCATAACTCGAAAATACCACCATAAGTTATAACAAAAAGCAAGAGAGAGCTCGTGGATCAAACGCCACAAATTTCTCTATAAGTTTCAAGCTTCAAGCAATCAAGTTCAAGATCAATAACGAAGAACAAATCATAGTTCAAGGAGTACGAATTCAAATCAAAGTTCGTGCTAGTTGAATTCAAGATCAACGTTTGTGGTAATAAATATAGATTCAGGATCAAGCTCAAAGGCCCTTAAATTTATTTACTATTGTAAATAAGAATCAGAGGATTCATAAAGATTGTAATACTTATATTGTTTGAAATAAAATACTACGATTGTTGCAATATTTTTCGGCCTCGATTATTTTCATGACGCAAATTTTTTGCAAACAAATTGACACGCCCAATTGGGCCAGTTCTGCCCTTCATTGCTTTCTCCTGCAAATCGAAAACCAAAAGTTTCAAAATCACTTGTTGCGATGGTCGAGTACTTCAAGTCTTGTCTTCATGTTTTAGCAAGTCTACAGCTCGACAAACCTTGAAGTAAGGGGTATTTGTAGACATAAAAATTTTAATGGATCAAGCCTATATAAAATTTGGGTTAACTCCTAAATTCAAGACACTACTCTTGAAATTTTAGGAGTTTATTAGAGTTACTTGGAGGCTACTCTATCAAAACCCTAAATTGGAGGCTACTCTACCCTAACCCTAAGTCACTACTATAAAAAGGGTTACATATTCCATTAAAAAGCATCTCAAAAATAAAGATCATCTCAGCAATTCCATAAATTCTCTGAATATGCACAAAGAGATCAAATATACTATCTCCGAAATTCCATAAAACTCTTGAAATACTCATTAAGAGATCAAAGACAATTCAAATATGTCTTGCTCAAAGTTCTAGAAATATTGAACCAAATGGAGTGTTGCTACATGCTTCTTGGTCATCAAATACATCAAGGAGATGCATATCATCTTATGTTCAAGAAATACGCTGCTAAGGCCCTCGAATTACTAATAATAAATCGGAGAAAAGAATCAACGGATAAACAGAGTTGTAACCCACAATGTTTATCAATAAAATATTTTTTTCTTTATAGTTATTTTTTATTGCAGTTTTATTTTTCTGCCCAAATTTATTACAAACACCTACATGAGTCAAAAATATCTATGTATGATAAAACCTCAACATATACATCAATCTAACATCCTCCTAGTGTCCAATAATTCACTATAAATCCCTTGCATACGTAAAATGCATGAATATGCATATCATCCTATGTTCGAGAAATACGCCACTAAGGACCTTGAATTACTGATAACAAATCGAAGGGAAGAATCAAGGAATAAATAGAGTTGTAACCCGCAATGTTTATCAATAAATAAATAAAAAATTATAGTTATTTTTTATTGCAATTTTATTTTTCTGCCCAAATTTACTGCAAACACCTACATGAGTCAAAGTTATCTATGTATGATAAAAACTCAACATATGCATCAATCTAACATCCTCCTAGTGTCCAATAATTCACTACAAGTCCCTTGCGTACGTAAAATGCATGAATATACATATGTAAATAATATGCATGAATATATATACACGAGCCCAGGATGTCAATATGCTCAAGACTCAACCACAACCAATATCCAGCACATCTCATATGCTCCAACATGATACAACATGTCCCACGTGCTTCAACACTATATTGTCAAGATCCCAATTTCACACCTTAGGATGTCGTGATAATAATAATAATAAGACCAGGTAAGCCTAACATGTATAGAGATATAGCGAAAATAATAACAATAATAATAATAATAGTAATAATTAAAAAATATCACAAATTTAAACCATGTAAATCATCATAATATAACTCAACGATACAGCTGACATCAACTCCCCAAAACCTGGTGGAATGGAGTCATAAGGTCTACAAGAATGTACTAATAGTATCATAATCCAATACTATTTTGGAACAATAAATAAACAATAGAATGTCTTAAAACAGAAGGTGACTTCAAGACATGCGGATGTCGAGCGGCAATACCTTGACGTCTCCAAAAGCAGCTAGTCAATCAATCACTAGCGTCCATGTAACGACCCGGTCGGTCATTTTGAGTGTTGTATCCTCTTTTTCCCTTTTACTGATTATTTTATGCTAAATTATTATTATGTGACTTGCCAGGGTAGTTGGTTCGGTTCCAGAGATATTTCGGAATGAGTTGAGACACTTAGTCTCAAGCTTGGAAGCTTAAGTTGAAAAGATTAGCCGGCTATTGACTTGTGTATAAATGGGTCCGGAATGGAATTTTGATGATTCTTCTAGCTCCGTTGGATGATTTCGGACTTAGGAGTGTACCCGGATAGTGATTTGGAGGTCCGTAGTTAATTTAGGCTTGAAATGACAAAAGTTGGAAATTTGAAGTTTTGGAAATTGAGAAGTTTGACCAATAGTTGACTTTGTAGTTTCCGGACTCGGATTTTGGTTCCGTGAGTTTTAGTGGGTATGTTGTGTCATTTATGACTTGTGTGCAAAATTTGAGGTCAATCGGACTTGATTTGATAGGTTTCGACATCGATTGTAGAAGTTGGAATTTCCTAATTTTCATTAGGCTTGAATTGAGGTGTGATTCGTGTTTTTTATATTGCTTGATGTGATTTGAGGCCTCGACTAAGATGGAGGAAGCAGTGCATCGCGAACGCGTGGGCTAAGCCACGTTCGTGAAGAGG
Organism: Nicotiana tomentosiformis; assembly: GCF_000390325.3. NCBI lineage: Eukaryota > Viridiplantae > Streptophyta > Magnoliopsida > Solanales > Solanaceae > Nicotiana > Nicotiana tomentosiformis. The sequence goes on from NC_090823.1 coordinate 45,607,191, forward strand.
AAGTGTGGCAACTTGGTTCCGCAAAGTTGTTATTCGCGAACCCGAAGAAGTGTTTGCGATCGCGTAGTTCTATGATGGTTATTCATCGCGTTCACATTGGTATTTACGCGATCACATAAGGTTAATATGTTAGGCAGCATAGTTGTGCTTTGCAATCACGAAGCATTTTCCGCGATCACGATTAAGGACATCTGGGCAAAACTTAAATATTTCAAAAATGAGGGTTTTAGTTTATTTCACAAATTTAATTTTGGGAGCTCGGTTGGAGGCAATTCTTGGAGATATTTTTAAGGGAGTGATTGGAGTAAGTGATTCTTACTTAGTTTTGGTTAAATTCTATGATTATATCTTTGATTTCACCATTTAATTAGTGATTTAGGTTGAAAAATTGAGGGAAAATGAGAAAACTTCATAGGCCGAATTTTGGGGATTTGAGTGACATTTTGGTATCGGATTTGAACAATTTTAGTATGGTTGGACTCGTGGTTGAATGGGTGTTCTGATTTTGTAACTTTCATCAGATTTCGAGATGTGGGCCCCGGGGGTTAACTTTTTAGTTGACTTTTGACTTTTAAATAAGAACTTAGTATTTTCGTATGGATTTGATTCCCTTAGCTCGTGTTGATTGTATCAAATTGTTTGTGGCTAGATTTGAGGCATTCGGAGACCGATTCACGAGGCAAGGGCTTGTTGGAGTAGAGTTTTGTAAGGTTTGAGGTAAGTAACACTTCTAAACTTGGTTCTGAGGGTATGAATCCCTGAAATTACGTGCTATGCTGAGGTGATGCGCATGCTAGGTGACAGGCGTGTGGTCGTGCACCGTAGTAATTGTGATTTATTTGATTCCATGGAACTGTGTAGCTATCTTATCTGAACATTCTTACTGAACCCTATGTGTTCGAGCACTTGAGTTATGATTTATGCTAGAAATCATGTCTATGCTATATGTTGGTACTATTGGGACCCACATTGGTCGTTCTTTGTTGTTGTGTTATTTGCTTAATTGCAGTAATGTACTCAGTCACATTCATCATTGCATACCATATCTCAGTATCCGTTATCGTATATTGTTACATCCTGTATCATTGATTTGGGCTGCTTAGCATGAGTGTTGTGAGTCCGAAAAACTAGAGAGATTGATGACTGAGTGAGGCCGAGGGCCTGTTTATGAGTGATATTTATGGGATCGGGCTGCACACTGCAGCAGGCTTTATAGATTCATGTCAGTACTTGGCTTATAATAGCATTTGGGCAGGATCTCCTCTTCGGGAGTCTGCACACCTATATTGAGCGCACTTGTTATTGATTCATTTGCATTGGGCTGGATCTGCCCTGGATTTATTTTCATTAGGGTTGGATATGCCCTGGACCTTTTTGCATTTGGGCTAAATCTGCCCTTGACTTATTTGCATTTGGGTTTGATCTGCCCTGTACAGTGCTAAGTGATTGAGTGTGATGAGTGAGAATTGAGACAGTCAGGTTGAGTTCTCCGAGGGTTTGAGTATGCGAGGCTTCTAGTGTTTTCCATCACATACGATATGCATATTGGCATGTAGATATAGATACGATATGCATATTAGCATGTAGATATAGAGATGTCATATTCCTCATATCATTCAGACTTGACATATTTTTATTTGTTCTGAGTTTATTTGTTAAATATGGAAGCATGCATAAATTCTTGTACCGTTACCTGCAGATTATGAACTTCTGAGATATTACTGTTATATTTTCCATAAATTACCATACTATTAATTCTGTATGTGGGCTGTAATGTTCAAGCTCATCACTACTTTCAGTCCAAAGGTTAGATTTGTTACTTATTGAGTTGGTTGTACTCACGCTACACCCTGCACTTTGTGTGTAGATCCAGGTATTTCCCATCATGGCGGTTGCTAATTCTCAGAGTTTTCAGTCATTCGAAGATTATCGAGGTAGCTGCCTTGGCGTCTGTAGGCCTTGACTCTCCTCCCCAACTCCTCAGTTTACTTATTCACTTTTTGTTTTTCTTAGACAGTGTACTAGACTTAGTATTGTATAGATTCTCATGTACTTAGTGAAACCCTAGTTTTAGAAAACTTTTGTATTGAGTTGTGACATTTTCATCTAGTTTTTATGAAATTCTCATTTATTTAAATATGCTTTAGTATATTTTGAATTGGAAAAAGTTGGTATGTATGAGTTGTCGGCTTGCCTGGTAACATGATAGGCGCCATCACGACATGTCGAGTTTAGGGTTTTGACAAGTTGGTATCAGAGACTAGGTTACATAGGTCTCACGATTCATGAGTAGGTTTAGTAGAGTCTTGCGGATCGGTATAGAGACGTCTGTGTTTATCTTCGAGAGGCTGCCGAACCCTTAGGAAACCTTCACTTTCTTGCATTCTTATTCTGCGAATTTGTTCCTAAACTTCTATTTTTAAATTCTCTCACAGATGGTGAGGACACGTGCTACCGGAACGGACGGACCGCCACCAGTACCACTAGCTAGGGCCATGAGAGGCCGAGGCCACGGTAGGGGCCGAGATGTAGCTCGTACAGCAGCTAGAGCAGCACCTGCAGATCCACCAGTTACTCCAGCTCAGGAGCAGGTTCCAGATGTGGTTGAGCCACTGGGGCAAGCTCAGGCACCAGCTGTACCTATTGTGATTCCAGGCCTTCAGGAGGCTCTGGCCCAGATATTGACTATTTGCACTAGCCTTGCTCGGGCGGTTTCTGTTCAGTCCGTGCCAGCCACTTCTCAGGCCCAGGGAGGTACTCAGACTTCCGTCGCCCGCACTCCAAAGTATGTGATGTGGGGACTTCAGACACCTGGGGTACAACCAACCCAGCCAGTTGCAGTTGCTCTGCCCCAGGTGGGTCCCGTTAGAGTGATGAGGATCAGAAGAGACTAGAGAGAATTGGGAGGCTCTAGCCTCCATTATTCAGTAGGGCTGAGTCAGAGGATTCTCAGGACTTCTTGGATAGGTGCCAGCAGATTCTTCGCATGGGAGTATTCTGGAGACCAGTGGGGTCATTTACTACTTTTTTGTTGACTGGGGTAGCTTTCAGATAGTGGGAGACCTATGAGAGGAGTAGGCCAGTCGGTGCAGCACCACTTTTATAGAATGCATTCTCCGTTCTCTTCTTGGAGAAGTTTGTGCCATAGACCCGCAAGGAGGAGCTGCACAGGCAGTTCGAGCAACTACGCCAGGAGGGCATGTCTATGACCCAGTATGAGATGAGTTTTTCATAGTTGGCTCGTCACGCAGCTTGGTTGGTTCCCACTGATAGGGAGAGGATTAGGAGGTCTATTGACGGCCACCACTATCAGCTGTGTTTTGTTATGACTCGGGAGAGTGTATCGGGTGTTAGGAGAGAGAGGCCAAGAGGCCTCATGGTTCGGGTGGTTTCAGCGGTATTCCTTCTAGGGGTCAGTTCCACCACAGTAGAGGTCATCCTTATAGGCCCACTCAGATGGCTCATCCAGTTCATCGTGATGCATCAGCAAGCCATGGATCATACAGTGCTCGATCGGGTCAGTCATCTCTTAGTGCACTCCCAGCTCAGAGTTCATCTCGTGCACTTTCAGATCAAGGTTCATCTGCACCAGGTTCTTCTGGTAGTTATTCCAGTTCTCAGGGTCCGCCTAAGTACTTGCCACCATTTTCTGAGAGGGGTTGTTTTTGAGTGTGGAGAGTTGGGTCATGTGAAAAAGTATTGTCCCCGCCTTACGGAAGGTCCAGTTCAGAAAAGGAGTTAGGCCACGACTTCAGCACCAGTTACTTCACCACCCACCTACCCAGCTCGGGGTGAGGCTCAGGTAGCTAGGGGTCTCCCTAGAGGGGGAGGCCGATCAGATGGTGGTCAGGCTTGATTCTATGCTATTCCTGCTAGGCTAGATATTGTTGCTTCAGACACAGTGATTACAGGTATTGTCTCAGCATGCCACAGGGATGCTTTTATATTATTTGGCCATGGTTCCACTTATTTGTATGTATCATCATATTTTTCTCATTATCTAGATATGCCCCGTGAGTCCTTAGCTTCATTTGGTCATGTATCTACGCCAGTGGGCGATACTATTATTGTGGACTATGTATATTGGTCGTGTGTAGTGACTATTGGGTGATTGGAGACTCAAGTTGATATCTTATTGCTTAGTATGGTTGATTTTGACGTGATCTTGGGTATGGATTGGTTGTCTCCATGTAATGCTATTCTGGATTGTCACGCTAAGACCGTGACATTGGCGATGCCGGGGTTTCCAAGGATCGAGTGTAGAGGTTCTCTAGATTATGTTCCCAGCAGGGTGATTTCTTACTTGAAAGCCCAATAGATGGTTGGGAAGGGGTGTCTGTCATATTTGGCCTTTGTGAGGGATGTTGGTGCTGATACCCCTACTATTGATTCTGTTCCGGTGGTGCGAGACTTTCCTGATGTATTTTCTGCAGACTTTCCTGGCATGCCACCCGACAGGGATATTGACTTTGGTATTGACTTGGTGCCAGGCACTCAGCCTATTTCTATACCTTCGTATCATATGGCACCAGCTGAGTTGAAGAAATTGAAAGAGCAGCTTCAGGAAATTCTTGATAAGGGGTTTATTAGGTCTAGTGTGTCGCCTTGGGTGCACCGGTTCTATTTGTGAAGAAGAAAGAGTGTAATATGCGGATGTGCATCAACTATAGGTAGTTGAACAAAGTTACAATCAAGAACAAGTATCCTTTGCCGCGCATTGATGATTTATTTGACCAGCTTCAAGGAACGAGGGTGTTCTCTAAGATTGATTTCAGGTCTCGGAATCACCAGTTGAAGATTCGGGACTCGGATATTCTAAAGACAGCATTCAGGACTTATTATGGTCACTATGAGTTCCTTATGATGTCTTTTCGGCTAACTAACACCCCAGCAACATTCATGCATCTGATGGATAGTGTATTTCGGCCTTATCTTGACTCGTTTGTCATAATATTCATTGATGATATCCTGGTGTACTCACGCTGCCAGGAGGAGCATGCCCAGCATTTGAGGATTGTATTACTGCGGTTGAGGGAGGAGAAGCTTTATGTCAAGTTCTCCAAGTGTGAGTTTTGGCTTAGTTAGGTGGCGTTCTTGGGGAACGTGGTGTCCAGTGAGGGGATTAAGGTGGATCCAAAAAAGATAGAGGCAGTTCAGAGTTGGCCCAGACTGTCCTCAACTACTGAGATTCGGAGCTTTCTCGGCTTGGCCGGTTATTATCGTCGCTTTGTGGAGGGTTTCTCGTCTATTGCAGTGCCTTTGACCAAATTGACCCAGAAGGGTGCTCCTTTCAGGTGGTCGGATGAGTGTGAGGAGATCTTTCAGAAGCTCAAGACTGCCTGGACCACAACTCCAATTCTAGTTTTGCCTTCAGTGACGGGCTCTTATACAGTATATTGTGATGCTTCTCGGATTGGTATTGGGTGTGTCTTGATGCAGGAGGGTAGAGTGATTGCTTATGCTTCACGCCAGTTGAAGCCCCATGAAAAGAACTACCATGTTCATGATTTGGAATTAACAACCATCATTCATGCATTGAAGATTTGGAGGAATTATCTCTATCGTGTGTCTTGTGATGTATTTATGGATTATCGGAGTCTCCAGCACTTGTTCAAACAAAAGGATCTAAATTTGAGGCAGCAAAAATGGTTGGAGCTGCTAATGAACTAGGATATTACCATTCTATATCACCCTGGGAAGGCCAATGTGGTGGCCGATGCCTTGAGTAGAAAGGCTGTGAGTATGGGTACCTTGCATTTATTCTTGTTGGTGAGAGACCGCTTGAAGTTGATGTTCAGGCCTTGGCCAACCAGTTCGTGAGATTATATGTTTCGGAGCCCAACCGGGTTCTAGCTTGTGTGGTTTCTCGGTCTTCCTTATATGATCGCATCAGAGAGCTCCAATATGATGATCCCCATTTGAATTTCCTTAAGGACACGGTTCAGCACGGCGATGCTAAGGAGGTTACTATTAAGGATGATGGGATATTGAGGATGTAGGGTCAAATTTGTGTGCCTAATGTAGATGTGCTACGCAAGTTGATTCTTGAGGAGGCCCATAGTTCACGGTATTCCATTCATCTTGGTGCCGCGAAGATGTACCAGGGCTTGAGGCAACTCTATTGGTAGAGAAGGATGAAGAAGGATATAGTGGGGTTTGTAGCTCGGTGCCTAAACTGTCAGCAGGTGAAGTACGAGTATCAAAGACCGGGCGGATTGCTTCAGAGGCTTAAGATTCCAAAGTGAAAATGGGATCGTATCACCATGGATTTTGTAGTTGGGCTCCCACACACTTTGAGGAAGTTTGATGCTATTTCGGTGATTATGAATCGGTTGACCAAGTTCGCGTATTTCATTCCAGTTGGGACTACTTTTTCTTCAAAGCAATTGGTTGAGATCTACATCCGCGAGATTGTTCACCTTCATGGTATGCCGGTGTGCATCATTTCAGATCGAGTCAAGTAGTTTACATCGTAGTTTTGGAGAGCAGTGCAGTGAGAGTTAGGCACCCAGATTGAGTTGAGAACAACATTCCACCCTCAGACAGACGGACATTCCGAGCGCACTATTCAGATATTAGAGGATATGATACACGATTGTGTCATGGATTTCGGGGGTTCTTGGGATCAATTTCTGCCACTCGTAGAGTTTGCCTACAACAACAGCTACCAATCAAGCATTCAAATGGCTCCGTATAAGGCTTTGTATGGGAGGCGGTGTTGGTCTCCAGTGGGGTTTGAGCCGGGTGAGGCTAGGCTGTTGGGTACTGACTTAGTTCAGGATGCTTTGGACAAGGTTAAATTTATTCAGGATCGACTTCACATGGCGCAGTCTAGACAGAAGAGCTACATCGATCAGAAGGTTTATGATGTTGCTTACATGGTTAGAGAGAAGGTACTGCTCAAGGTTTCACCCATGAAGGGTGTTAAATTCGGGAAAAAGGGCAAGTTGAGCCATCGGTATATTGGGCCGTTTGAGATGCTTTAAAGGATTGAAGAGGTGGCTTCCAAGCATGCCTTGCCGCCTAGTCTGTCGAGTGTGCATCCGGTATTTCATGTTTCTATGCTCTGGAAGTATGTCGGCGATCAGTCTCATGTTTTAGATTTCAGCACGGTTCAGTTGGATGGTGACTTGACTTATCATGTGGAGCCGGTGGCCATTTTGGATCGACAGATTCAAAAGTTGAGGTCAAAAGACATAGCTTCAGTGAAGGTGTAATGAAGAAGTCAGCCAGTTGAGGAGGCTACTTAGGAGACAGAGCGGGAGATGCGGAGCAGATATCCACGCCAATTTGAGACTCCAGGTACGTTTCTAGACCTGTTCAAGGACAAACGTTTGTTTTAGAGGGGGAGTATGTAAAGACTAGGCCGGTCGTTTTGAGTGTTGTATCCCCATATCTCCATTTATTACTTATTTTATGGTACATTATTGTTATGTGACTTTTCGAGGTAGTTGGTTCGGTTCCAGGGATGTTTCGGAATGAGTTGAGACACTTAGTCTCAAGGTTGGAAGCTTAAGTTGAAAAGGTTGACCGGATGTTAACTTATGTTTAAATGGATCCGGAATGAATTTTTGATAGTTTCGATAGCTCTGTTGGATTCTTTTGACTTAGGAGTGTGTCTGGATAGTGATTTGGAGGTCCATAGTTGATTTAGGCTTAAAATGGCGAAAGTTGGAAATTTGAAGTTTTGGAAATTGAGAAGTTTGACCAAGAGTTTACTTTGTGGTTACCGGACTCGGATCTTGGTTCTGGGAGTTGGAGTAGGTTTGTTGTGTCATTTATGACTTGTGTGCAAAATTTGAGATCAATCGGACTTGATTTGATAGGTTTCGCCATCGATTGTAGAAGTTGGAATTTCCTAGTTTTTATTAGGTTTGAACTGAGGTGTGATTTATGTTTTTGATGTTTCTTGATGTGATTTGAGGCCTCGACTACGTTCGTATCATGTTTTAGGACTTGTTAGTATATTTGGTTGAGGTCCCAGTGGCCTCGGGTGGATTTCGGATGGTTATCGGAATGGAATTTGATTTGGAGAAATGGTTGAAGTTTTCTGGTGTCCCTGTCTGGTTTCTGTGTACGCGATTGCGTGGATAGGTCTGCGATCGCATAGGTTATTTTTGGGCAGTGGAGGTTTTGTTCTAAGCGATGACAAGTCTTGGGCAGTGGGCTAAGCCGCGTTTGCGAAGAGGAAGTGAGGCAACTGGGTTCCGCGTGGTTGTTATTCGTGAATGCGAAGAAGTGTTTGCGATCGCGTAGTTCTATGATGGTTATTCATCGCGTTCACATTGGTATTTACGCGATCACGTAAGGTTTATTTGTTGTGCAGCATAGTTTTTCTTCGCATTCGCGAAGCATTTTCCGCGATCACGATTAAGGACATCTGAGCAAAACTTAAATATTTCAAAAACAATGGTTTGAGTTTATTTCACAAATTTGTTTTTGGGAGCTCAGTTGGAGGCGATTCTTGGAGATATTTTCAAGGGAGTGATTGGGGTAAGTGATTATTACTTAGTTTTGGTTAAATTCCATGATTATATCTTTGATTTCACCATTTAATTAGTGATTTGGGTTGAAACATTAGGGAAAATGGAGAAAACTTCTTAGGCCGAATTTTGGGGATTTGAGCGAGATTTTGGTATCGGGTTTGAGTAATTTTGGTATGGTTGGACTCGTGGTTGAATGGGTGTTTGTACTTTATAACTTTTATCGGATTCTGAGACGTGGGCCTAGGGGTTGACTTTTGAACAAGAACTTAGTATTTTCGTATGGAATTGATTCTCTTAGCTCGTGTTGAATGTATCGAATTACTTATGGCTAGATTCGAGGCATTCGGAGGCCCATTCGAGAGGCAAGGGCTTGTTGGAGTAGAGTTTTGCACGGTTTGAGGTAACTAACACTTCTAAACTTGATTCTAAGGGTATGAATCCCTGAAATTACGTGCTATGTGATTGATATTGAGGTGACGCGTATGCGAGGTGACGGGCGTGTAGTTGTGCACCTTAGTAATTGTGATTTAGTCGATTCCATGGAACTATGTAGCTATCTTATCTGAACATTCTTACTGAACTTTATGTGTTAGAGCACTTAAGCTATGATTTATGCTAGAAATCATGTCTAGGCTATATATTGGTACTATTGGGACCCACAATGGTCGTTCTTTGCTGTTGAGTTATTTGCTTAATTGCAGTTATGTATTCATTCACATTCATCATTGCATATCATATCTCAATCTCCGTTATCGTATATTGTTAAATCATGTATCATTGATTTGGGCTTCTTAGCATGAGTGTTGTGAGTCCGAGAGACTGGAGAGATTGATGACTGAGTAAGGCCGAGGGCCTGTTTATGAGTGATATTTATGGGATCGAGTTGCACACCACAGCAGTCTTTATTGATTCATACTAGGACTTGGCTTACTATAGAGCTTGGGTTAGATCTGCCCCTCCGGAGTCTACACACCCATAGTGAGCGCAGTTGCTATTGATTCATTTGCATTGGGCTGGATCTGTCCTGGATTTATTTGCATTAGGGATGGATCTGCACTGGATTTATTTGCATTAGGGTTGGATCTACCCTAGACCTATTTGCATTTGGGCTGGATCTGCCCTGGACTTATTTGCATTTGGGCTGGATCTGCCCTGGACTTATTTGCATTTGGGATGGATCTGCCCTGGGCTGGAACTGCCCTGTACAACCTGAGTGATTGAGTGTGATGAGTGAGAATTGAGACAGTCAGGTTGAGTACTCCCAGGGTGTGAGTACGTGAGGCTTCCAATGTGTTGCATCACATACGATATTCATAATGGAATGTAGACATAGAGATGTCATATTCCTCATATCATTCAGACTTGACATATCTTTATCTGTTCTGAGTTTATTTGTTAAACCTGGTAGCATGCCTAAATTCTTGTACCGTTACCTGCAGATTATGAACTTCTAAGATATCACTGCTATATTTTCAGTAAATTTCTGTACTGTTAATTTTGTATGTGGGCTGTAATGTTCGAGCTCGTCACTACTTTCAGTCCAAAGGCTAGATTTGTTACTTATTGAGTTGGTTGTACTCATGCTACACCCTGCACTTCGTGTGCATATCCAGGTGTTTCCGATCACGGCGGTTGCTGATTCTTAGAGTTTCCAGTCATTCGGAGATTATCGAGGTAGCTGCCTTGGCGTACGCAGACCTTGACTCTCCTTCCCTACCCCTCGGTTTACTTATTCAGGTTTCTGTTTTTCTTAGACATTGTATCAAACTTAGTATTATATAGATGCTCATGTACCTAGTGACACCCTAGTTTTGGGAATTTTTTGTACTGAGTTGTGACGTTTCCATCCGGTTTTTATGAAATTCGCACTTATTTAAATCTGCTTTTGTATATTTTGAATTGGAAAGAGTTGGTATTTATGAGTTCTCGACTTGCCTAGTATCATGATAGGTGCCATCACTACAGGTCGAGTTTAGGGTCGTGACAGTCCAGCATGGCCATACGTACCCTGGATCTGCACAAAAATGTGCAGAAGCATAGTATGAGTACACCACAACGGTACACAGTAAGTATCAAGCCTAATCTCGGTAGAGTAGTGACGAGGCCAGGTCAAGACACCTACTAAGATAAAATAAACGGAAAAAAAATATAATAACGGGAAGTAATGGAAGGCAGAGAAATGAATGGTAACAAAGAAGTTTAGTAACGCAAGCTAATGGCAGAATTGTAAGCAAAAGACAACAAAAAGGAAGCTAATAATGAAAACCACAAATAGTCAAATACGGACAAAACTGGTATGACGGGGAAGAATAAAAGCAACAAGAACTGCTCAACCACTAACTCTTTTCAATATGAAATACACAACAAGAATCATAACCGAGGGGAAGAATAAAAGCAACAGGAACTGCTCAACCAATAACTCTTTTCAATATGAAATACACAACAAGAATCATAACCGAGGTACCGCCTCGTATTCATATTTCACATTCTTTCCTTATATCACTGCGAGAGCCTTACATTTACTTTTGAAAATTATTTTCCTTAAATAGCTACCCGCATTTTATCCCACCTTATCTCACCGCGTGGCTTCAAGTAGTTCCCCTACTAGCAACACGCGTATCAAGCCCACCTTATCTTACCGCATGTGTATCAACCCCTAGCCTTATACCACCGCATGACAAGTGCCCATATGCCATAACTTGCCAATAGAATCAACAATACCAATGTTTCCACAACAAATAGCCCATGGCTCAACCACCATGTGTACAAGAATCTCAATGATAACAAAATGAATTGCGAATTGCTTAACAAGAAAAACTCACAATTAACAATTTCACCTCAATGTGATAACGGCTTTTACACTTCAATACTAATAACTAAACAAGAAGATATTCCACGAAATAAGAACTTCAAATAAAAGTAATTCAACAATCTAAGATTAGAATCACTTACCCAATATTTGTAGATGAAAATCTCCTCTTCAAATCACTTCCTACCGAGTCTAGGGTCTAAAATATGAGAAATGAGACCTAAATCCTGACTTTTCTAACTTTTGTTCAGTTGCAGATATCACATTTGCGACACTAGGTTCGCAATTGCGAAAAAGTTCTCGCAAATGCGGCAACTGACAGCCTAAGAGGAAGTCGCAACTGCAACAGTGGCTTTGCATTTGCGAAGCCTATCCTCATTGAAAATGCGACACAATAGTCACAAATTCTAGCCTACCCCAATCCTGACAGCCTCGCAATTGTGAACCAAGTCTCACTATTGCGACACATGAGCCTCCCCTACTATGCTGGTGCTCGCAATTGCGACATCAGAGCACCAGCACACCAGATTTTCTGTTTTCAGTCAAAAACATTCTAAATCATGTTTGAAACTCATCTGAGCCATCGAGGGTCCAAACCAAACATCCACATATGTCTAAAAATATCATACGAACTCGCTCACGTGATCAAAACACAAAAATAACATCTAGCACTATGAATCGAACACCAAAACGTATGAATTTCAAAATAAAGTTTACGAACTTCTAGAATTGCAACTAAGCGTCCAAATCCTATCAAATCAACTCCAAATGACACCGAATGTTTTAGAAAATTTTCAAATAACATAACGGACCTATTCCAAGTCCTAAAACCAAATTCCAAACCCGATAGCAAAAAGTCAACCTACGGCAAACTTCTAAACTTCAAATTGACATTTTTTTTGCAAAACAACACAAATCAACCTACGGACATCCGAATTCGATTCCAGGCATACACCTAAGTCCAAAATCACGATATAAAGTTATCGGAACCATCAAAATACCATTTTGGGGGTCGTTTTTTATAATGACCCAGCTAGTCGTTTTGAGCATTTGCATTCTGATCAGCTATTTGAAGTCTTGAGTAGCTTCATATGATGTATTATGACTTTTATGAATCATCGGTTTTGGTTTCAGGTGATACGGAGTTTATTTGGAAGAATATTTCTCAACTAGGAAACTTTAAGTTGGAAGAGTTGACCAAGTTTGACTTTTATGTAAACGACTCTAGAATGGTATTTTGATAATTCTAATAGTTTAGTATGGTGATTTTGGACTTAGGCGTATGTCCATATTTTGATTTGGAGGTCCGTAGGTTGATTCAATGCATTTTGGCTAAAGTTGAAAAGTTAAAGGTTTGGAAGGTTGAGAGGTTTGACCGGGAGTTGACTTTGTTGATATCAGACTTGGATTGTGATTCTGGGAGTTAGTATAGCTTCGTTGTGTCATTTGGGACGTGCATGCAAAATTTAAGGTCATTGCGAGTTGATTTAATATGATTCGGCGCTAGTTGTAGAATTTGAAAGTTCAAAAGTTCATTAAGTTCGATTTGAGGTGTGATTCGTGGTTTTGATGTTACTATGCATGATTACGAAGATGAAGCCGCGATCACGAAGTGATTCTTGGAGCTCAGTGATTTTGCTCATCACGGACGCGATAGTGGACATGCGATCGCGAAGGTTCAGGTGGTTGTTGTCCGCATTCGCGTTGAAGGTTTTGCATTCGCGTAAGGGAATTGGAGGCTGGTGGAATGTTGCTTATCGCATTTGCGAGATTTGGTATGCGTTCGCGAAGATTGGCCAAATTGTCCATCGCGTTCGCGAGTAGTGATTTTGTGCTCCGCCATCGCGTAATGGAATACCTGGCCAGAATTATAAGTACTCTATTTCGAGGGTTGTTGTTATTTTACCACATTTTGAGTTGGGGAGCTCGGATTTGGGCGATTTTGGAGAGGATTTTCACCATATGGATTGGGGTAAGTATTTTCTACTCAGTTTTGATTATATTCCGTGATTCCATCTTCATTTTTGGTATTTGATTGATGATTTCAAAAGAGAAAGTGGGTGTTTTGATCTAAATTTCCCTAAAGTGAATAATTAGATCTTAAACATTGATTCGGAGTCGGATTTGAGTGAAATTATTGTGGTTGAACTCGTAATTGAATGGATTATCGGAATTTGTAAGATTTGTCTAGTTCTAAGGTGCGGGCCCAGGGTTGACTTTTGATTTTAGTTAAAGATCGTAACTTTATTATCCAAAATTTGCTTCTCTTGCATTGTCTGTTAATATTAAGTTATTTTTCGCTAGATTTGAGCCGAGTGGAGGTGAATTTTAAAAGGAAAAGCTATTTTGAGTGATGAATCGGCCTAATTGAGGTAAGTATCTTGCCGAACTTTGTGCGGAGAAAACTACCCCTTAGGTTTTGGTGATGGTACTATTTGAATTGTGTGAAAGATATGTACACGAGGTGATGAGTGTGTACACGGGCTTATATGTGGTATTTGACCGGTGTAGACTTCTAGAAATTGATATTTAACCTAAAGTATATATATTTATATGTATATCGCCTCATGTTTTACTCGTGTTTCGTGGATTTTGGATGTAAAATGTATTGATTTATATTAATTCGGGGTGTTTTTATGTGTAGGAATCATCCGAAAGCAATTGGGGGTGAAAAGGTGCGAGATTAGAGCCAAAACGGATGGAAGAAAAAATAAAGTTGAATTTCCAGTGCCACATGCAGCATGGAGCGCCACCTGTGGCGCTAGAGGCAGAATGATCAAGAAGCCCAGTGCCAGGGCCAGCGTGGGGTGTTGATCTGGACGCTGGCGGCGGAAGTTTGTCCAACTTTGCCCAGGACAAGGTTATTTCGGCCCTAGACCTAACCAACGCGTATAAAAGCAAGACTCAGCTTATTTTTAGAGGAGAGACGCCACTTTTAAGTGAGAATACACACGAGAAATATTCGGGAGCGAAGAGATCTCAGTTTTCTTCATCTTTTCTTTGTATTTTCAATTATCCAACACTTATGAAATGGTTTGATACTATCATGAGTGGCTAATACCCATAGTTCTGGGGTTGTGATTTAGCCATGAATATTGTTGTTTAACGTTAACTTATCCTTGATTACAATTCACTAATTTATGGTTGTTTCGTCAAATCTGTGATTAATTACTTAATTGTCTGCCCAACAGTTAGGTTCTATTTACTATATATGCTATGCTTCGGAAAACCATTTTTAGATTAGAGAAGAACTGAAGAGAGCACGATCTTAAATCTGAGGGGAGCGGATTTGTGGCTAGGATAGGAATATACCCAGTCACCGTGCTTAATTAAATATTGTAATCTTAATGCGTTCTTAATAGATTGATTTCATAGGAATATAGGCGTTAATCTATTTTGAATAGGCTAGTAGTACTTCGGGAGAAGGCTACGAGAGTAATTATTCGATTAATTAGCAACCATGAGTGAATTGTATGAAAGGGAGAGTTAACTAGAACATAATAGGATTGGTGAATCGATCACAACCCTGGAATATTTGTCTCTACTGAATACACAACAATCATTTTGTTGCTTAATAATTTAGTTATTACTTAGAATTATAATTTAGTATAATTAAACTCTTGAACTCGAATTGGCTAGACTGAGTAACACTCTTGGTGAATTTAGTAGGCCGTTGATACAAGTCTATGTGGGTTCGACATTCGAATTATCATTTTATTACTTGTACGACCACGTATACTTGCGTGTGCATTTGGGAGAAATAGGTTTTTTGCGCCGTTGCCGGGGACTTGAATATTGACTACTTTCTAGTTCTTGCTTTAATTTTTTATTTCCTCAAGTCTAACATTACTTGATTATTGCTCTACTCTCAGGAACTTTGATTGAATGTGAAGGGTCATAAGCCAGGACAGACTTCAAGGCTTTGACCCCGAACCTGAAAGGACATTTCATAGGAGGTTGAGGGAAGCAAGGGATATAAATAATCTTCAGACACTTGTTCAATTTCCTGTGAACATGGCAGAGGAACAACATTATGAATCCCAGAATCACTGGGAACTTTGAGCTGAAATAGAGCATTATCCAGCTACTTCATGCGAACGGGCAGTTTATGGGTCTTCCACACGAGGATCCACAACAGCATATCCTGAATTTCTTGGAGATTAGTGATATTTACATCACTAACGGGGTCACTCCAGACTATGTGAGGCTCATACTTTTTCCGTTCTCTCTGTTGGGCGAAGCAAAGCGATGGTTGAAGGCAGAACCAGCTTAATTCAATTACATCATGGAATGATCTGGCGAGGAAATTTATGGCAAGGTTCTTCCCTTCAGGCAAAACTGCAAAGATCAGAAGTGAGATAGTCACCTTCAAACATAAAGCGAGGGAGTCTTTATACTCAGCTTGGGAGAGGTTCAAGGGGCTGCTTAGACAAACGAAGTGTTAGCTTACACTTTCATAGAAGGGCTGCATCCTGAGACAAAGATTGTGGTAGATGTTGCAGCTGGAGTTCAAGTGTTGGAGAAACGCTTTGATGAGATATATGAATTATTGAACAAATTCTCCAAAAGCAATCCTGATTAGCAAGGAGAGATGGGCAGACACACAGTGCAAAAATCTACAGGGGTTCTCGAGTTAGATGTTATCTCAGCATTATCAGCGCAGATTTCCACATTGACCAACCAAGTCAATCAGATGACCTTGGTTATTAACAAGCAACAAGCTCAGCCAGTGCAATAGGTCCAATTGTTTTGAGAAGTATGTGGAGAGGGTCATACAAGCGACTTATGCCCAGTTAATCCATAGTCTGTCTGTTTTGTGAGTAATGCAAATAGGGGCCAGACAAACCAGTATGGGAACACTTACAATCCCAACTGGAGGAACCACCCAAAATTCTCTTGGAGTGGAAACCAAGGTGCTCAGAACCAATACCGACCACAAGTACCTCAACAATAATATAGACCACCTCAAGCTGAACAACATGCAAACTCTCCAAGTCACTTTAAGGAAATGATGAAGAAATTGATGGCTGACCAGCAAACCCACACAGCAGAGATGATAAAGAAAGTAATGGCTGACCAGCAGGCCCAAGCCACAGCAATGATAAATTTGGAGCGCCAAATGGGAAAACTTGCTAGTGCGCAAAATACTCGACCAATTGGAGCTCTTCCAAGTGACATTGAGGCCAATCCCAAGTCAGCAATTAATGTTGTGTCATTGAGGAATGGGAGACAATTAGAAGAAGTCCAATCAAAAAAGAGAAAACAAGTGACCTTTAATGAGAAGCCGACTACCATAGAGTCAAAATCAGAAAAATCAAAAGAGTCAAAGAAGTCAGCTGAAGAGGCAGTGGCTGAGCAACCTCCGCCAGTAGTTGCAAGGCCACCACCTTCGTTTCCTCAAAGATTGCAGAAAGTGAAGGATAATGTCGTGCATAAAAAACTTCTTGATATTTTGAAGCATGTGCAAATCAATATTCCACTGGTAGACATCCTGCAAAAAGTGTCCAAATATGCAAAATACATCAAGGACATAGTGGCAAATAAGAGGAGGTTGACCGAATTCGAGATTGTAGCACTCACTGAGGAATGTAGCTCTAGAATCCAAAGCAATCTACCTTAGAAATTAAAGGATCCGGGTAGTTTCACTATCCAAATCTCGATTGGTAAGCATGCAGTCGGGCGAGCTTTGTCTGATCTTGGAGCGAGCACCAATTTGATGCCGATATCTGTGTTCAGACAGTTGGGGTTGGGTGAGCCATGCCCAACAGCGGTGATCTTACAATTGGATGATCGCTCCCTTGCTCATCCAGAAGGAGTGATTGAAGATGTGTTAGTTCAAGTGGGTTCTTTCATATTCCCCGCTGATTTCATTATCTTGGACTACGAGCCTGATCAGGAGGTCCCATTTATTTTAGGGCGTCCATTCTTAGCCACGGGCCAAGCTATTATTGATGTATGTGAAGGAAAGACGACATTGAGAGTAAGTGATCGAGTGGAGGTATTTAACGTGTATAAAGCACTCAGATTGCCAGCCCATTATGAAGAGTTATCCATGATTGCTGTAGTGGATAGAAATACTATGTCATTGGTGCCTTATATGAGCCCCATAGATCCTCTTGAACGAGCTTTGATTGGGAATGAAGAAGATAGTAAAGATGAGATGATGGGAAAAATTGAGCAAGTACTTGACATGTCATGCAATTATGTCCATGTGTTTGGGAGATTTGAGGAGTTGGGCAGGCCTGTTACTCTGACCCTTCCTAAGCCATCTATTGAAGAAGCTCCAAAGCTAGAGCTAAAGCCCCTTCCAACGCATCTGCGTTATGCTTATTTGGGGAACTCTGAAACATTTCCAGTAATTATCTCGTCCAGTCTGACTAATGTACAAGAAGAAAAATTGCTCAGAGTACTTCGCGAGCATAAAAAGGCTATAGGGTGGACAATTTTGGACATCAAGGGAAATAGTCCATCATTTTGCATGCATAAAATCTTTCTGGAAGATGGACAGTGCCCTAGTGTTGAACAGTAAAGGATATTAAATCATATCATGAAAGAAGTCGTGAAGAAAGAAGTGATTAAGTGGCTCGATGCAAGTATCATCTTTCCTATCTCTGATAGCAACTAGGTAAGCCCAGTGCAATGTGTTCCTAAAAAGGGAGGGATGACTGTGGTTGAGAATGAGAAAAATGAGCTAATTCCTACTCACGTTGTAATGGGGTGGAGAGTTTGCATTGATTATAGAAGACTCAACAAGGCAACCCACAAGGACCACTTCCCACTTCCATTCATTGACCAAATGTCGGACAGATTGGCGGGGCATGAATATTATTGCTTCCTTGATGGTTATTCGGGGTACAACCAGATTGTTATATGCCCGAGGGATCAGGAAAAAACCACTTTTACGTGTCCTTATGGCACTTTCGCCTTCAAGCAAATGTCGTTTGGCCTTTGTAATGCACCGGCCATTTTCATAGATGCATGATGGCTATTTTCACCGATATGGTGGAAAATTTGTGGATGTTTTTATGGATGATTTTTCAGTCTTTGGGTCTTCTTATGATGATTGCTTGAAGAATTTGAACAAGGTGTTGGCTCGTTGTGAAGAAACAAATATGGTATTGAATTGGGAAAAGTGCTATTTTATGGTATAGGAAGACAGCGTGTTGGGTCACAGAGTATCTAGGAGCGGCATTGAAGTTGATAAGGCGAAGGTGGAGACGGTTGAAAAATTACCTCCACCAATTTCTGTGAAGGGTGTCCGGAGTTTCTTGGGACACGCGGGGTTCTATCGGCACTTTATAAAGGATTTTTCAAAAATTGCTACTCCTTTGTGCAGGTTTCTTGAAAAGGATGTAACTTTCAAGTTTGATGACGCCTGCCTGAAGGCATTTGAAGAGCTCAAAAAGAAATTGGTGGTTGCCCCCATTATTGCGGTACCGGATTGGTCCTTACCATTTGAACTTATGTATGATGCAAGTGACCATGCTATTGGGTCAGTGCTAGGCTAGAGAAAAGACAAGGTGTTTTATTCCATCTATTATGCGAGTAAGACTCTTGATGATGCGCAGATGAATTACACCACTACTGAAAAGGAGTTGTTAGCCGTGGTGTGGGCGTTTGAGAAATTTTGGGCATACTTGGTGGGAACAAAAGTCATAGTCCATACCGATCATGCAGCAATCAGGTATCTATTTACAAAAAACAAAATCTAAGGCTAGATTGATGCGCTGGGTTTTGTTGTTGCGGGAATTTTATGTGGAAATACGAGATCGAAAGGGCACATAGAACCAAGTAGCTGACCATCTATCAAGGCTTGAAAATCACGACCATGTGGAGGAGGGTGGACAAATTAAAGATGCATTTCCCGATGAGCAACTTTTTGCTATCACCCAAGACCCTCCCCCATGGTACACGGACTATGTAAATTATCTTGTGAGCATGGTACTTCCTCCTGAAATTGAATCTGAAGCTAGAAAGTGGTTTCTACATGATGTGAACTTTTACTATTGGATGAGCCATATTTGTACAAGCAGTGTGCTGATCAAATAATGAGGAGATGCATACCAGAAAAGGAGGTCGAATTAGTGATATACGATTATCATGCATCACCCTATGGGGGCCATCATGGAGGCGATAGAACAGCTACAAAGGTATTACAATCCGGTTTCTTTTGGCCAATATTATTCAAGGATGCCCATGCATTTGGTAAGAAGTGTGACCAGTGTCAGAGAACAGGAATAATCACAATGAGGCATGAGATGCCTTTGAGTAACATCCTGGAGGTTGATATTTTTAATGTGTGGGGGATAGATTTTATGGGACCATTCCCATCGTCTAGAGGAAACAAATACATTTTACTAGCAATTGACTACGTGTCGAAATGGGTAGAGGTGATCGCACTGCCAACAAATGATGCCATGGTGGTAGCTGCATTTGTGAAAAATAACATATTCTCGAGGTTTGGGACTCCACGTTCTTTGATTAGAGATGAAGGGACACATTTTTGCAATCGGTTGTTAAATAACCTTCTAGCTAAATATGGAGTCCGCCATAGAGTTTCTACCGTATATCATCCTTAAACAAGTGGACAAGCTGAGGTGTCTAATAGAGAAATAAAGCAAATCTTAGAGAAGACGGTGAGTGTGAATAGAAAGGATTGGTCTGCAAAGTTAGATGATACCTTGTGGGCATATAGAACTGCATACAAAATGTCAATTGGGGCTTCGCCGTATATGCTTGTTTATGGGAAGGCATGTCACTTGCCTATTGAACTTGAACACAAAGCGTACTGGGCCGTTAAGAAGTTGAAAATGGACCTTGAAGCCGCGGGCGAGAAAAGACTCTTACAGTTGAATGAATTAGATGAGTTCAGGCTGCACTCTTATGAAAATGCTAAGCTTTACAAAGAAAAGACAAAAAGCTGGCATGACAAGCATATCAAGCCACGTCACTTCGAGCCAGGCCAATAGGTATTATTGTTCAATTCTAGGCTAAGGTTGTTTCCTCGGAAGTTAAAATCAAGATGGTCAGGCCCGTTTGAGGTGGTGAGAGACACTTCTTATGGTGCAATTGAGTTGCGCGCATTAAATGACGAAAGAAAATTTTTAGTGAATGGACACAGGGTCAAGCACTATTTGGGAGGAATAATTGATCATGAGAAGACCAAGGTTGCACTCGCTGATGAGTAAGCAAGACCATGTGTCGTGCCGCGACGTTAAATCAGGCGCTTGTTGGGAGGCAACCCAATTTTTATTGCTTTCATAGCCTAGCTTTTAAATTTTTTAGTTAGAGTAGAATAGAGTTTGCATTTTCTCTTTAGACATAGAATTTATAGGAAGAATGGTGTGGGACGTGTAAATTAGATATATAAAAAGGCTCAGGGGATCGGGATGTTTTATATATATATATATATATATATATATATATATATATATATATATATATATATATATATATATCATCGTGCCTCGCCCAGGCTAGTGCCCCACGCTGCCTGTGGCACTGAAGACAGTGTGAAAAAATCCCCCAGCGCCATGCATAGCGCGGAGCGCTGGGCTGGGGGGTGGCCAGGTAAGTTTTTAATTTTTTTTTTATTTTCGTTTTGTTAATTATATATTTTATTTAACCCATACCCATAAAAACCAACCCATATACCCATATTCTCTCATATTACAACCCACTCAAATACCCATACCAACCCACAACACAAATTAAAACATAAAATTCCCCTCCCTAAACACCTTAATTTCTCCCCGTCTTTCTTTCTTTCTCTCATGTTCAACAGCCAAAGCCGAGCTTCTTCACTCTTCTATCTCACAAATTTCTCAAGTTCTTCTCTTGTTCTCATTCTAAAGCCTACAGGTATGGTTTCTTCTTCTTCTTTTTGTATTTTAACAGGTAGGTGACCATGAACTTCCCATTCCCCTAATTCCCCTGATCCCCAAATTTTGCACCTATTTTGCTTCTTAAGATATTTTCTATGGTGGGTGGTCCAGTTAAATTATTGTGGTTATTTTGTATATGGAGTAGTAAATTAGAATTCCCTCTACTTTGTTAAAATTTGGTAGGTCCACCATGTTCCACTATTGTTAAAGTAGAATGCACACACTTCATGCCCACAAGGTGTTTGTTAAAATGTTTGAATAAATATTCTGTGCACCGGTGAAGTCTGAGTAAACGAGGATATTTGTATATGATATTTGGCTAAGTGTGGGGTGTGTGGGGATGATTTTACATGCTTGAGAGTTTGATTTCAATGCACACATGTTGCCCACACCATGTATCCTATAGGATGTATGTTGTAGAGTTAGCTAATTTAGAGTAGTTGTAGTCGTTGTGGAGATTAGAGCACCATAGGCCACTTGCTTGCATTAAGGTGAATTCACTAAGCCATGATCAATCACTTGTTTGTGTGGCGTTGTTAGTGCCTTTTAGCTATTGTGTGGCATGGTGAAGTCTTGAGTACCCATGACCTTAGAGTGCAACACTTGTGCATTTTAGATCAAAATTTTGAAATATGGTACATTGAGCCTTCAGTTTTAAGTGTGGGGTCATTGTTGACGCGCGCGACAATCTTAGGTGGATTTGTTGATTTGTTCTCACATTCATGTTTATCTGTGTTGCAGGTTGCTATGACAATCAAGGGCAAGGGAATAGGAAAGTCCTCCACCATTGCCCCCGCGCCCAAAAAGTGCAAGCAAGGAGAAGGGTCCTCGAGGCAAGCTAAAGGAAAACAAGTTGCCGAGGGATCACAGCAGGCACCATTACGACTGAGGCCTCGCTTGAATTTAAATACTGATGAGGCTATTGCATGTCATAGGGATTTTGTGCCTTCTGGGCGGTACGTTTCGGAAATGGGGATTAATGTAAAAACTTTAGAAAGAAACTTCCCACATGTACTTGGCTGGTTGCGTGCACTGAACATGGATAAACTCATAGAATGCCCAGGGCATGCAAATTTGAGCATGGTGCGAGAACTGTACGCCAACTGGAATGCAAACTTGTTCAGTTCACATGTCCGTGGAATAGAATTGCCACTGGATAGGTAGTTTTTATATGCATTTTTGGGGGTTGAGAATGCTGACCCAAGGAGGCTAACTAAATTTGTCAAAAGCCTGAGCTACATGGCGATACGTCACACTTTTTATGGCGTCGATTCAAATTCCAAGTGGACCAAAAAGCAAGGCGATATTCACCTTCATATGGATCGCTCTGATTTCAACAAGACTGCCAAAGTGTGGTAGAATTTTGTGCAAGCCAGACTCATGCCTGTGCAGCATAATAGCGATTGAACTCGAGCTCGAGTGTGTGTCATATTCTTTTAGATGACTGGCAGAGCCATTAATGTGGGTGAGATCATGCTCGGTGAGATGACCCGCACGCTATTTGGGTGACATATTAGGAGGTTCTTCTTCGGCTACTTGCTCACGCAATATATGCTCTCCCGAGAGGTGCTGGAGTACCTAGGGTATGGTGAGGTGGTGGAGGCGGCTAAAGGGCTATTGGACATCACATCCTTGTTGGAGCCTACGTCTAAGCTTACTCAGGTTGTACAGAACGAACGAGACGAGAACTTCAATAGGTATCTTTATAACTCCTTGAATTAAATCATAAGCAGGGTTAGTGTCTCAGACGAGAAGCATATGTATTTATGCAATGACTTGTCTAGTTCGTCCAAAGAGATGTTGGGGATTGCCCCTGGCAACCCCGTTTACTCGTCGGCGGATGCAAACACTATAAAAGGCTCTGACACGGAGGATGATATGGGTGATGATGTTACGGGGCCCCTGGCTTTGGTGCATCTAAGACCTGATGGTGATGTGCCCGGAACTGTGGATGGCAGGCATGCTGAGGAGGAGGACTCCGACTGACAGGGAGTTTTCTTTTCACCCTACTCAGTTTTACATTTTTATATGCATCGGGGACTATGCATAGATTAAGTGTGGGGTGAGAGGCCCTACACTTTTATGGCAGACCCATTAATATGGGTGAGATCATGCTTGGTGAGATGACCCGCACGTGATTTGGGCGACAGATTAGGAGGTTCTTCTTCGGCAACTTGCTCACGCAATATATGCTCTCTCGAGAGGTGCCGGAGTACCCAGGGTATGGTGAGGTGGTGGAGACGGCTAAAGGGCTGTTGGACATCACATTCTCTTTGGAGCCTACGCCTGGCAACCCCGTTTACTCATCGGCGGACGCAAACACTATAAAAGGCTCTGACACGGAAGATGATATGGGTGATGATGTTACGGGGCCCCTGGCTTTGGTGCATCTAGGACCTGATGGTGATGTGCCCGGAACTGCGGATGGTAGGCATGCTGAGGAGGAGGACTCCGACTGACAGGTAGTTTTCTTTTCACCCTACTCAGTTTTACATTTTAATATGCATCGGGGACTATGCATAGATTAAGTGTGGGGTGGGAGGCCCTACACTTTTATGGCATACCCATTAATGTGGGTGAGATCATGCTTGGTGAGATGACCCGCACGTGATTTGGGCGACAGATTAGGAGGTTCTTCTTCGGCAACTTGCTCACGCAATATATGCTCTCTCGAGAGGTGCCGGAGTACCCAGGGTATGGTGAGGTGGTGGAGGCGGCTAAAGGGCTGTTGGACATCACATTCTCTTTGGAGCCTATGTCTAAGCTTACTCAGGCTACACGGAATGAACGAGACGAGAATTTCAACAGGTATCTTTATAACTCCTTGAATTTAATCATAAGCAGGGTTGGTGTCTCAGATGAGGAGCATATGCATTTATGCAATGACTTGTCTAGTTCGTCCAAAGGGATGTTTGGAATTGCGCCTGGCAACCCCTTCACTCGTCGGCGGACGCAAACACTGTAAAAGGCTCTGACACGGAGGATGAAATGGGTGATTATGTTACGGGGCCCCTGTCTTTGGTGCCTCTAGGACCTGATGGTGATGTGCCCGGAACTGCGGATGGCAGGCATGCTGAGGAGGAGGACTCCGACTAATAGGGAGTTTTCTTTTCACCCTACTCAGTTTTATATTTTTATATGCATCGGGGACTATGCATAGATTAAGTGTGGGGTGGGAGGACTACTGCTTGTGATGTATTTTGTATAACTTGTAGCAATTTGTTTCTTTTATTAGTTTTACTTAGTCTAGTTATTAGTCTAGTTGGTTTTAAAAAAATAAAAAAATAAAAAAAACTCAGAAAAAGCTCGGACTTTTCCCGACGATGGATGTTT
This sequence comes from Nicotiana tomentosiformis, assembly GCF_000390325.3. NCBI lineage: Eukaryota > Viridiplantae > Streptophyta > Magnoliopsida > Solanales > Solanaceae > Nicotiana > Nicotiana tomentosiformis. Next base: position 45,631,703 of record NC_090823.1, read on the forward strand.
TTGGACAATATTCTTGAGGGATAAAGTCCGATTAAAAACACCAAAAAGATTTTTTTTCTAGGATAGTTAGGTAGTATTCCTTGGTATTTCTTTGGACGCCAGTTCTTTTCCAAGGGTGTAGCTCGAATCGGGTACTTTATTTTTTTAGGAGTAGGTTAGGAAGAAACTAAGTTGCTCTGAGACACTCGTTGACGTGTTTGAAGCTGGCACATTAGGCTATGACATACATTCTATCTTCCCGTGCATTTGGTTTGAATTGTGACGTCTAAGTAAAGTAAATAGCCTATTTTGTGATGCTTTTTCTCAGTTGTTTGACTTGTATGCCACATAGTGCAATATTGCTTAAATATTCTCAATTATAGGTACTTTCTTGACTTGAGATTTGAATAGAACCATCTTGATTGAGTCATGTGCAATGTGTGTGTGAGGAATTATAATTTTCTGTGCTATCCTGTGTAGTCTAGAACTTGCCCCGTGTGTTAATCGAAGAGAAATTGTTAAGTTGTGCTAATCTAGGAGATGACGTAGACTTTTCCTGATTGATCTTAGATGCGCTTGTCACATAAAACAATTTCGTTGCTAGCCCCTTTGAGCCTATAGACCTTTCTTTTGGCAACCACATTACCAGCCATACGCCTATTTTATTATTAATTTGAGACTGTTGAACCTTTACCTCCTAAGGCACTTAGTCACTAAAAGAAGTAAGGTAAGAGATTGGGGAGTCGTGCTTGAGTGGAACCATGGAAGGTCCCTTTGGTGCACTAAAGTTGAAATCAAAAGTCACTAGCCGGTGAATAGTAATAAATGGAGTGTGTGTAAAAAACAAATGATAGTCAAAGTATGCAGAAAAACACACACCTCCTAATTTTACTAATTTGTGCTAGTGGGAGTATAGAAGTGCTTAATGAAAAAGGGGACTGTTGTATATGGTTTGAGGCAAGTGAATTGGTTGAGAATAATATGTGCTCGATTTGTGAGTGTAGTGTATTAAAGTACCTAGGAGGGTTAGTCATTATTCCTAAATGTATCATACCCGCCCCTTAGCCTACATTACAACCTTAAAGTCCTAATTGATCCTAGATTTGGCTAGCTTAGATTAGTAGAGATGTATGTTACGGGCAAGCTTATGGTACGACCACATGATGCATATGAATTCTTTGTGAGAGTGAGAAAATTTTGTTCAATTGTGTGATGTGCTTAATTTATATTCAAAAGCATACTTGAATGTGTGGACTAGTCTATATTCACTCTTTTGTTTGTTAGTGAGGGCACATGATCTCATGAATGATTGGTAATGTTGTAAACTTCTCTTGTTGGGTGAGTACACGAGTTGAGGTTTCTTAGTGGTTACAAGTCAGCTTTTGAGGTTGGGTGGTTACAATTAGGTTGTTTGAATTTATAGAATTGAAATGTTATACTTAGGCGTGCTTAAAACGGGAAGAATGTGAATCCTACATGTTCAAGCTTGATTACCGGTATTGATCATAGTCAAGGGTAGAGTGTATGGTTAAAGTGCTCCTCTATAGTTGAGATTTGTACGTAGTTGAGGGTATATTTGATAGTCCTATTGCTCGAGGACGAGAAAGAGTCTAAGTGTGGGGTGTTGATATTTAACCTAAATTATATATATTTATATGTATATCGCCTCATGTTTTACTCGTGTTTCATGGATTTTGGATGTAAATGTGTTGATTTATATTAATTCGGGGTGTTTTTATGTATAGGAATCATCCGGAAGCAATTGGGGGCGAAAAGGTGCAAGATTAGAGCCAAAATGGACGGAAATAAAAAAGTTGAATTTCCAGAGCCACAGGCAGCGTGGAGTGCCACCTGTGGCGCCAGAGGCAGAATGATCTAGAAGCCCAGCGCCAGGGCCAGCGTGAGGCGCTGGGCTGAACGCTGGCGGCGAAAGTTTGTCCAACTTTGCCTGGGACAAGGTTATTTCGGCCCTAGACCTACCCAACACATATAAAATCAAAACTAAGCTTATTTTTAGAGGAGAGACGCCACTTTTAAGAGAGAATACACACGAGAAACATTCGGGTGCAAAGAGATCTCAGTTTTCTTCATCATTTCTTAGTACTTTCAATTATCCAACACTTATGAAATTGTTTGATACTATCATGAGTGGCTAAAACCCATAGTTCTGGGGTTGTGATTTAGCCATGAATATTGTTGTTTAACGTTAACTTACCTTTGATTACAATTCACTAATTTATGATTGTTTCGTCAATTCTATGATTAATTGCTTAATTGTCTGGCCATCAGTTAGGTTCTATTTACTATCTATGCTATGATTAGGAAAGCCATGTTTAGATTAGAGAAGAATTGAAAAGAGCACGATCTTAACTCTGAGGGGGGCGGATTTGTGGCTAGGATAGGAATACACCTAGTCATTGTGCTTAATTAAATATCGTAATCTTAATGCATTCTAAATAGATTGATTTCATAGGAATATAGGCATTAATCTATTTTGAATAGGTGAGTAGTACTTCGGGAGAAGGCTACGAGAGCAATTATTCGATTAATTAGCAACCATGAGTGAATTGTATGAAAGGGAGAGTTAACTATAACACAATAGGATTGGCGAATCGATCACAACCCTGGAATGTTTGTCTCTACTGAATACACAACAATCATTTTGGTGCTTGATAATTTAGTTATTACTTAGAATTATAATTTTGTATAATTAAACTCTTGAACTCGAATTGGCTCGACTGAGTAACACTCTTGGTGAATTTAGTAGGTAGTTGACACAAGTCTTTATGGGTTCTATACTCGACTTATCATTTTATTACTTGTGCGATCACGTATACATGCGTGTCATTTGGGAGCAACAAGTTCACGCTGCCTGTGATGCTGGAAATTCAACTTTCTTTTTTTTCCATCTGTTTTGGCTCTAATCTCGCACCTTTTCGCCCCCAATTTCTTCCGGATGATTCCTACACATAAAAACACCCCGAATTAATATAAATCAATACATTTTACATCCAAAATCCACGAAACACGAGTAAAATATGAGGCGATATACATATAAATATATATACTTTAGGTTAAATATCAGACTTCTTCCATGCATTTAATTGTATTTGTCATAACATGTTATATCTTTCATTATTGAATTTGCTCTTACGTGCCTTACTTGAAGTTGGAAGTACATGTTCTTTCTTTTATTGTCAAGTTTACTCCTTACCTGCTTTAATTGTTAATTGCAATTACTTGTTGAATTCATGCCTTATCTATTACGTGCCTTAATTCTTAATTGATTCTTTGTAATTGTACCTTTATTCATGAACTGTCATTACTTGCTATTTGACTTTGTGAGCCTTCATGTAACTATTTTATCCGCTTGTGACCTTTTTTGTTTAGTTCTTTATTTCGTTTAATTTTGTGATACGTCGTAGTTGGTTGTAGTTTGTTTGCTTAATTCATATTGTTTGAGGATCGGGTTGCACGCCGCAATGGTATTGAAATGATTTGAAAAGATATGATATGGAGCGATAAGGACGGATGATATGATATAGCTAGGATTGGGTTGCACGTCCCAACGGATATTATTATTATTATGTGGGATCGGGTTGCACGCTGCAACGGATATTGTTATTATTGTGTGGGATCGGGTAGCATGCCGCAACGAATATTGTTATTATTATGAGGGATCAGGTTGCACGCTGCAACCGGTTAATATGTTGTAATTGTTTGTGAAAGTAAAGTAAACCTCGGTTGTTATTCTATTATTGGAACTATGTCGACTTCTTGTGTGATTTATGCATCCTACGTGAATTGTTGTATTACTTCAATGTGTCAATCTTTGCTTCCGTGGTTACTTGGTGAATTTATTTACAAGATAAATTTACTGCACGGAGTCATTATCTCATACCTTGTTGAGTTGTTGGTAACATAACGATTTTAAATAAAAGAATTATGAACATGCTTACCTTATGTGACTCTTAAGTTAAAACTCGTCATTTCACTCGGTACTTTACTACTCTTAATGGTTATTATATTTTACTTTAATTGATTTTTCAAATTAAACTCCTTACCCTATTTGATATTTTTAGTTTACTTAAAAATCGTTATTACTTTTTATTTTAACAAATTTTATGTTTAATTCGGTAACTTATCTGATGATTTATTTTATTTAAAAATATTATTTTCTTTACCCAAATAATTTCTAAGCTAAACTCATTTGATATCATATCTTGTATAAATTATACCTTATTTCGTTGTATTTGGTTTCTAAAATAAACTCATTTTCTCATTTGATTCCCTACTTTATTCAAGATTGTTATTATGCCTTATTGTATATAAATAAATCTCTCGAATATTTTATTTAGTATTTGACACGGATACAACGTACATGGTAGTATGTGGACTTTGCCGTGCGAAAGTGATTTGGAAAATATGGGCACGAGGTGCCATGCGTGTAAGATTCAGAATTGTGGCTTATGATTTGTGGTTACGAGATGTGGTGCCTCAGAGAAATTCTTGTTGCTCATCATGTGTAGGAAGGACTTAATTACTTGAAAAGGGGCATTTGTTTCCCCAAATTGATCTTATTCACATTTTTACTGTATGCTGATTACTTTGCTGCTTCATCACCCATTTACTTCTTGTTGTCAATTGTGCTTCTATTAATCCCTTGTTGTTTTCATATTGACAATCTTTATGTTGTTAGACTTATATTGATATTCTTTCCATTTCTAGTTTATGTTAATATCTTGCATAGATTTTATGTCTAGTGAGTGTCTCAACTTACCTCGTCACTACTCCACCGAAGTTGTTCTTGATACCTATTGAGTACCAATGTGGTGTACTCATGCTACGCTTCTGTACATTTTTGTGCATATCCAAGTACTTTTGATCGAGTTGGTTTTGAGACGTATGTCTACGCGGCTGGAGACTTCAAGTTGTCCTTCATTTCCATTGTTTACCTATAACGACCCGGCCGGTCGTTTTGAGTGTATTAGCCCCGATCCCCTAATTATTTTTTTCCTCGTATCTGTTTCTGTTTATGTGACTTGCCGGGATATCTTGTTTTTGGTTTCGGGGTGTTTTGGGATACTTAGTCCCTAAAACGAAAGCTTAAGTCTTAGGAGTTTGACTGTTGTCGGAAGTGTATGAAGACGACTCCGGAATGGAGTTCTATCGGTTCCGTTAGCGTCATTGGGTGGTTTAAGACATAGGAGCATGTCCGGACTGTGAATCTGAGGTCTGTAGCTAATTTAGGCTTGAAATGGCGAAAGTCAAATTTTTGGAAAGTTTGACCGGGAGGTTGACTTTTTGATATCGGGGTCGGATTCCAATTTCGGAAGTTAGAGTAGATCCGTAATGTCAAATATGACTTGTGTACAAAATTTGGGGTCAATCGGACGTGGTTTGATAGGTTTCGGCATCGATTGTAGAAATTGGAAGCTTCAAGTTCATTAAGTTTGAATCGGAGGGTGATTCGTGTTTTTAGCGTTGTTTGATGTGATTTGAGGGCTTGACTAAGTTCGTACGGTATTTTAGGACTTGTTGGTATCTTTGGTTGAGGTCTCGGGTGCCTCGGGTGTGTTTCGGATCATTATCGGATGCGTCTTGGACTTAGAGAAATGGTTGAAGTTCTGTGATCTGGTGCATTGGTTTCCTTATACGCGATCGCGAGAGAGGGGCCGCGATCGCTAAGGCTTAGCTGGGCAGAAGAAGTTTTGTTCTTCGCGTTCACTGGAAAAAAGGATGTGAACGCGTAGTGGTATGAAGTGGTGATTCGCGAACGCGTGGCCAAGGTCGCATTCACGTAGAGTTAAGGAGGCTAAAGCTAGGCCACGCGCTTTGCTCATCCCGGACGCGTGAGGACGTTCGCGATTGCGTAAGTCTAAGAGCCAGTACATCGCATTCGCTTGGTGTTTTACGTGTTCGCGTAGGGTTAAATCATGGGGCAGCGAAGTTGTTATTTGCGATCGCGAGGCTATTTCCGCGATGGCGATTAAGGAATCACTGGGCAGACTTATATCATTTCAAAACGAGGGTTTCGCCATTTTTATCAAAACTTGAGTTTGAGAGCTCGGATTTGGACGAGATTTTGAGGGATTTTTAGAGACATCAATTGGGTAACGATTCTTCACTTGATTTTGGTTATATCCCATTAATCTGTCACTAATTTTATCTTTTAATTTCAGATTCGGGTGGAAAATTTGGGGAAAATGGGAAGAAGTTCTTCAACTAAGATTTTGGGTTTTTATTGAGATTTTGATATTAGATTTGGATAATTTTGGTACGAGTGAACTCGTAAGTGAATGGGCTTTCGGATTCGGGTGGAAAATTTGGGGGAAATGGGAAAAAGTTCTTCAACTAAGATTTTGGGTTTTGATTGAGATTTTGATATCGAATTTGGATAATTTTGGTACGAGTGAACTCGTAAGTGAATGGGCTTTCGGGTTTTGTAACTTTTGTTAGATTTCCAGACGTGGGCTCGGGGGACGGGTTGAGCCTATTTCGGATTTCGGCTTATAATTTCATGATTTTCTTGTGGAATTGATTCTTTTAGCCTATATTAATTATATCGTACTGCTTGTGGCTAGATTCGGGGTGTGTGGAGATTTATTCGAGGGGCAAAGGCATTGCGGAGTAGGATTTTGCGCGGTCTGAGGTAAGTAACAGTTTTAAATCTGGTCCTGAGGTTATGAAACGTCGGATTTTGGTATGATGTGACTATTTTGGAGGTGACGCCCATGCTAGATGATGGGAGTGTGGGCGTGCACCGTGGGGAATTGAGACATGGTCCATCCCGTGAGACTGTAAAGTCAAATAGACTATTGTTAATTACTTGTTCTCTCTGTGTTATAGAAATTTGACTATAAATCATGTTAAAAATCATGCTTAGGCTATGTGATATTACTGTTGGGACCCGCAGAGGTCGCGTACTTGTTGAATTATTTGCAAATTGATGTATTGTACTCAGTCATGGTTTTACTTGCGCATCATATCTTAGTCTCTTCTTGATTCTTGTTGATACACTATGTTATTTTGTTTGGGCTGGTCTTTATGATTTCTGAGAGCCCGAGAGACTGGAGAGGTTGGTGACTAAGTTAGGGCCTGAGTGCCGAGTTGTGAGCTATAGGTATATATATTAATCGGGTTGCACGCCACAACGAGCCTGAAGGCTGTATGTATATGGATCGGGTTGCACGCCACAACGAGCCTTAGGGCTGTATATATATATATATATATATATGGATCGGGTTGTACGTTGCAACGAGCCTTATGGCTATTTATATATAATCCGATCGGGCTGCATGCCGCAGCGATATAGCGCTTGGGCTGAAGGAGCCCCTCCGGAGTCTGCACACACCCAGTGAGCGTAAGTACATATTGAGTGTGAGTACTAAGGGCTGAGAGCCGAGTGATTGAACTGTTGTGACGAGTTGACTGATTGTTTCCCTAAGAGGTTGTACTTGCTTTCTTTTTCATTTGTTGATGCACTTAGTTGCTATCTGTTATTGTCGTGAAATTTCTGAAAGATTCTATATCCGGATTTACCGCACTTTAACTGTATAAAACTGATTTGATTTGAACTGCCGAATTTGAAAGCATGTCTATTCTTTGCTGGAATTATTGAAAATGAACTGTAATTGTATAGCTCGTCACTATCTTCTCAGTTCCTTATTTATTTCTGTTACTTGCTGAGTTGGTTGTACTCATGCTATACCCTGCACTTCATGTGCAGATCCAGGTATGTTTGATCATGGAGGTCGTTGAGTTCGTGCGCGATCGAGTACCGGAGACTATGAGGTAGCTGCCGGCGTCCGCGGACCTTATCTCTCCTTCAATGCTTTCCTTCTTTTCTGTACTTATACTTAGACCCTATTTTATTAGACTGGATATCTAGATGCTCATGTCTCAGTGACACCCCGATGTCGGGCTATTTATTTTCCGCACTTATGCTTTGGGTTTTACCCCATTTTTATGAAAGACTCCGGTTATTTTAAATATATTAATTCATTTTTGTTAATTGTTGAAAGTGTTTTGGAGATGTCGGCTTGCCTAGTATCGCGGTAGGAGCCATCACGACGGGTTAGGTGTTGGGTCGTGACAAGTTGGTATCAGAGCCTAGGTTATATAGGTCTCACGAGTCATGAGCAGGGTTAGTAGAGTCTTGCGGATCGGTACGGAGACGTCTGTACTTATCTTCGAGAGGCTGCAAAACCCTTATGAAAAACTTCACATTCCTGAATTCTTGTCGTGCGGATATGTTGATTCCGGTGACTAAACATTTGTTGCTTCGTTCTCTCACAGATGGTGAGGACTCGTACTGCGGGGCAGGACGGACAGCCACCGGTACCACTAGCCAGGGCCGCGAGAGGTCGAGGTCGCGGTAGAGACCACGGTAGGGGCAGAGGTGAAGCTCACACAGTAGCTGGGGCAGTACCTGCACACACACTAGTTGCCCTAGTTCAACAGCAGGCTCCAGTTAAGGACGAGCCTGTAGGACCAGCTCAGGCACCACCGGTGCCCATTGTGATTCCAGGCCTTCAGGAGGCCTTAACTTAGATTCTGACTGCGTGTACTAGTCTTGCTCAGGCGGTCTCTGTTCCAGCCGCAGCAGCCACTTCTCAGGCCGGGGGAGGTGCTCAGACTCCCGCCGCCTGCACACCAGGGCAGGTGGTACAGGGATTCCAGATACCGGGGGCACCACCAGCCCAGCCGGTTGCCGCTGCTCAGGATTATGTTGTTCCTGCTATGCCTGAGGATGAGCAGCGTAGATTGGAGAGGTTTGGGAGGCTCCAGCCTCCATCTTTCAGTGGTGCAGAGGGAGAGGATGCACAGGGTTTCTTGGATAGGTGTTAGAGGATACTCTGTATTGCATGTATTCTGGAGACCAGTGGGGTCTCATTCACTACCTTTCAGATCTTAGGGGCTGCATTCAGTTGGTAGGAGGCTTATGAGAGGCGTAGGCCGGTCGGCACAGCACCCCTTACCTGGCAGCAGTTCTCTGTTCTATTTCTAGAGAAGTTTGTGCCTCAGTCCCGCAGAGAGGAGCTGCATAGACAGTTTGAGCAGTTTCATCAGGGTGATATGTCTGTGACGCAGTATGAGATGAGATATTCAGAGTTGGCCCGTCATGCTATCTGGTTGGTTCCCATAGATAGGGAGAGAATCAAGAGGTTCATAGATGGCCTCACTTTTCAGCTGTGATTGCTTATGACTAGAGAGAGAGTGTGTCTGGTGCTACTTTTGATGAGGTTGTCGATATTGCTCTTCATATTGAGATGGTTCGCAGCCAGGAGCGGGTCGAGAGGGAGGCCAAGAGGCCTCGTGGTCAGGCTGGATTTAGCGGTGTTCCCTCTGGGGGTCAGTTCCACCACGGTAGAGGTCGTCCTTTCAGACATGCTCAGACGGCTTGCCCAGTTCACTGTGGTGCATCATCTGGCCATGGTTCACACAGTTATCAGCAGGGCCATTTATCTCTCAGTGCTCTCCCAGCTCAGAGTTCGTCTCGTGCTCCATCGAGGCATGGCTCGTCTATGCCAGGTCCTTCTACCAGTTATCTCGGTGCCCGGGGCTCCCTCCAGTCCCCAGCACCATCACCGGGGAGTTGCTATGAGTGTGGAGAGTTTGGTCACATGAGGAGGCAGTGTCCCCGCCTAGTGGGAGGTCCAGCTCAGCAGAGGAGCCAGTCTATGACGTCAGCACCAGTTTCTACACCACCCGCTCAGCCAGCTCGGGGTGGAGCCCAATCAGCTAGGGGCCGCCCGAGAGGGGGAGGCTAGGCCCGTTTTAATGCTCTTCCTGCCATACCAGATGCCATTGCTTCGGATGTTATGATTACAGGTATTGTCTCAATTGGCCATAGAGATGCCTCTATATTATTTGACCCTGGTTCCACTTATTCATATGTGTCTTCGTATTTCGCTCATTATCTGGATATGCCCTGTGAGTCTCTAGTTTCACTTGTTCATGTGTCTATGCTGGTGGGCAATACTGTCAATGTGGACCGTGCATATCGGTCATATGTGGTGACTATAGGGAGTCTGGAGACTAGAGTGGATCTCTTGTTGCTTAGTATGGTCGATTTTGATGTGATTTTGGGTATAGATTTGTTGTCTCCATGTCATGCTGTTCTAGATTATCACGCTAAGACCGTGACGTTGGCGATGTCGGGATTGCCGAGGGTTGAGTGGAGCGGCTCCATAGACTATGTTCCCAGTAGAGTTATTTCATACCTAAAGGCTCAGCGGATGGTTGAGAAGGGTTGTCTATTTTATCTGCCTTTTGTGAGGGATGTTAGTGTAGAGACCCCTGCTATTGATTCTGTTTCGGTGATGCGAGATTTCTCGAATGTGTTTCCTACAGACCTGTCGGGTATGCCGCCTGACAGGGATATTGATTTTGGTATTGATTTGGTGCCGGGCACTCAGCCCATTTCTATTCCACCATATCGTATGGCACCGGCGAAGTTGAAGGAATTGAAGGAGCAACTTCAGGAACTCCTTGATAAGGGGTTTATTCGGCCTAGTGTGTCACCTTAGGGTGCACCAGTTCTATTTGTGAAGAAGAAGGATGGTACTATGAGAATGTGCATTGATTACAGATAGTTGAAAAAGGTCATAATTCAGAACAAGTATCCATTGCCGCGTATTGATGATCTGTTTGACCAGCTTCAGGGGGTGAGGGTGTTCTCCGAGATTGATTTGAAGTTAGGGTATCACCAGCTGAAGATTCGGGACTCAGATATTCTTAAGACAGCTTTCAGGACCCGATATGGCCATTATGAGTTCCTTGTGATGTTTGTTGGGCTGACCAACGCCCCAGCAGCGTTCATGCATCTGATGGACAGTGTGTTTCAGCCCTATCTTGACTCGTTCGTTATTGTATTCATTGATGACATCCTGGTATACTCTCGTAGCCAGGAGGAGCATGTCCAGCATCTGAGGATTGCGTTACAGCGGTTGAGGGAGGAGAAGCTTTATGCAAAGTTCTCCAAGTGTGATTTTTGGCTCAGTTCAGTGGCGTTCTTGGGACACGTGGTGTCCAATGAGGGTATTCACCCGAAAAAGATAGAGGCGATTCAGAGTTGGCCCAGACCGTCCTCAGCCACAGAGATTCGGAGTTTTCTTGGTTTGGCTAGTTATTACCGCCATTTTGTGGAGGGCTTCTCATCTATTACATCGCCATTGACTAAATTGACCCAAAAAGGTGCTTCTTTTAGGTGGTCGAAGGAGTGCGAGGAAAGCTTTCAGAAGCTCAAGACTGCTTTGACTACCGCTCCAATTCTAGTTTTACCATCAGCTTCTGGTTCTTACACAGTGTATTGTGACGCCTCGCGAATCGGAATTACGTGTGTTCTGATGCGGGAGGGTAGAGTGATTGCTTATGCTTCGCGCCAGTTGAAGCCCCATGAGAAGAACTATCTTGTCCATGACCTTGAGTTAGCAGCTATTGTTCACGCCTTGAAGATTTGGCGGCACTATTTGTACGGGATCCATTGTGAGATTTACATTGATCATCGGAGTTTGCAGCATTTGTTCAAACAGAAGGATCTTAACTTGCCTCGGCGGAGGTAGTTGGAGCTTCTTAAGGACTATGATATCACCATTTTGTACCATCCCGAGAAGGCCAATGTGGTGGCCGATGACTTGAGTCGCCAGGCGGAGAGTTTGGGGAGCTTAACATATCTTCCAGCAGCAAAGAGTCCATTGGCATTCGATGTTCAGGCCTTAGCTAGCCAGTTTGTTATATTGGATATTTCTGAGCCGAGTCGAGTATTGGGCTTGTGGGTCTCTCGGTCTTCTCTTTATGATCGTATTAGGGAGCGTCAGTATGATGACCCCCATCTGTTTGTCCTTAAGGAGACGGTCTAGCACGGTGATACTAATAAGGTCACTATTGGGGATGATGGTGCATTGAGGATGCAGGGCAGGCTATGTGTGCCCAATGTAGATTGTTTGCGTGAGTTGATTCTCCAGGAGGCTCACAGTTCGCGGTATTCTATTCATTCGGGTTCCGCGAAGATGTATCAGGACTTGAGACAGCATTACTGGTGGAGGAGAATGAAGAAGGATATAGTGGAGTATGTAGCTCGGTGCCTAAATTGCCAGCAGGTGAAGTATAAGCATCAGCGACCTGGTGGGTTGCTTCAGAAGTTAGAGATTCCATAGTGGAAATGGGAGCGGATCACTATGGATTTTGTTGTTGGGCTTCCACGGACTCAGCGGAAGTTTGATGCAGTTTGGGTGATCGTGGACCGGCTGACCAAGTCAGCTCATTTCATTCCTGTGATGACTACCTATTCTTTTGATCAGCTGGCTCGAGTGTATATCCGCGAGATCGTCAGGCTTCATGGCATACCAGTATCTATCATTTCTGACCGGGGTACACAGTTTACATCACAGTTCTGGAGGGCCGTATAGCATGAGTTGGGTACTCGAGTGGAGTTGAGCATAGAATTTCACCCTCAGATAGACGGACAGTCCGAGCGCACTATTTAGATATTAGAGGATATACTCTGTACATGTGTGATAGAGTTTGGGGTTTCGTGGGATCAGTTCTTGCCACTAGCGGAGTTTGCCTACAACAACAGTTATAGTCAAGCATCCAGATGGCACCGTATGAGGCTCTGTATGGTAGGCGGTGTAGGTCTCCAGTGGATTGGTTTGAGCCGGGCGAGGCTAGATTATTGGGTACAGACTTGGTTCAGGATGCTCTGGAAAAGGTTAAGGTGATTCAGGATAGACTACGCACAGCCCAGTCCAGAAAGAAGAATTATGCAGATCGGAAGGTTCGTGATGTTGCATTCATGGTTGGAGAGCGAGTCTTGCTCCAGGTGTCACCCATGAAGGGTGTTATGAAGTTCGAAAAGAAGGGCAAGTTGAGCCCAAGGTTTATTGGTCCATTTGAGGTGTTACAACGTGTTGGGGATGTTGCTTATGAGCTTGCCTTGCCTCCCAGTCTAGCAGGAGTTCATCCAGTATTCCATGTTTCTATGCTCCGGAAGTATCACGGCGATCCGTCTCACGTATTGGATTTCAGCTCAATCCAGTTGGACAAGGATTTATGTTATGTTGAGGAGCCGGTGGCGATCTTGGATAGGCGGGTTCGAAAGCTGAGGTTGAAGAATATTGCTTCTGTGAAGGTTCGGTGGAGGGGTCAGCCGGTCGAGGAGGAGACTTGGGAGACCGAGCATTATATGCGCAGCTGTTATCCTCATCTTTTCACCACTTCAGATATATCTCTATGCTCGTTCGAGGATGAACGATTGTTTTAAGAGGGGGAGGATGTAACGACCCGGTCGGTCATTTTGAGTGTATTAGCCACGATCCCATATTTACTGTTTTCCCCGTATCTGTTTCTGCTTATGTGACTTGTCGGGAGGTCTTGTTTTTGGTTTCGGAGTGTTTTGGGACACTTAGTCCCTAAAACGGAAGCTTAAGTCTCAGAATTTTGACCATAGTCGAAAGTGTGTGAAGACGACTCCGGAATGGAGTTATGTCGGTTCCGTTAGCTCCGTTGGGTGGTTTTGAACTTAGGAAGGTGTCCGGACCGTGAATCTGAGGTCTGTAGCTAATTTAGGCTTGAAATGGTGAAAGTTAAATTTTTGGGAAGTTTGTCCAGGGGGTTGTGTCACGACCCAAACTAACCCCTGTCGTGATGGCACCTATCGTGGAATTAGGAAAGCCGACTCATTTCCAAAACAAATCGATATTTTCATTTCAAAGATAATTTCAATGTTATTTAACATAATAACCTTCGTAAAGGAGTTCCAATCAAAATAAAAATGCGGAAGGAAAAGCCCAACATCAGGGTGTCACTAGTCATGAGCATCTACTACAATCTGTCTAACAATATCAAGGCTAACTCAGCCTGGAAAATAGATAAATACAACAAGAGGAAGATAAGAGGGAGAAGAGCAGGGGTTGTGATCGCCAAACAGCTACCTTGTTATCTCCAAGAAACATCTGCAACCAAAACAATCAATAACCGCTACCGTGTCCAGCTACACCTGAATCTGCACACAAGGTGCAGGGAGTAACGTGAGTACGCCAACTCAGTAAGTAACAATAATAAATAAAGACTGAGCAGTAGTGACGAGCAATAAAGCACATAACATTCATATAAGGAAATCTCAGTAAAATACCACATGCTTTTAAAATCAGGATTTGAATCAAAACATCTCGTTTAAACCCAGTTCCAGTAAAAATCAGTTAAAGATATTTTTCAATAGTTTTCAGATAGAGAAAAAATGCAAAGCTGAGCAAAAATGATGAAATCATAAACAGCCCCTCGAGAAAAACATCACTCATATACAACCCCTCGGGCAAACCTCACAGTCACTCGTGCCACTCGGGCATACCTCACAATCACTCTTGCCACTTGGGCATACCTCACAATCAATCATGCCTCCCAGTCACTCAACACTCGGCACTTGGCACTCGCACTCAGTAGGTACCTGCGCTCACTGGGGGTGTGTACAGACTCCAGAGGGGCTCCTTCAGCCCAAGCGCTATATCAAGCCAAATCATGGGATAAATCACTCAGGCCCTCGGCCGATATCAAACATGATGCGACGTGCAGCCCGATCCCATAAATATCCTCACAAATCAGGCCATCGACCTCACTCAGTCATAAACCTCTCAAGCCACTTGGGCATTTCAGTAAAATAGGGCATTCGGCCCAAAATATTTATATGCATCAAAATAGAGTCATAAAACTGATTTATGTGGTAAACAAATATAAACATGACTGAGTATAGATTTTCAATCAAAAACAATGAGAGGATAGTAAGAAAAGGTCCCTAAGGATCCAAACAGCACTAGCGCAAGGCCCAAGCAGTGGCATTCAGCCCAATTAACAGAAACTCTTTCTAAAACATATAAGTATCATATAGTTTCAACAAAGTATGAAAATTTACAGTTGCTACGGGACGGACCAAGTCACAATCCCCAATAGTGCACGCCCACACGCCCGTCACCTAGCATGTGTGTCACTAAAAATAGTAGAATGATACAAAATCTAGGGTTTCGTACCCTCAGGACTAGATTTACAATCGTTACTTACCTCGAACCGGTCAAATCTCTACCCCGCAATGCTCTTGCCTCTGGACTCGGCCTCCAAATGCTCCGAATCTATTCACAATCAGTACAATACCATCAATACGCGCTAATGGAATGAATTCCACAAGAAAAGCTACAAAATTAGACCAAAATCCGAAATTGGCTCAAACCCGGCCCCCGGGCCCACATCTCGAAATCCGACAAAATTTACAAAACTAGAAAGCTCATTTACTCACGAATCTAACCATACCAAATTCATCAAAATCCGACATCATTTGGTCCTTCAAATCCTTAAATTACTTCTCCAAAAATCTCAAGCCCTAACCCCTCATTTTCACTAATTATAATGATTAAACAATAGAAAATCACCATATATACAAGTATTAGGGCTCAAGTAACTTACCTCAATGAAACCCCCTTGATTCCCTCTTCAAATCTCTCCCAAAAGCTCCAAAACCAAATAGAAATGGTGAAGAATGCCCCAAAATTCGCGAAGTGTGCAATATGTACCCTCTGCCCAGGCTTCTCACACCTGCGGCCATTTACTCGCACCCGCGCGACCGCACCTGCGGTCCAAGGAGCCGCACCTACACAACTCACTTATCCGCCCAGTCTCCGCATCTGCGGCAAACTCGTCGCACCTGCGCGTGGCGCGCCGCATCTGCGAAGCCTGTCCAGCATTCCCCTTTACGCATTTGCACCCCAGGTTTCGCACCTGCGGGCTCGCATATGCGACCTCCAACTCGCACCTGTGCATCCTGCCTAGCCCAGCATTGCCCGCACCTGCAAACTCCCCACGAGCACCAGCAGCCTCGCACCTGCGACTCTTTCTTCCGCAGGTGCGAAAATAGCAGTAGCAGCAGTTTCAGCTGCATTTTCCAACTTCGACAAATTCGTTAACCACCCGGAATCACCCCGAGACTCTTGGGACCTCAAAACAAAATACCAACAAGTAATATATCAACATACCAACTTAGTCGAACCTTCGAATCACTCAAAACAACATCAAATCATCAAATTACCCTCGGATTCAAGCCTAAGAACTTTTAAATTTATAAATTCGGCAACCGATGCCGAAACCAACCAAACCATGTCTGAATGACCTCAAATTTTGCACACACATCACAAATGACACTACAAACCTACTCCAACTTCCGTAATTCCATTCTGACCCCGATATCAAATTTTCCACTGCCAACCGAAATCGCCAAATTTCTAATTTCGCCAATTCAAGCCTAATTCTACCACAGACTTCCAAATCACATTCCGGACACACTCTTAAGTCCAAAATCACCTAACGGAGCCAACCGAACCATCAGAATTCAAATTCGAGATCATTTACATATAGGTCAATATCCGGTTAACTTTTCCAACTTAAGTTTCTACTTAAGAGACTAAGTGTCTCAATTCACTCTGAAACCACTCCGGTCACAAAACAACTAACCCGATATAATATAATATATATAAATAACACAAAAATAAGTAGAAATGGGGAAAATGGGACTATAACTCTCGAAACGACCGGTCGGGTCGTTATTGTTTGACTTTTTGTTGTCGGGGTCAGATTCTAATTTTGGAAGTTGGAGTAGATCCGTAATGTCAAATATGACTTGTGTGCAAAATTTGGGGTCAATCGGGCGTGGTTTGATAGGTTTTGGCATCGGTTGTAGAAATTGGAAGTTTCAAGTTCATTAAGTTTGAATTGGAGGGTGATTCATATTTTTTGCATTGTTTGATGTGATTTGAGGGCTCGACTAAGTTCGTATGGTATTTTAGAACTTGTTGGTATCTTTGGTTGAGATCCCGGGGGCCTCGAGTGTGTTTCGGATCATTATCGGATGCGTCTTGGACTTAGAGAAATGGCTCAAATTCTATGATCCGGTGCATCTGGTTTCCTTATACGCGATCGCGAGAGAGGGGCCGCGATCGCGAAGGCTTAGCTGGACAGAGAAAGTTTTGTTCTTCACGTTCACTGGCAGAAGGATGTGAACACATAGTGGTATGAAGTGGTGCTTCGCGAACGCGTGGCCAAGGCCGCATTCGCGTAGAGTTAAGGAGGCTAAAGTTGGGCCACGCACTTTGCTCATCGCGGACGCATGAGGACGTTCGCGATCGCGTAAGTCTGAGAGCCAGTACATCGCATTCACTTTGTGTTTTACGCGTTCGCGTAGGGTTAAATCCTGGGGTAGCGAAGTTGTTCTTCGTGATCGCGAGGCTATTTCCGCGATCGCGATTAAGGAATCACTGGGCAGACATATATCATTTCAAAATGAGGGTTTGGCCATTTTTATCAAAACTTGAGTTTGAGAGCTCGGATTTGAACGAGATTTTGAGGGATTTTCAGAGACATCAATTGGGTAACGATTCTTCACTTGATTTTGGTTATATCCCACTAATCTATCACTAATTTCATCTTTTAATTTCGGATGCGGGTGGAAAATTTGGGGGAAATGGGAAGAAGTTCTTCAACTAAGATTTTGGGTTTTGATTAAGATTTTGATATCGGATTTGGATAATTTTGGTACAAGTGAACTCGTGAGTGAATGGACTTTTGGGTTTTGTGACTTCTGTTGGATTTCCAGACGTGGGCCCGGGGGACCGGGTTGAGCCTATTTTGAATTTTGGCTTATAAGTTTGTGTTTTTCTTATGGAATTGATTCTTTTAGTCTATATTAATTATATCGTAATGCTTGTGACTAGATTCGGGGCATGTGGAAATTGATTCGAGGGGCAAAGGCATTGCGGAGTAGGATTTTGCGTGGTTTGAGGTAAGTAATAGTTTTAAATCTGGTCCTGAGGGTATGAAACCCCGGATTTTGGTATGATGTGACTATTTTGGAGGTGACGCACATGTTAGGTTATGGGCGTGTGGGCGTGCACCGTGGGGGATTGTGACTCGGTCTATCCCGTGAGACTGTAAAGTCGAATAGACTATTGTTAATTACCTGTTCTCTCTGTGTTATAGAAATTTGACTGCAAATCATGTTAGAAATCATGCTTAGGCTATGTAATAGTACTGTTGGGACCCGCAGAGATCGCGTGCATGTTGAATTATTTGCAAATTGTTGTCTTGTACTCAGTCATGGTTTTACTTGCGTATCATATCTCAGTCTCTTCTTGATTCTTGTTGTTACACTATGTTATTTTGTTTGGGTTGATCTTTATGATTTCTGAGAGCCCGAGAGACTGGAGAGGTTGGTGACCGAGTTAGGTCTTGAGTGCCGAGCTGTGAGCTATAGGTATATATATGGATCGGGTTGCACGCCGCAACGAGCCTGGGGGTTGTATGTATATGGATCGGGTTGCATGCCGCAACGAGTCTTAGGGCTGTATATATATATATATATGGATCGGGTTGCACGTCGCGACGAGCATTATGGCTATTTATATATAACTGTATAAAACTGATTTGATTTGAACTGTCGTATTTGAAAGCATGTCTATTCTTTGCTAGAATTATTGAAAATGAACTGTAATTGTATAGCTCGTCACTACCTTCTCAATTCCTTATTTATTTCTGTTACTTGCTGAGTTGATTGTACTCATGCTACACCCTGCACTTCATGTGCAGATCCAGGTGTGTTTGATCACGGAGGTCGTTGAGTTCGTGTGCGATCGAGTACCGGAGACTACGAGGTAGTTGCCGGTGTCCGCGGACCTTGTCTTTCCTTCTATGTTTTACTTTTTTTCTGTACTTATACTTAGACACTATTTTATTAGACTGGATATCTAGATGCTCATGACTCAGTGACACCCCGATGTCGGGCTATTTTTTTCCGCACTTATGCTTTTGATTTTATCCCATTTTTATGAATAACTACGGTTATTTTAAATATATTAATTCATTTCTGTTAATTGTTGAAAGTGTTTTGGAGATGTCGGCTTGCCTAGTATCGCGATAGGCGCCATCATGACGGGTTAGGTTTTGGATAGTGACTGTTTACCATTATTCCGAGACAGTGATGTACTTGATATTCCTAGTTACTCTTAGAAAAGCTTATGACTTGTACTACCGGTTTTTGGATTGCATGTCCGGTGCTGGTTCAGCTATGTTGTTTCAGTTATTAATTAATGTATTGCAGTTAAGTTAGTTAAATTCTATTAATTCTCAGTATGTATTAGGTTTACCTAGTCTCGGTGACTAGGTGCCATCACGACTACCTAAGATGGTTTATGGGGCCGTGACAAGTTTTCACAAAAGTCAAAGTTTGGTCAACATTTCTAACTTAACCTTCTAAGTCAAGAACCAAAGGGTCTAATTCAACCCGAAATCTTCCTGGAATGAAACTAATCAACACTGTAAGTCATAAAACTAAAATTACACATGTGTGAAGCATCCAAAGGGAAAGCGGGGCGCAATAATACAAATCAACTGGTCAGATCATTACAAATACGTGTATCACATGCGCTCACAGGGCCCAATATAACATGAATAATCACCTGACTCCATGGGAAGGATCCATATCCAAGTACCGCAAGGCAGAAATGTCGTGTCATAAAAAAATCAATCTGCATAACAATACTCATATGTAGAGGTGTATGCATATGAATAAGAGATAAGCATGTATAATTGGGATGCACTACTATGCACCAGCAAATCCTTATTACACATAAATCGAGACTTAGCTCCGCGATCGCGATGTACTGCTATGCACCAGCAAACCAGCAACCCATACTCAATACAGAATGCTTCAAAACCACCCTGAAATTCATCTGAACCTCTCAGGATCCCGTCCAATCATCCTAACAAGTCCATATACCCTCCACGAATTTATCCAAGAGGCTCAAAACACAAATAACAACATCAAAATCAAAAGTTAAAGATCAATCCAAATAATGAAATCCTCTTAAGTTCATAAATTTTAACTTTCAACTAGAAGTGTCGAATCAACTCTGTGCAACCTGAGATACGAACCGAACACACATACAAGTCATACAAACCTATTGAAACCTTCAAATCATGAATTCGAACTCATTTACCCATAATGTTGACTTTTGGCCAATTATTCTTAACTTAAAGCCTTTAGTTACCAACCAAGTGTTCCAAATCACTTTTAGACCTCTCGGAACCTGAAACAACCATACATGCAAGTCATAAAATATCATATAAATTAACTTGAGGTCTCAAATCACACAACGATATGATAAAACTCAAAACGACTGATTGGGTATTACACTTTATGCAATAATTATTTATTTATTTATTTAATAAAATTTTATTTTAAATAGATTATATATTTTTCAATATGTACTTTACTTATATAGTATATGATTTAGTATATAGAGTTTTAGCTTATATACAGAAAATTAAATTATCGATTCTTATAAGTCATAAAGTTTATGTTCACAATCTAATGATGAAATTGGACAAACTATTGGAATGGTTGTATCACAAGATTAAATATATTTTATCTTTGATTATGAGAATGATTTAATTATGACTTATTGTGCTAGTCATTTTGTATATTTTGATCGGACCAAGTAGATACAAGTATTTTATACTAACTTAATAAAATAATTTTTCAGTCCATTAAATATACTTATACTCTTAATATTGATATAATTATTATTAGTTGTGTATGTTGTTTATTATTTTAATTTACTAAAAGGAGAGATTCTTTTGTGAGTGAACATGCTTGATAAATTAGACAATAATGATATATAGCGATGAAGTAATAATTAGTTGATGAAATTTATGTCACGATCTTGAAATTGATGATACGCCTTTATGAAAGCTTATAAGTTTTCATGTGGTGAATTTTGTATCTGATACTGAAATAAGTTAAGTAAAAGTCTACAAAAATAATCAAAAAATTAAATTATCAGTAATTTAATTTAATTGATTAATTAGTATCTCAATCTTAACATGAGGAGTTAAATAAGGTCCAACGGAAGAATTTTAAAATTAAACTAAGGAGTGCAATTACGAATATTTAGTGAAATAATTCATAATTTATTGTAGTAGATATTAGTTTAGAATTTTGAATTAATTTCATAATTAAAAGCCATGTTTGTTAAATTCGGTGGTCCCTACTATGCCTGAATAATTACGAATTAAAAAAAAAAAAATTTCTTGGTGGAAAAAGATCCAACAAGTTTTAAAAAAAGGTTTTAACCCTTAAAACTATGGCCTATATATAGTGAATTTTTTCCACTAGTTGCCATACATTTTTCTTTCTAGTTTGGAAGAAAAATTTGTCCACACGAATTTTGTAAATTTTGATCATTTTTTGGGTAACACGGTAGAAGATAGTGGAATATTTGTTGATCGTGATCGAGCTGGTGTTAGCGAGTTGTCGTAGAACTGGAGGGTAACGTAATCGGCGAGCTTTGTTCACGCTTCAAGAGGTAACCTGTAAAACCTGTATGTGCTAGTTATTCAGAATACACGTGATTTCGATATTGCTTCTGCTACATATAATAATCCAAGTGTATATATATATATATATATTGATCATTTACCTATTATTAATTGATAAGTCGTTTTTTAGTATGAATCCATTTTTGTTATGTGCAACTCTCATAATTTTGGTCTCGTTATAAGGCTTAATGGTGAGGGAAACGAGTGAGAACAATCATTACATATGCTATGTATACAGTGCGTCATCCATTCATGGATAAACTCTCCCACACTCGCACAAAGAGGAAACATTCTAAAGGAGCACTAATACTAGCTCACCCACAAGCATTTTCTCTCCTTCAATTTCTAGGCCATATCAAAAATGAAGGATCAAGTCGCAACAAAGTTGTTCGAGCTTCGCTTATTTTCTTCTCTAAGGACTATCATTGTTCTTTATGTTGTTTTTGTCGGAAAAAAGAGCACACAAAAATAATTTTCATGCTATATATGAAATAAGAACGAGCACCAAGATACGGTAATCAATAACAATAAAAAATAGCACACAAAAATAATATTTATGCTCTATAGACATTTATATTATTTAAAAGATGATAATTTAAGAAAATATGAAAGATATCCAAAATAGAGATACATCTCACTATTGTACAACAACGTAAAAAAAAAAATAAGCAAAGTCAATAGCAACATAAATCACACGAGTGAAAAGATATCAATCAAGTGGTGACTCAAGAATAGAGTCTGTTAAAAGATTAAGTATCTAATAAGAGAAATTTAATTTAAATTATATAAAAGGGAAGTATTCAATATCTTGTGGCTTGCTACTCAAAATGGTGGAACTAACTTAGTTTCATTATGAATAGAATAATAGGTATTGGGAGTTGAGACTTTCAGCTTTATTTACTTGTTGGTTTAAATTATTTTCATAATCCCAAGGCCCAAGGAATTTTTTTATTAATATTTTGTTATTTTAAATTTAATTATATAATATTTTTTTCTTATTATAATTTTATTTGATACGGTTAGATATTTTTTTATTATTAAAATTAAAACCCTGCCTCAATTATCGGTATAGTTATACATTTATATAATAACCTATAATTTTACTAAAATCCCAAATAATCGGCTTGATATGGTACAGTTCAGTCAGTTTAATCGATTTTTAAAAATCTATTGACAGCCCTACTTATAAGTAGCAAATGGGACAAGACAAATAAATGAATTTTTACATAATTAATTAAGCGGGGTAAAATATTTGTCAGGCATGTAATCATTTTTAAAAGTCGTCCCTCAAAATATTACATGGTAGCAGTTATTTATGTTGTATATCTTCCGGGTATACAATTCACATATTGTATACTAAACTAAAATGTAAATTGTATACCACGAAGATATGCAACATGGGTACTTACGAAATATTTCATAAATATTTTTGCCCAAATACATAGATAACCCCTAAATTTGCCATCGATTTTCACTTAGACGCCTTTTGAGGTTTATTCCTATTAATCATCTGAACTTCATATAATATAAAATGTGTCTATTAAACAATTTTAATAGCTTTAAACTAATATTGGTGTTTGAAGCACTCTTTTTTGAAGTGGCAGCCCAGACCAATAAAAACAGTTACATTTCAGAAAAAAAAAAAAAACGAAATTAAAAAAGAATCTGATGAAATATTAAGAAAAAGAAAAAAGGTGGTGGTCAGGAGTCCGTCATCAGCACAAAGGAATTGTGTTTGCTACCCCTATTTTTGCTTGGCTGCAGTTTTTTCTTTTTTTGAATTTGATCAAAGATTAAGAAGAAATGGTGATTGTGGCAAGGAGATGGTGGTGATAATAGTCAGATTAAAAAAGAAGAAGATATAGTCAGATCTTAAGAAGGAAGTTGTGGTAACGGGCGAATAAGAAGGTTGCGTTTGTTTTGATGGTCACCGGCCGAATCAGTATCTCCGAGCTCTCAACTTTTTGTTTCTTCACTTCTTTATAAAATTACTCAACTGAAATCAACTACGTTTTTGTTGTTTTATTTCATCGTCAATTGCATGAGGTAGACATGCTCCAAATTAAAATAACTTCATCTCTAATCTAAGTTTATATGTTACCTTATTGGTGTAAATCAAAATTACATGAGATCAAAAGACATTAGTTTTAGTTGAAGCATCTCAACTAGATTTTTTTAGAGCAGAGGTTTTAATGGTTAGCCGATTGGTGGTGGCGGCAGGGGCGAAGCTATGTTGGCCCAAGGTTCTATCGCCGAAAAATTATACTACGTATAAGGTAAAATATTACTTGTTATTGATTAAAAATAGACTTTGAACATCCTTGAATAGCCCAATGGCAAAGGGCCCTTATTGAATTTTTTGGTTTCGCCACTGAATGGCGGGGAAAAAGTAGGAGGACAAGAAGGGCTGCGGGAGAGAGGAGAAAGAGAAAAAAAAATTTGACTGTTGACACTCTCAAAGGAGGTGTGTTATACTTATTGTGCCACCTCAATAGTTTGTGTCTAATAGGTACAATTTAAGTTTAGATCTAGTGTTCAATAAGAACAAGACTCAATTGAGATATCTAATTGGAAATTAGAGTCAACTTTAAGGGTGGTCTATGTATTTTGCCTCTTATATAGATATGGAGTATAATGTATATTTTAAAATAAGTATTTTCGAGTAATTTTTATGAGAAGAAATTGGATAGCCACTTTTAGTTCTTGCTATTAGAGTTTAGCCAGGATTTTAAAAATAATTAGTATTTAGTCATTTTATTATATGAATAAGTATTTGGACCAAAATTACCCCAGCTAAAAATACGGAAAATTCCAAGAACGACTACTGGACTTTGAATATTATAAGCCAAAACTCCAGGAACTTTTACTGCAAATTAAAATTTATCCTATATATAAAGCTCCAATACCATATGCTGGAGTTTGGAACTTTTGAGAGTGAAACTACAGAAACGACTACTAGAGTTTGGACATTTATCAATTTAAAATTCATATTTTGTTCCAGGAGTTTGAAATGTAAAATTTGAAGTCCAGAAAAAAAATTCAAGGACTTTGAATCTTTATTAGTTCGAACTTCAGGAATGATTCATGGACTTTAGATTAACACTGTGTTGAAAAATTCATGAAACCAAATGAAAATGAGAAAAACTTATTAAAGCGAACACATATTAGGTTCAGAATTAGGATTCAGCTCCGATCGAATTCAGATTTGGATTTGCGATAATATTTCCTTCTTTGGAGTTTATCAAGATGTGAATAAATTATCCAAGTCTTCTTCTTCCCAGTGTTTTAAAAGGCATTTCTGAGACTCGCTCGGGGATCGCCCCTGGGCGAGGAACTTGCAAAACGCCCTGCGATTCATGTATGGGGCTTAGTCTTACGCCCCAAGCGCCCGACCGTGCACCCTAAACACGTCTAACACCCAACGCTCGGGGCTCGCCTAACAGTTCTAACGCAAATCACGTGTCGAATTTCCTAATTAATATCGTTGACCTTCAAAATTCTTTAACAAATTAATGATAAAAGTTCTATTCATCGATAGAAATATGAAGATTGAGCATAACTCTAATAATGAGACATAGTATTACGAATTTATATCTTCACTTGTTATTGGTCATGTCTTAGTTCATTTGTCCCCCCTTGTTATACACTTTTATTAATTTGATATCTTAAACTAATTTGTATTTATTCATGAAAGAGTAATATTTTAATTATCGTACTAATAAAAAAAAATTAATTATTTACTTTTAGGAAGGTAAAATGTGGAGTTTGATCATTTTTTAAAGAAATTGTAAGTTTTTAATTATTTGAAAGTTGAAGACGTTATACGTGATTTGTATGCATTAGTTATACTTAAGAATCATGCTAGATATTTTTTTTCTATGAGTTCCTTTAATTTTCTTTTAATTTTTAACTTTTAATTTATATTTTATATTTTTTTGTGTTATTATGTTATTTTATTAATTTATAAATTAAAATTTTTAAAGATCTACCCCATATTAAGTAAAACGCTCCGCCTTACGCCCCCGCCTTTTAAAACATTGCTTGTAAGTGGCGTATAATAGATTGTTTGACTAGTTTTTTTGTGAGGATGGAGCATATATATTTCACATATTTATAGTTTTCTTCAATTCTTATTTAATTTTACTTGTTTATAAATATTTACTGTCATTATATTATTTTATAAAATATTAAAAATAAAATACCTATGGGGCTTATGCCCCGTGCCTCGGGACTTACGCCTCGTTGAGGCATATGTAAAACGCCTCGCCTTACGCCCACGCTTTTTAAAACACTACTTCTTCCATTTCGACGATGACTTCCACTTATGATACTCCATTGTCTACTAAAGTTGTCTTCGTTGGTGAGCCAGATAAAAGAAAAAAGAATAATACTCTATGCAGTTTACCAAAGTCCAGAATTTTACTAGCGTGATTGTACCTGATACCAATATGAAGTGTGTTTATGAAGATTTGTATATAGATGTTTATCCTAAAAAATGGATAACAATTAAATTTGTATGTGCTTTTAAGGATACGTGGATTAATTCAATACAAATGATAAATTACGTTAGATTAAACAGATAAAGGACGTGATAAATTACCAAATCAATCAAGAGGAGTGATCCCGGACTTAGTAACAGCTTAATGGAATGTCTTCCTTCGAACCCGGGCTCACGTTACTGATGATTTGATGAACAAAAGTAAGAGCTTTTAATAACAGAGAAAATAAGAGTATATTTTCTTGATGTGCGTGTTACAATGTACCTAATAAATAATCAGATCACTCCCCCCTTTATATAGTAGGGGAGTTTTACCCTAAGTACAATTCTATAAAAGGTAAAAATCTTTCATTTAACTAATCACCGATTCTCTGCCGATATGTGCCGAGATCCTCGCCGTGATATCCGGCCGGTCGCGGACATCACGGCCTTTTGTTGGTCGTGCTCAATTGTCTGGTAATGCTCTCCGAGGCTTTTGGGATTTGAACCGGACCTGGGGGTCATGGCCCCGATACTCCCGAGGGCGAGTGTTTTGCCCGGACCCCAGACCAAGGGGCTCCTTGCCTCGATTCCGGTTCCTTGCTTTTATGTTTCTTGCTCTGTTCACTTCATCGGAAACTGAGGCGTCCCACATGCTCGGTTTTATCCGTATACAGATAGTCCCCTCGTTTCTCGGAGAGTAAGTTTACAGAAACGACGAGAAACGACATGAGCACCTCGATTCCTTCTTCAATACGCCGTGATAGAAATAACAAAAAATCTAAAACGTCCCGCCAGTCGCGCCATAATGACTTCAAACGTGTGTCGGCCATCGGTAGACCGTCCCTGGACATGAAATGGCGCGAAGCCTCTATAAATACTCCCCTCCTTCGTTCATTTTTGACTTTTTGACCAAGTTTCTACCTCCGTACCTTCAGGATATCACTGCCTCTCTTCATACCCCAATATTTTTACCTTCGTTCTTTAAGAGTTTTCAGCAAATTGCAAGTTTTTATTTATCTTTTACCCAAACCAACGTACTTGATTTTCTCAGCACGCTTTTACCCTTCATCTCACAATATTCCTTCTCACTTCTTTTAACTTCTTTCTAGATAACAATGGCGAAGACTTCTAAGACTTTTCCCCAAAAAGTTTCTTCTTCTTCTTCACGGTAGACCACCGAAGTTGAGGAGACCACTCCTGATATGGTTGACCTTGAGAGGTCCATTCCGGGTGCGACTACCGATGAACCGGCAACCGAGCCTCCCTTGAAAATGTTCGTCCCCGGGGGTGTTTGATCACGGACGACTTTAAGGTCAAAAAATCCTCATTGGTGCAAGCCCGATGCGAGGCGGTATCTAGGTACATTTTCTCCATCACTGAGGACGTCCTTCCTGCGGTTCGTAAGGACTGTGGCTGGGCGAAAAAAGACATAGTAATCCTCGGGCCCGATGATGACATTACTACCCATGTGGAGGGGTATCTGAGTGTTTACACTTACCCCTTCACACTGGGTCCGGTGGACCCGGTTATTTTGGACTTCTGTAGGAGGTATGAAGTGTGCCTCGATCAGATCCACCCATCGTTGTGGAGGATCGTAATCCTCCTCCGATTCTTTATGAACAAAATTGACTCCTGCCTTTTCACCATCGATCATCTACTCCGCATGTACATTTTCCGAATCTTCCGGGGGAATTGATAAAGCTCGTACGCCGGGTCAGCAAAGCCCCATTTTCATACATCGACGAGGACCGGGATCGGGGCTGGTAGGGATGCTTTGTCCGGGTGAGGATCGTACTTTATCCCTGTCGAGTTCAGGCCATTCCCCGAGAAGTGGAATGTATCATGTAAGCATAACTTTCTTTTAAATGTCGATTTTATGTTTTATCTCCCTTTTTCTCATCAGTATTTGCTGTGGTGCAGCCCTTGCTCGAGTCCCAAATGCAATTCCTCGGTGCAAGGAGTGGATCGAGGGCATTTGCTCGCACATGCCTTATTCTGAGCGCTCGTGGCGCGAACTCTCGAAGGGTCATTGGGAGGCCCGTTCCCACAGTAAGATTTCTTTCCCGAATAAGTAATACTAGGCTCCCTTTTCCAGCACCATGTTCTCATTTCCTCTCTTTTATTTTTGCAGGATTGCCTAAGACCATTGAGCTTAGGCCTTTAGTAGGGGGCGGAGACATGTCCGTCGATCCTTCCGGTTCGGGGTAACCCGGGGCTGCAGCAGGAGAGAAGAAGAGAAATAGGGCTCCCAATTCCCCGAGATTAGAGAAGAAGAGGCCAAGGAGAAGGTTGGCCCGTAAGCCAAAGGAGAGTTCTAGCTCTCGAGCGCCTGACTCGAACTCACTTTTTCGGCTCAGGGACGAGCCCGAAGAAGGTGATGTTTTTTTGTCCTATGAGCCGTCATTCCCCGAAGAGCGGGTGGAAGCCGAGGGGGAAACAATGGAGGCTGATCCCCCTCAGGTTCAAGAGGCCGATATAGATGTGAGGGCTGAGACTTCTCGAGACACCGGCTCCACTCCGCCCGGTGTCATAGAAATTTTGGGGTTGCCTTCGTTCATCGAGTCTATGTTTGACAAAGCCCGAGTGGCGAAGGAGCGATCCAACGAAGGGGCCCATGTTGTGGACAATCCCCTCCATTCCGTTTTTGAAGGTGTGGAGTCAACCTCCCTGGAAGACTTATCCGGGTTGGGTAATTTGGAGGGGCTGAGGAAAGACCCATCTTCGGAGGTTGGTGGGCTGAACTCGATCCCAAAATTAATCAACTGGTTCCCCGCCCCGAGCATGGATCGTGTCCAAAAGCGGTCAATAATCATCACCATCCCAGAGGATGCCCGAGTTCTTTACACCCCCGTTGGAGTAGCTAGCTACCTCCGGTGCATGGTAACTGAAGAAGACCATGCGAAAATGAACGAGATGGATACACCGTGCTTGTTTAACGGAGCACAGCAGGCGCTGAACCGGGTAAGGCGTCATTACACTCTTTCATCTTCAGATTTAGTTTTTGATATCTCTCATGCCTTTTTTTATATAATATTTTTGCAGGCCTCAGTACTTCACCATGAAAGTTTTCTCCGGTACCGGGCTGAGGTTAACCAGCTCGAGGTTGAGGTCAAGGAGCTTGCTGAGAAAAGGGACATGTATAAGCTTTTCGGCAAGCAACGTGAAGAAGAAGTCAAGAGTCTCCGGGCTGAGTTGGATACAGCTCGAAAGGAATATGCCGACCTGGTGGAACAGGTAATAATTTTTGAAGTTAGTGATGACGAGTTAGACATGGCGACTAACGGCCAAACCTTGCAGGTCCAGCAGAAGCTTGACATGATTGACCAACTCCGAGTCGAGATGAACAAGGTCAAGGCCATGGCTGAAGGGTGGAAAGGAAAAATGGACCGATTGGCTTCAGAGAAGGAGACTGCCCGGGAGTAGCTGGCATCGGTGGAGGTCCAACTCCGAGTGGAGAGAGAGAAGGCCGAAGCATGGGCTCAATGAATCGAAGACCTCCAGTCTCAAAAAGGTGCGGCAATTGCTTAACGGGATGCCTTTGGCAAGGAGCTTGAAACAGCAAAGTCTATGTCATAAATAACTAAGGCTGATGTTTTAGAAATGGTGGCCCAGTACATGGCTGATGCTGAGGTAGCCTAGGACCGCCTGAAAGTTACTGTTGAGTATGTGAAGTGGTTGTCCCGAAGGGAGGATCTTGAGGAGGTCCATGCCCGAGGTTTCGACCTGTCGGCCGAGATCGAAGATGCGAAAAGGCTCAAGGCCGAGGCTAAGAAGCTGGCTGACCCCGAGGGTGAGGAAGGCTCTGAGGGCTCCAGCGAACCTGAGGATGGAGAAGACCCCGACGGCTCCGGTGACAAGGCGAGTTCTGGTGAAAATCAGGCTTAGGTGCCTTAGGAGTTTTTCTTTGGTTTTGCATTTTGTTCATTTTGTTGAGGCCGTTATTGTTGGCCTTTGTAAAAGACTTTTATTGCAATGTATATAAGGCTTTTTTGCCTTTGGCAATTTTTGAGTTCATTTCTTTTGGCTTCCCCTTTATGATTTGAAAAGATTTCAAATGCCTTAGCATGTAATAAAACGTAGAAATAAGGCCTTGTTCGGAGGTTCGAACAAGAATCGTTCTTGGTGTAAATTTTGTTTGAAACATGTGGGGGGCCTCGGTATGACCGGAAGCTTTTCCCGAAGTACTTGTTTAGATATTTTTAGATTATAGTTTTGCCGAGGGTAGCCTTTGAACCGATTTGGAACTTTTGAAGGCCTTTATGTTTTGATTACGGGCTTCGGACGTCTCCGAGCCATTTCTAGGGTGGCCATAGCCTTTTAAGTTTAGGCATTGCCTAATAGGCTTATGTGCCTACGGGCTTCGATAGCCCGAGCTGCCCGAGTTTGCCGTGGACGACAGTCCCCGAGTGGGAGTGATCTCTTGGATCCGGATAGAGGCGACCCTTGGGCTCGATATCCTTAAAGAAAAAATGTAGCAGTCTTAAGGGGCAAAATATGTATCTGTAAGGTAGAAACTTTCTTTCATTCATGTGCGCAATATACAAGATTATAAGTATGTACAAGCTTCGTGTTATGGCTTAGGTGGTCTATGCGGGCACGGTTCACTTGACCATTTGGCCCTTACAATAAATCCTATCCACCGAGCCCAGACTGTTCAAGCACAAAGTTTCCCTCCTTGATAAAATCATTACCCGAGGGTGATGGCCCCCAGTATTCGAGGTCGATCGTCGAAAGGGCTTGGATATTACTGATGTGACCATCGATTCTGGTTCATAACCGGTCTTTTATTCTAAGTTAGCACGATCAACTGTTGTCTTATTAAAAACCTTGCCAAAAAACCCATTTGGGACAAAATCGGTTCAAGGTAAAAAGAATGCAATGCGTGCTTTCGGGCCTAACAACTGCATCATTCTTTGGTCGTTGCCTACCAGTGTTAGTCTAATTGGATTTATATGTAAAGAAAAGAATGAATGAGGTTGTACCTTAGCAGTAGTATCATTTTAAGTGGGTCACGTTCTAGTTGTTTGGTAGTTGTTTACCGTTTCCTGCTTCGAGTTTGTATGAACCTTTACCGGTAATCTCGATAATTCGATATGGACCTTCCCAATTCGGTCCCAGCTTTCCTTTGTTTGGGTTCCGCGTGTTTAGTGTCACCTTTCTTAACACTAAGTCCCTGATATTGAACTGTCGTAGATCGGCTCTCCGACTGTAATACCTTTCGATCCATTATTTTTGGGCAGCCAATCGGACGAGAGGGGCCTCACGCCTCTCGTCCAATAGTTCCAGGCTCGTGCTCATGGCCTCACCATTTGATTCTTCAGTCGCATATCAGAACCTAAAACTCGGTTTATCCTACCTCGACCGATATTAGCGCTTCGGCGCCATAGACCAACGAGAATGGGGTGGCCCTGGTACTAGATTTTGAGGTCGTACGGTATGCCCACAGGACTTCGGGCAAAATTGCCTTTCATTTTCCTTTGGCGTCGGTCAGTCTCTTCTTAAGGTTTTGGAGTATGGTCTTGTTTGTAAACTCTGCCTACCCATTCCCACTAGGATGATATGGTGTTGATAAGATCATTTTGATCTTATGGTCCTAAAAATATTTGCTCACCTTACTGCCGATGAACTGCTTCCCGTTGTCACATACGATCTCGACCGGTATTTCGAACCGACATATTATGTGGTCCCAAATAAAATCAATAACTTCCTTCTCCCTAACTTTCTCAAATACCTGAGCTTCAACCCATTTAGAAAAATAGTCAGTCATAAATAATATAAATTGAGCCTTACCTGGTGCCCATGGCAGGGGACCGACGATGTCCATTCCCCATTTCATGAATGGCCAAGGTGACAAGACCGAATACAACAACTCCCGGGGCTGGTGGATCATCGGTGCATGCCTTTAATAGCCGTCGCATCTCCGTACGAACTCCTTAGCATCTTTCTTCATATCAATCCAGTAATAGCCAGCTCTGATTATTTTACGAACCAACGATTCAGCCCCTGGGTGGTTTCCACAGGTGCCTTCGTGAATTTCCCTCAAAACGTATTCGGTGTCTCCCGGCCCCAGACATATGGCGAGTGGGCCATCGAATGTTCTTCTGAATAGAATGTTATCTTCGTAGAAGCTGAACCTGGTCGCCTTCATGCACAGAGCTCTTGATTCTTTAAGATCCGAGGGTAGCTTCCCGGTCTTCAGGTAATCTATATACTTGTTTCTCGAGTCCCAAGTTAAGATTGTTGAGTTTATCTCGGCGTGGCCTTCTTCCACTACCGATTTCATGAGTTGTACGACCGTTCCCGAGTTGAACTCATCGTCATCAACAGACGGCCCCAAGTTAGCTAGAGCATCGGCTTCACTATTTTGATCTCGGGGTACATGTTGCAGGGTCTACTCCTTGAATCGATGTAGCATTACCTGTAGTTTATCTAGGTATCTTCGCATTCATTCCACTTTTACTTCGAACGTCCCATTGACTTGATTCACTACAAGGAGGGAATAACATTTAGCTTCGATCACTTCGGCCCCCAGGCTTTTAGCCAATTCGAGACTTGCAATCATTGCCTCATACTTAGCCTTATTCTTAGTCAATTTCACAGTTCTAATAGATTGTCTAACTACATTACCCGTGGGTGGCTTTAACACGATGCCAAGCCCGAACCCTTTTGCGTTCGAGGCACCGTCCGTAAAGATGGTCCAGATCCCCGAGGAAATCCCCGAGTTCAACAACAATTCCCTTTCGACTTCGTGTATTAGGGCTGGCATGAAGTTGGCCACGAAGTCTGCCAAAATTTGGGATTTGATGGTGGTTCGGGGTCGATATTCGATATCGTACCCGCTAATTTCCACGACTGTTATGTCTCGCAGTATTACGTCGATATTACGCCCTGCAATGTCACACTACGATGATGTTACGCTCCGCAGTATTATATTACGACGATGTTACACCCTATAGTATTATACGTGAAATTGTCGTAAGATAATTGACCTCAGTTCAAGGACAAGATTATTTGAAGATTATAAGTATTATGCTATTTCAAACACGTGATGAGTAAATTCGTGAAGGAGAAAGGGTAAGCAAATTAAAGAAAATGAGTTTCGTCAAAGTTTGAATATTTGGGATAAAATACGGTCCAAGCTATAATACCCCGTATTTATGGACTAGTGCTATACAAGGTATCGCATGACCATGATTATAAGGTGTATAAAGTATGTTAAAAGTGAGTAGTATTTTAAGTAATTTGAGATAATTCTTAATTATGTGGGTAATTGGTTAATTATTGGATAATAAAAAAATTATCTAGTTAATTAAGGAATTATTAGGTGATTAATTAAAGAATTGGATAAGGATAGACCCTCCCCCACGTGGCAGCAAGCCACCCCAAGAATTGTGACTCTTAAGCCATTATATATGTGGCAAGATTAGAGATGTGAGATTTGGTAAGTCTTAAGAACATGAGTCACATATCCATTTATTAAAAGAGAGCCATTTGTAAGTTTTAAGAACATGAGAATCATACATCCATTCTTAAGTAACGTGAGGATTTTTCATAACATCTTTAACTAATTTTACAAGGATTCCAATGTTAGCAACGTGAATCCAACGAGATTTCTTGAAACAGAAATTCATGTAGTAGTAATGTGAATCTCTTGAAACAAAAATTCCAACGAGATTTCTTAGCACCTTAGCAACGTGAGATTTTACAATTTTAAGGGAGTACGGTACAATCTTTCTCAAGAATATCATATGAATTTTCCCCTACTTCGATCCACCATTACGTGTTGTCGCAATCAATGGGTGTTAAAGGGATTATCAAGAGAATCGGCTCAGGTATGTTAAGGCTAAGCCCTTCCTTCATTTTGGCATGATCTCATAATTATATGTGTTTGATAACGAGGCATAAAGAGAAGTTCATACTCCCGAATTTATATACATTATCCTAGTCTCATAAATTACAGTATTCTCCTTATCGGGACTTCATATTTAATTGAGTATTATCTTCTTCCAGTTAAGAGAGCAGAAAGCCTATATATATAGTATTACAGTATTTTTACCACCATCGAGCTATAATCGGTGGGCAGGCCCCTATTGGGCAACCTCTGATCAGATGAAATGTTATATACCGAGCCTACTGTGACCGAGCGCCTATGAGCGAGCCTAGTTGGCTGAGATACAGAGCCTAGTATGACCGAGCGCCTATGAGCGAGCCTACTACGGCAGAGTAGTTATATATATACCGAGCCTTATAGGGCCGGACAACTATTTTACTTATTATATTGAGAGAGTTGAGTCAGTATCAGCAGGTAAGCATATCTTCAGATTATCTTTGACTCTCAGTTACTTTCAGTTATTATACTATCAGTTCAGTTACAGTTTTCAGTATATTGCCTTACATACTCGGTACATTATTTCGTACTGATGTCCCTTTTCTGGGGGTGCTGCATTTCATGCGTGCAGGTTCAGTCAGACAGATGGGTAGACCTCCTCATTAGGTGTTGCCTGAGTTCAACTTGATCGATAAGCTCCATGCCCTTCGGAGTTGTCGGGTCTAGAGCTTTATGTACATTTTGTGTGTGTGTGTGTGTGTGTGTGTATATATATATATATATATATATATATATATCTAGAGATTTATGTACATCTTGTGTATAAATGTATATATGTTATGAGTAGGTCGGGGCCCTGTTCCGATCACAGTATATCCATCAGTAGAGGCTTGTAGACATATCCTATCAGTTAGTGCAGTATGTTGGGCTTATAGGCCTTGTATGTATATTTTGTTGGTTTGTCAGCTGTAGTAGTTATGACGGCCTTGTCGACCCAACTTTATATTGATGTGTAGTCAGCGTTCGCAAATTGTCTTGCAATGTGGCCCATGGCCAAGGTGTGACATTATATGTTCAGAGTCCCTTAGTCGCAAGTTGGTACACAAGGATAGGTGAGGCACCGGGTATCGGTCTCGTCCCCCAGGTTCGGGGCGTGACAACGGCCCATTTGGCCAATCGCCCCGAGAGATCGTTTTTGTGCATTATGTTTCTTAACGGGTAAGTAGTTACGACACATATGGGATGACATTGAAAATACGGCTTTAACTTCCGGGAGGCGCTTAGCAAAGCGAGCGCCAATTTCTCCAGGTGAGGATACCTAGTTTCGGCCTTGCCTACAGTCCTGCCAACATAATAGATAGGAAATTGCGTACCTTCCTTTTCCCGGACTAGGACTCTACTTACCGCTATCTCGGATATCGCTAAGTACAGGTACAACTGCTCGTCTGCCCTCGGAGTATGAAGCAAAGACGGGCTCGAAAGGTACCACTAGAGTTCTTCCAAATCTTGTTGGCACTCCGGGGTCCACGAGAAGTTATTCTTCTTCTTCTTTAATAACGAGAAGAACCGGTGGCTCTTATCGGAGGACCTTGAAATGAACTGTCCCAAGGCGGCTATGCGCCTGGTTAGCCTTTGAATGACCTTGACATTGCCCACGACGGTGATGTCTTCTATGGCCTTGATCTTGTCGGGATTGATCTCGATTCCCCGATTGGACACCAATAATCCGAGAAACTTTCCAGATCCGACCCCGAATGCGCACTTCTCCGGGTTCAACTTCATATTGTATTTCTTTATTATGTTGAAAGTTTCCTGCAAATATTTCAAATGGTCCTCTGCTCATAGGGACTTAACTAACATGTCGTCAATGTAAACCTCCATTGATTTTCCTATTTGCTCATCGAACATTTGATTTACTAGGCGTTGGTAAGTAGAACCAGCATTGTTTTTAGTCTGAATGGCATTACGTGATGACAATAGGTGTCGTATTTAGTAAACGAAGGAAGTCTTTTCCTGGTCGCCCGGATTCATCACACCCAATTTTTTCTGTTATTTTTCCACATGGGTATCGACGTTAATTTTCCAGAGATAAAGGATAACCCCTAATCACTGGAGCATTGGGCCGTAAGTCTAAATTTCAGGGGTCAAAAAGCAAATAGCCCAACTTGCAGACGAATCTCCTATAAGAAAACCCTACCCCCCTGAGATCTTTTACGCTTTGCTCGTCCAGATCTGAAAAATCAAGCATGGGTAAGCTCAGCCACATAATTCAAAAGCCTGTGTTGGTAAAGGGTTAATGTGGTGAGATTTTGGTTTATGCAGGAAAGGTTCACGGATCATTGGCTCGTGCTGGTAAGGTGAGAGGCCAAACACCCAAAGTCGCCAAGCAGGATAAGAAAAAGAAGCCCCGTGGCCGCGCTCACAAAAGGATGCAGTACAATAGGCGTTTCGTTACTGCTGGTAATTCTATTCTATTATTCTGATATATTTGGAAACTACTTATTGATGATGAAATTAATTTGGTCTATAGTTTCTAGTATCATAGACTTGAACTTTTGCAACGAACAATTTGTGGAAAAACGCTCCTTTGTCTGAAATTTTCAAGGATTTAATAGAACTCAGTTAATTTTTTTAAGCTGGGTAAGTAGACTTGGTGACCAAATGTTAAAGTTTCTGGTGTGTGTGAGTTACCTGAGTTGTTGAAAAACCAATCTGCGAAAATGGCCTGAGTCTGTATTACTTGTTTCAGTTAATATCTAGATGTGTTGTCAGCCTTTATAGATCAACATTATTTGCATACCCCATCTTCACGTTTGACGAATACCCTTATGTTACTTACTTTTACACCCAATCAAACATCGAAAACATTATCCCTCTATGGCGCTCTATGCCTATCCTAAGATGAATATGCGACTTGGCTGTTGGCATTTATGTTGGCGTAAAGTTTGTGAGTGTTGTACAACTACTGTGTTTGAGTCGATGTTAGCATAATCCTCTAAAGTAGTTTGATTTAACCTTGGCATGACAGAAGCCAAACTTTATTGAAAATTTTGCATTAGAATGCCTTTGTTGTAAAATTAGAATAGAACATTCTGTTGATACTAATTGGTTGGCATCTTACAGGAAATATGTACATGTGAGTTTACACTGCTACTCTCGCATTTCTCATCCGAATATGTTTATTTTTGCAGTTGTTGGCTTTGGCAAGAAAAGAGGACCAAACTCTTCTGAGAAGTAAATTCAGAAATGGGTAGAATTTGTTTGCTTTTCTGAATTGTTATTTTTATCGTGCTATAGCTCTTTTAATTAATGGGGTAAGCTTGCCATTGACAATCTTGTACGGTTAATTAGATTTTTGAATCCGTACAAGATAGTTTTGCATTGAATTAAAGACTTTATTTTTCAAGTTTCCCGGCTCAAATAATGTTGGCGTTTCCAATCGGCGGAACCCTAAAATTGGGCAGCAAGGTACCTATCTTTAACAACAGAATCACAATAGCAGGCAAAATTATACTTTTACGTTTTAACAATCTAGTGAACAAGAGAGAAACGCATCTTTAGATCTGCAAATTTTTATTTGCCCGACAACTCTACCATTAGTGTAAGGTTCTTGTTCATCTTCTTGTGATGCATTTTGGTAGTCAAGGACTTAAAATGATTTATTGTAATAACAAGAGGAAGAGAGATTGCAAGTATTTTTTGGACTGTAAAGCACTTATACCTAGGGTTTTAAAAAAAGATAACGTGGAAAGAAAATAATTATCTAGGGCAAGTTGTGTTTGCAAGCCAAATGCCGAGTACGGAATCAAAGAAACGCTAAAATATTGCAAATGGAAATGGCTCAAATATGTCATCAGACTTTAATAAGTGGCCTATCTATGCCATTTGTTACAAGCTAGAGATATTCATGCCACTATCGTTACGGCTCATATATTGCCATGTGGTATTATTTAAACCCTTCATCATCTACCAGCCCCCTCCCCTCTCAACCCCCTTGGTATTATTTAAACCCTTCATCACCTACTAGCCCCCTCTCCTCTCAACCCCTTCTACTAGTGGCATATATGAGACATTTCATTAGGTTCGATGGCATATTTGAGTCTTTTTCCTATTCCTTATATTACATAACACTCTTAGGTAACAAAATTTGTTTATCATTCGATGCATGATATTCAACCTTTTAGAATCATATTTCTGTATAAAACTTCAAATATTTCTAATTTTATGTAGTAAACTTGTATTTTTATGTAACAAACATATAAGGACAAGCTTGTTCCTTGCATTATAACATTATTATTTTACATGGGAAAATTATACTCTCTTATTCAATTTAATTGGACTATGAATCTAATCCTATTTTATTTCATCGAAAATTTCTCGTACATTATCTCTTTAAAAGATTTTAAAAATACATAAAATTTATTTAAGAAAAAGAAGAGATGAGCTTAAAAGAGAGCATTAATGATATGTATTTGGGTATGGAAAGTATATTTGAGTGTGTGAATTAAGAGTATGTATGTATTTTCATGGTGGAATTTAGAATGTTACAGTGCTTGGGACATTGTGATGGCTTGAGAAAATGACATAAAATTTGTTTTGAAAAAGAACGACGGGTTTAAAAGAAAGTACACTAATGAGGTATAGTTGGGTATGAAAAGTACGTATGAGTGTTTGAATTAAGAGTATGTATGTATTTTCATGGTTAAATTTGGGATGTTACAATAGTTAGGACGTAATTGTGGCTTCAAAAAAGACTCAAATATACTAGTGAACTTAATAAAAAGACTCAAATATGCCACTCGTAAAGGGGGCATGAGAGGGTAGGGGACTGGTAAGTGATGAAGGGTTTAGATGATGCCCCGTGGCAAAATCCGGTAGTAGTTGGATTCCGTTAGTGAAAACTAGGATATATGAGCCAATAGTGTAACATTAGTAGGATGAATATATTCAACTCTTAACGGATGACATAAATAGGCTCTTTCTTAAAATTCGATGGCATATCTGAACCTTTTCCATATTACAAAAGAACCATTGTAATGAGATTTTTTATTTTAAGAACCATTCTAGATATAACGTATAGTGTAAATGGGCTATATAGGTTTGGACCAACGTAGTCGACAGCCGTTAGAACACTAACAGTACATAACGCATGCCATATATGTGCATTATGCAAATATAGGTGTAGGTTATGCAAATACATTAGAACTCTGGATAACTTGTATTTAAATCAAATTGATCCCATAGTGATTGCACCTTATTTTTTATCTCGATGGAACATATACTCTACGATATTGAAGAGCTGCTACAAAATTTTACGTTAGAATAAATTAATCATATACTAGATTTTTGCTAAAAAATATTCCTCACAAAAATCATTATTGTTGGGTTGCTATACTCTGCCACCCTTTTAGGCTCCATTTCCCCTTATCTTTTTGTGTTTGGAATTAAATTATATATGCTGATAATATGAATAATATTTACATTATTTGTTGTAATTAATCTGCTATAGAATGTTCATTTACATATGTTCAAAGTTATCAACTTATCGTATCTTATGTAATCTTGTTTGATTGTGTAGAAAAATTGGGTCCAGCCATAAGGGATGCTTTAAGGCCCAATAGGGTTATTTTTTAACTCTAATACTCCCTATATAAGTATACTTACTATGTACAATAAAACAACTCTTAGCAGTATTTTTTCATGCTCTCTTCTCCCAAATCAGACGAGGGGTTTAAATTGTGATACAGAGGGTTGTTCCGTCACAACGTGACAACCATCACCGACCAGCGATTCCAGCCGCGGTTCGTCCGTCTTCTACTTCCGCTTCACGAAGAACAAGTAAATTCTCGTTTTATGATTTACGCGCTAATCTAATTAGTTTATCGCGTTATTCTTCATTGGTATCAGAGCCATATAATAGTTTTCTGGTCTGAAAAATATATTAGAATAGTTCTATTATTCTATGTAAATATAGAACTATGTGTATATTTTTTTTTTGAATGAATAATCTGCCATGCAATTGGGAATGATAAAACAGTTTGCTATATACCGTGGTATCTAGAATTATGTGTTTATTCATATCAAATTTTCTATGCAATTGGAACTAGTTAATCAGTTTAACTTTTGAATGATTTTTTTAATTTAATCTGAAATCGATTTTCAGAATCTGATTAAAAGAAATCAGTGTCCATTAAGTTTTATGAATTTCTGTATGTAATTGAAATTGTATATCAATATTCAATACTGACTTGAAATAATCTGGGATTTTATTGAAGAACCTTTTATTTCTGAAACTGATCAGAAATACCACAAAAAAAAAAGGAATCAATTTTTTTTTAATAATTTTCTCGATCATCAAACCCGCTTCCCACGCCGCCTGAGATCCACCGGCTCAGCTGGTGGAGGTCGTCTAAGAAACGACCAGTAAACTCCCTTATTTTAAGCCATAGAGAGGAAGAGCTTTAGAGAGCCATGGCTTCTTTTTTCTCTCTTCTCTGAAATGTATATATATGTATATAATTTTAAAAAAAATGGGGGCGAAGCTTGGTGCTCCAATGGGGCAGTGGCAAAAAGAAAAGAGGAAAGAGAGAGATTAGGGTTTTTCTCCAACCTCTGAAATTTGAAAGATTGAAAAATGAAAAAGAAAAAAAAGGGAAGAAAATATGGAGGGTTGCTGGCGGATGTCCCCTAAAGAAGAAGAAAAAGAGAGATTAGGTTTCTCTT
This sequence comes from Nicotiana tomentosiformis, assembly GCF_000390325.3. Classification (NCBI taxonomy): domain Eukaryota; kingdom Viridiplantae; phylum Streptophyta; class Magnoliopsida; order Solanales; family Solanaceae; genus Nicotiana; species Nicotiana tomentosiformis. Next base: position 45,672,127 of record NC_090823.1, read on the forward strand.
TTTTAAAATGCAAAGATGCCTCGTATTTTAAAAAAAAAATATTTTTTTGTTGGAAATTAGGCTTTAGAAGCTGATGGGCTTCTTTCTCTATAATGTGGCATATTTTAAGAAAATTGGGCTAAAGGCCCACTCAAAATTGGCTTGTAATGTTTTTTATTGCACTTTTAAGAAATTGGGCTTTACTTTAAAAATTTGCAGCACTCAATTGTCTTGTTGTTCTATTTGGACTTATGGCCTATTTTAAATACTTCAGACAATAATTGTTTTGGGCTCACAACCTAAATTAAAAATTACATAAGCTTCTTTTTTGATTAATTCCAAATTTCAAAAATTAGTCTTATTGACTTAATTTTCGGAATATAAATTTAGTATTTATATTTTTTATGAAAAATATAATTATATTATTATCCCAATTGCTTGAAATGTTAATTAGTTTAACATTAAATTTATTTATTAATTTTTTTAACTGCTTGAAATATTAATTTGTTAAAGAATGACTACTGCTTCGAAAAATATTGTTGTTGAGCTCAACAAAGGGTTGAAGCTCAATGGTGACAACTATGAAACCTGAAGCTTGAAAGTCTAGTATGTGCTAGAGGAGCAAGAGGCTCTACAGGTCATTAACAATGTCATGAATGAGCCTGAGGAAGGCAACACTGTTCAGCATAGGCGTGAGCGTGAAGCCTATAACAGTTGGAAGAAAACGAACTCGATTGCTCACATTACGTTGTTGAGCAACTTGGATGATGTCATCCTAAGGGAGTTTAAGGATCACCAAAGAGCTATGGATCTTTGGAATGCTTTGAGGAAAAGGTTTGGTACTTGTTCCACTGCAAGGCTGCGATCCTTAACGATCAAACTTGATTCATATAAGAAACGACCAGAACATTCAATGAAAACACAACTGAGGCAAATGACAAATATGATCGGGGAGTTGAAAGATGTTGGTCATCTGTTGACTGATGAATAACAAATCCAAGCTGTCATACGTTCTTTACCTAGTTTTTGGAATCATATAAAAATGTATTTGACCCATAATGAGCGAATCACAACTCTAAAAGATGTCCGGAGGCATCTTGAGTTAGAGGAAGAATAACTTGAGGTTGCAAAGCCAATAGCTGAATTGCACATGACAACAACCTCCAAAACCAAGAGTGATTCAAAGAAAGGAATTGGGGAAAGAAGAGAGGGCCACCTCACACTACAAAAAAAATAGTGTTTAGCGACGGCCGTATTCCGTCGCTAAACGACTATTTTCCGTCACTACAGTTGTTTAGCGACGGATTAGCGACGAAGTCAAGTTTATCTCTAAAATGCTCGTAGCTAGGCTCATAGCGACGAAAAATACCAAACCGTCACAGAATTAGCAATGGATGAGCGGTGGAATATATCTGTAGCAAAGTTTAGCGATGGAAATAACCGTCGCTATATTACTTGTTTCTGTCGCTATTTTGACGACTTTTGTCTCTATAATACATAACAAAATTCGTCGTTTCTTCTTAGTAGCGACGAAATCGTCCATCGCTAGTCGTGTTATAGCTAATTCTCCCTGCTTTTTGCAACAAAAATCTTTTGTCGCCAATTCGTCGCAAGATTTAATTTTACACGATAATTTTAGCTACGGAAAGTATCCGTCGCTAATTTATTTTTAACATATTGCTAATTTTTTAAAATTCTTTTTATTTATTATTTTAAATGTACTCTGTTCAAGCATATTACGTAAAAGCTATTAAATACACTTAATAAAAAGTCACTGATATTAATATAAATTAACAATATATTCAACAAGGTCCAAAATATATAGCATAATGCATATAACGGTATCGTTAAGTACAAAAAATTCACAAGGACCAACAATAAAGTCCAAACAAAATAGGCTAACTATGCGAGGCTGGAAAGTTACGGTCATCATCAGAACCCAATGCATGAACCTCTTCAATGTTAGCAATAGTAGAAGATGTAGGAACTGTAGGTGCCACATCTAATGGGTGGTTGGTAAGATCAATATTTGGCTTATGCGAGGGTAAGGAAACTAATTTGCGTACCCGCTCAATAATTACAGGAACTATATGATATGTCAGTGCATGAATCAATCGCATCACTAACTCATCCAGATTCTCTGTCGGTGTTGATTGAGCATTTGGAGGTGTTGCTGTGATGTAGCATCAGATCCAAAAGAGTCATGAAGATTTGGCCCGTAGTAGCATTTTGCTTGAGATCCAAGACCATATACTCTTCTTTTCTTTTCTCCTCCCGCGGATTGATAATATGCTTTATACTGATCACTATCAGATTGAGTATGTGTTTGTTGTTGTAATATCTCCTGATATTTTTCCTGTAGAAGAGTTAATAATTAGTGAAATAAAAAGACTAAATAATATTGAGCATTCAATTTACAAAATAAAAAAATATATGAAAGTAAAGTCAATAAAATTATTTAAAAAACTATCTTACATGTACGATTCGGGATTTCTCAGCAACAAAAGATTTTCCATCATTACCACGTGTATGGACGTGCAAATGCAACTCAATTGGTGTTGGATCTCGATCCTTTTTAACAGCCTATACAAAAGTTATTCAATTAAGAAGATAGACCTTAAGACTGTCAAGAATCAAGTTCTGTTATCAATTTTGTCTTTATATAACTAATATAGTAGTTGTCAAGTTAAACTAAACTTCCATTTCTTTGTTGCTAGTTTTGGCAAGGGGAAGCAGCAAACTTAAGGCAACAACTGAATTACTTGCAAGAAAGCCACAGGTAAATCGATGAGATATGGTAGCGCATTTATAGCCATTGAGTACCTTAGTATTGCAGCCACTGTTGATACATGCTTTTACAGCAAAAAACCTTTTCATATGAATGCAGACTGACTAGAGAACATAGGACTGCAGGGTATAAAGCAGTGAATTTAGAAGCTAAAGAGACTCACTTCTCAGGCAAATATGGCCCAACTATTGCACTTATATCTACACTCAAGCTAGAAACAGAGCAAATCAGCATCCAGAAGTGTTTGCATACACTATCATCGATAATTTTTTCTAGGGGCCCAAATCTAGATTATGGATCACCAAAAGTTTCCACGAAAAAGGACTAGCAATCATATCTACTACATGGTAAAATAATTCAAGAAACATAAGCACTTGTAATATATTATCATTCAACCTGAAAGTTGGTAAGAAATTGCGAAATACCACATTACATGGACCACAACTCAACGAAACTGATTGTTTTGACAGAAAACTGAGCTCATTCATAGCCCGTAAGATAGCCATGCAATGTAGATTTCAAAGAGGAGCATTAGTTTTAGGAGCTTATTCTTTGTCCTTAATTTGACATCCTTCTTGCAGACCATTCTTCCTATATATATTTAGCCTGATTAACAGGCTTCAGTGAGTTGATTTTTCACTACTGGACAGTACTCCAGATCTTGCATACTTGCGATTAACAATCAGAACAATGCTTGAGGGGAGCAATAGATTACTCATTTAAAACCTACTGGTTCTTTGATGGAAAATGTGGGCTTCTACTGGTTCTTTGATGGAAAATAGAGCAGGCAGCAGGAATGGAGCAGGCGGACTTTTAAACCTACTAAAGAAATTTCCAAGATTAAACCTACTGGTCATAGAGTTTTAAACCTACTGGTCATAGAGTTTCAAATTTCACAAGTGAAAGTTGAGGATATTGTCATGGAACTATCTATACCTATGGAATTTAAAACTCTATTTTTCAATTAGAAGACTGAAAAGTGGTTATTTATGAATTTTATCCCATTTGCCACCATTTAAATGTCCATTCCTCCTGTCAGTTTTTAAGCATTTTCTTATTCTCCACATGGAACTTTTGACAAGTTAGATCTGAAAATTTTCTTTTAATCTTTTAATGGAATCAGTTAAACTTACTACTTTTAACATGACACCAACAGCTATTAGAAATAACTATTAGAAACCAGTGGCAACAAGTTCAAAGTAGGACAATTTCAGCTATCAATTTACTCCATAACTATCCCAAAAACAGTTGCAAACTTCAATAATTAAACCAATCAGTTTTCCCAGAACATGATTTGATTTCAATACTTCAAAACTGGTTTTCAATCAGTCTCTAGTGATTCAAACTCAAATCAGCTAACTCCAATCAATTTCACAACAGCTATCAACAAGGAATAAACTTGGACACTCAAAACAGTGTAAGAACTGAAGGATAGGATTGACATTTTTCTGAAAATGAGCTTCAAATCGATCTCTGAAGCAGCAGCTCATACAACCTTAAACAATAACAGTATGACTCGACATTATTTCTAATTCTCGAACCTCAATCAGTAGTAACAAAGATGAGACTCAGTTCAATTCAAACTCAATCAAACAGTCTCAATTTATAAGAAAAATACAAGTCCTACCAATGCACAAAAGTTCAATAAACATAACTCAAACGCAGAATATTAAAAATAGAACAAGAGACAATCCGCATCTCACAACTTCAGGTAACCTACTTAAATGAGATTCAGATTCGAATTAGAGCAAACATAAATGAGATTTTCAGATATTTTATATACACTTACAAGTCTCTTGCGATGCTCCCCAACACTGATAGAGCCACCTGTGTGAGTCCCAGTGGCAACTCCGCTCCCAGCACAATGATTTTTTGCATTTATTTCTGACTTTTCAACATACTTAGGATCTTTCCAAAGTCTCAACCAACTTTGCCACACATTATTTGGAATAGAGTCCGGTTGCACCCCATTTGATTTTAGTTTTCTAACAAAATCACTGTATCTTTTTGCTGCCCTACGCTCCCATTGGATCCGCACTGCACTATCAATTGAAGAATCCTAGTAGAATACCTTCTGAAATAATTTTATAAAGTAATAACATTAACAAGTTACATATAAAAGTTAATATACTTTCTAAATCCAATTGTGATGGATTATACCTTGAATTCTCTAAAATAATTTTTTTTTATCTCATCTGAGACGCTTTTCCAGTTGAATCCATTAGGATCAAGTTCATGCTTGAAAGACTTAGTTATACACTCAGAGCATTCATATGAAGGCTCTAACCTGAACAAATTAGAAGACATTATTTAAAGGCATACCATATATCAATAAAAATATACCAAAAGTAATAGTACAAGTATGTACTAACCCAGCAGGAGAAATAGTAAGAAGCGTCTGTGGCCCGGGGGTACTGCTACACTCAGTTTCGCCTATTATGTTGCTTTGAGAAAATGTACCCTCGCCTATTATGTTGCTCTGATTAGGGGTATTTGGAGATGGTTCTGAATTAATAGTTGGGGTACTACCATGGCTTGATGTTTGAATAGGTGACATACTACTGGGACCTAATGTTTGAACTTGATTGATGTGAACTGGTCCACCTGAGGAACTCGTACCACCTTGTTGAGGACTAATTATGGGAATGGGAATAATAGGCATATTTTCATGAGTAGAAAAATTACCCCTAACTGATGATTTACCTACACGGCCTGCGCTACCTCGACCTCTACCTCGAGGCATATCTACAAAATAAATAAATAAAAGAAGGATATGAAACAATGCATATCTAAATAACATATGGCATATGAAGCTTCAAAATAAAATATTCTGCTAAAGACAATATCAGAAAGACACTATTAAATTGACACAAAGAGACATAACACAATACAAAAAATACCTGCACTATCCAATGCTTGAACTACTCACTAAATTGTTGAATTTGATAACTTCTTTAGGCCAAAATACAACGATATTGGCTCTAATTAATTCTGAATTTAGACAGATTAATCAGGTAACACTATTAAGTTGTTAATAAACATTATTCTACTGCTATAAAAAAAGAGTGTAATGTAAAAAGAGGCACAACACAACGTAAGCTAGAAGAGTACTATACCATTTAGATTACTACAAACGTGGATTCGGTTTGATTCTCTATAGATTATACTATAAAATAGATACATGACTTATAACATACCACATAGATTACTAGAAAAACAAAACTCAACAAAAATATAGTAGTGCATTTTTATCAACACACTAGTCATCATCTGTTTCTTCTTCAAACTCTTCCTCATCATCCTCCTCATTTTCATCCTCAGTTTCATACTCGTCTTTTGAAGATTCTTCTTCAAACTCTTGACACTCTATCAATAATCCATCATCAATGGGTTCAACCATTTCAATTACTTCGCCATTTGGATCATGTAAGATTATATTCTCATCCGTGGTGAAATTAATATCTATCAAATGGACTTTAACTTCTTCAACTTGGAATGGAAGATTCGGTTCTGGAGTTGATGTTATTGCCTCATCAGAAAGTTCAATAACATCCAGAGGTTTAACTTTCAAAATAGCTACCCAATCAGCATTGTTCTTTTTCGTGCTAGGATAAGGCACATAACGCACTTGAGTTGCTTGCATCGCAAGAATAAAAGGTTCGTACTTTCTAAAACGACGACGATGGTTCACATCGACTAATTTGTATTGATTATGCTCCTTGACACCAACATTCATAGTTGGATCAAACCATTCACACTTGAATAACACAGTTTGCTTTAAAGGTTATTCACGGTATTTCACTTGTATAATCTCTTGTATCCGTCCATAATAGTCACCAACATTTGGATTCGAGATACAAAATCCACTATTAATTGTTGATCTTGCACTACCACTACATTCCGTGTGAAATTTATTTCCATTAACAAAATACACCGGATAACATTTTGCGCTTATTAATGGTCCATGAGCAAGACTACGCAAGAATTGGTTCTCAATGTGGTTGCATCGAATCTATTTCAAAATAATTATAAGACTTAGTTAAATATAGCAAGCCAATTCAAGTACATAATTGCTTAAACGATAATGATTTTTATAGTCTTACATATTCCTTGAACCATATAGTAAAACACGTTTCGAGACTCTCATTTATTTGATCCTGAGATAGATTGGGGAATTCTTCTTATAACCGTTGTATGTACATACTTCATTGCAACAAAATAAGTTAAATATAGACTCAAAATATATGGATATATTTATTATTATTAAAAATTGATACCTTACAAACGGCTCAACCTCTACACAATTTAGTAGAATATAAGTTTGGGTTGCCTTGATTTATTCGAGGGACAAACTTCTGTTTTTTCCTTCTCCCCATAGTCGGCCTGGATGGGTGAATATTGATAAATTTCCTTCAAGATCTTCCATCACACCACCATCATCATTACGGGCCACATTATGATTACGTGTCATGACATGAGGTTTAAAATAATGAGAAAATAATTGTATTGATTCCATCATCAAGTATGCTTCACAAATTGAACCCTCGACATAGCTTTATTTTTTTAATCATTTTTTAAGAGTTCGAAGGTACCTATACAAGTAAATGGATAGACCATTAAATTCATAAAGTCATGTGTAACATAATTGTTATAATAAGAGCATAAAAAGTTTATAACCTCTCAAAAGGATACATCCATCTATATTGTATAGGTCCAGCAATCCTTGATTCATATGGCAGGTGTACATGCACATGTTCCATTGAGTTAAAGAATCCAGGAGGAAATATACGCTCTAACTTACACAAGATCTGTGGGATGTCTGCCTCTAATCTCTCCATGTCCACCACTCGAAGAACAGTCGAGGTGAGATCCTTAAAAAATAAGCTCAATTCCGTAAGTGCTTGCCACACGTTACTAGGAAGTAGCTCACAAAAGTTGCATGAACACATGTCAATCATAACTTTTCATACCAAATAATTTATACTTGTCTGTGTCTAGGCATCGACTCAAATTCGAAACATACCCATCTGGAAACTTCACATTTTCCAACCAATTGAACAAGACAATTTTTTGATTCTTCTCTATTGTATATGTAGCTTTGGGATAGCTTCCATCAATAGGATTCTTTGCCAATTGCGGTCGATCGCAATAGTTTACCATATCTTCACGTGCCTTTGGATTGTCTTTTGTTTTGCCATCAACATTAAGAACTATGTTAAATACATTATCAAAGACATTCTTTTCAATATGCATGACATCGAGATTATGTCGGATCATGTTAAAGCTCCAATAAGGCAAATCCCAAAAGATGCTTCTCTTTTTCCATCCACAAGACCTAGAAATTCTCCCATTAACTTCTTGTGCATCTAGCTCAGCTACTTTCCTCAGTCCCAACTCACAAATTTGGTTCAAGATTTCCTCTCCAGTTCTAAGGGGTAGTGGTAGCCTTATGATAGTATGACCTTTACGAAAGTATTTACGATCTCTCCTAAACGAATGATTTTGGTCAAGAAACATTCTATGACTATCAAACCAAGTTGTTTTCCCACCATGACATAATCTAAAGGATTTTGCTTCCTCCATACAATACGGACATGCTAAGTTACCGGCAGTACTCCATCTCGATAACATAGAATGTGCTGGAAAGTCATTGATTGTCCACATCAAAGCGGCCCTTAATTGAATTTTTTTTTGAGATGTCAAATGCTTCTACACCCGTCTCCCACAACAAGGTCAATTCCTTTATTAAAGGTTGTAGATAAACATCAATTTTTGTTTAGAGTTGTTTGGCCTTGGAACAATGACAGTTAAGAACATGTACGCCTCTTTCATATACATCCCTGGAGGCAAATTGTATGGAGTGACAATCGCTGGCCATGAAGAGTATTTCCTCCCTGAATGACCAAAGGGCTGAAAACCATCAGTACATAATCCCAACCTCATATTTCTTGGTTCAACAGCAAAAAAAAGGATGAGTTTCGTTGAAGTGCTTCCAAGCCTTAGAGTCTGATGGATGACGCATTACGCCCTCCTCTTGTATGTGCTTATGATGCCATCTCATATTAGCGGCTGTAGCATGAGATGCATATAATCTCCGCAATCTAGGAATCAAAGGAAAATAATATATTTTTTTTGTAAGGGATTAATTTCCTCTTACAAGAACCGACACGGCGTTTGTACCTCTGGTGGCCACAAAACTTGCAAGATGTGAGGTCCTCATCTTCACCCCAATACATCATACATCCAGAATTACAACAATCAATCTTTTCAACTGGAAAACCCAAGCTACGCACTAGCTTCTTGGTCTCATAATAGTTATCAAGCATTGTGTTATCTTCTGGTAAAGCCTCTTTCAACAATTGCATCATTTGTTTAAAACCTCTTTGTGATAAAGTATTCTCCATTTTAATATTTAGCATCCTGGAAACTACTGCGAGTTGAGAGAGGGAAGAACAGGGTATAATTTTGTATCAGCGACTGTAGCAAATCATAAACCTTTGGCACTCAAGATTTGGCTCCTTCTCCATTGAAAGATTAGGCTCCTCATCCATTGAAGGATTAGGCTCCGCCTCCATTGAAGGTTCATAAGAATGAGACGACTCAGGTTCAATATTATTATAAGACTGCCAGCTCAAACCATGGCCAAAATTGGGTACAACTGCATCCAAGACCATTTGTCGATATGGATTCTCATATCCCGATTCAGGTTGAGCGCCACCATGCAAATCCCCACTAGAAGACATCTCACCAGTCACATTTTTTTCTCTTTGATACTTCCAAAGAAAATTGTTCTCAACAAATCCATATTGATAAAGGTGCAATTTAACAGTTTCAACATCTATGTATTTAATGTTGTGATATTTTTTACATGGACATCTAACATTGTCACCACTCATGCGATTGCGCTGAGAACAAGCAAACTGGAGAAACTTGTTCACACCAGTTATGAAACTTGAATTAATACCCCTTCGGCCATCCAACCTTTTGTACATCCAATCACGCTCTAAATTGTCCATGTTCCTATTTAATATTAAAATAAACAAGACCTTAGAGTTCTTTATTTAATAAGACATCAGAATGCTTTCTAAAATGAATAACAAGTTGACATCAGAATGCCTTCTTTTCTGGAAAAATCCTACTTTAGAAAATTAACAGTGGAAAGTTAAAATGGAAAAATAACCAAAAACCAAGAACAAGTTCTAATTCATTTCCAGTGAACTTTAGAAAGAAAGCAACTCACATAGCTAGTACTCGTTGTAGAAATACTGTCGAGATAGCCAACAAAGAACTTCAAAGTGCGAATCTGTCACATCCACTGAAAAATCTTGAAGGAAGAACCAAAAAAACTGCATTCAATCTCATCATGTTTATTAGATAAAGTATATTAATTTCAGATACAAAATCAAACTTGAAAGAGTTCACTTTATATTGTATATCGTACAGTCTAGGACTAGGGGGAATGTTACATAGTCTTTCCTTTACCTTTTTCTAAAGAGTGTTTTCACGACACCTATACATTACCAAAAGAGCAATCTACCATTTCGCCCAGATCTGCCCTCAAAATTATACAAAAACTATACAAAGAAAAATGAAAGATTGCAACGGAGGCTGGGGCGACGAAAGAAAAGTTAAAATTAACAAAGTTAATGAAAAATGTAACAACTTATACAGGTTTTACCTAAATGGATGCAAAGAAGTCAATTTTGGAGGAACCTATTCACCTTACAAATACAATCATACTCAGTCTAAACTATGGAACATAGATATACTCAACATGCATCTATTTATCTATTTATATATGTGCATTTTCAATTCAGATACATTTAATGACATGGATGTACAAAATGCAGTAAGAAAAACTATCCAAAGAACAGTAAAACTACGGGATACTCGTAATTTTCCATTGCCAACACACAAGTGGAATAAACAAAGAATAAAATGAGGGGAAAAACAATAACAAAGAGTAGAGAAAATCTGGAATAAAGATGGAGAAACTTTGAAAAGAAAATACCAAAATAAAGCAAAGTAAACGAATTTAGAAGAAGAGAGAGATAGAAGCACAAGACAGGATGAACATGATTCTCGCCCAGATCTACAAGACAGGAATAAAATCACAAAGAAGCTTACCATATCAAGGACATACAATCCCTAAAATCAACGCATCAGTCAAACAAAAGTTACAATCCCTACCCTTTCGTCTAAGAATCTTGCGGAGCAGCAAACACACGACTTCGAATATCAGAATTCTGCAGCAAATATTTTGCAATTTCGAAAGCTTTCTTTTATTTTTCAGACATTAACCCTAGATTCATGCCCAAATTTTTGTATTTGAATAAAAAAACACACATTGTTGAAGAGGAGTGAAAGTGGGAGTCTATAGAGAGGAGAGAAAGTGGACGTGTTTGTACCCTAATAGTTGGAATGTCTTTAAACTAGGGTAATTTTATTTTTAGGACAAAAATTTTAGCAACGGAAATAGCGACGGACCTAATTTCTGTCGCTAATAATAACTAATGAAATTTTATTTTAAGAAAACTAGTGACAAAATCTTATATCGCAACTAACTTTGGAATGTCTTGATAAGTAAAATGAATGCATCGACGGATTTTTTGACGTTGAATCCATCGCTAAGTTTTAATAATTTTTGTTGCTCCACTTTCGTTGCTAATTTTGTAGGTAAAATAAAGGCGCTAATATTTAGCGCCAATTTTAGTGACGAATATAAGTTTTTGTCGCTAATCCGTCGCTATATTTGATACAAATTTTTTTGTAGCTTATTTGGCGATAAACTATAAAATTCGTCGCTAATCCGTCATTACTTAGCTATGGAGTATCTCTTGTCGCTAAATTCCGTCGCTAAACGCTATTTTTTTGTAGTGTCAAGCTCAGCCAAGTCAGCCTGCTAAAAGAGCAAAGACTGAAAAAGACAAGAACAGACGTCCCAAACGTGTCAAAGTTGCTAAAGTGAAATGCTATAATTGTGACAAAAAGGGTCACTATGCTATAGATTGCTCTGAGCGTCCTAAAAAGACTCAGGAGCACCGGACCACATAGCCTGGGAACGTAGTGCCTTTGTTAAATTTCGGCGAGTTTCATGTGGAGCAAAGTGAATATATGTGGGCAACAATAATAAAGTTGTTGTTGAAGGCAATATACATGCAAGTTAGTCCTGCGTGGTGGTCGAGACCTAATACTACATGATGTTCTCTTTGCACCAACAATCCATCGGGATGCTATTTCAGTTTCAGTTTTGCTTAAGCTAGGGTTTGACTTGTTTTGTCATAACAATTCTGCTAAGTTGACTTTTGGTTCAACTTTATTTGGTTTTGGTCATGTGACCGGAGGTTTAATTATTATGAATTTGAATTATGATTTATTTAATAATAATGCTAGTTTTCTATGTTTGTTTCTTCACGTAAATATGATAGTGATGTAAACATATAGCATGCTAGACTTGGTCATATTGGCCAACAAAAAGGTTAGCAAAATAAGGTTTGCTTTCCAATATTGAACATGTGGAATTGTCCACTTGTAAAAATTGTCTAGCTGAAAAATCTGCAAGAAAACCTTTTGGTCAGGTGACTAGAGCTGAATATCCTTTACAATTAGTCCATTCAAACCTTTGTGGGCCTATGAATGTTAGGGCTAGGCATAGAGCAAGTTATTTCATCACATTTATTGATGACTTTACCCGTTTGAGTTATGTCTATTTAATTTCCTACAAATCAGAAGCAATAAGTTGTTTCAAACGCTATATGAGCTTAGCGGAAAATTAATTAGACAAGAAGATAAAAGCTCTTCGAACTGACCGTGGTTGTGAATACTTATCAACCAAGTTTAATGGATTATTTGATGAAAATGGCATAGTTCATCAGTTGACTATCCTAAATACTCCACAATAAAATGGTGTTGCAGAGAGAAGAAACAGATTGCTCCTAGAAATGGTTAGGTCAATAATGGCACAAGCTAACCTCCCAATTAGTTACTAGGGTGTTGTGTTGATTACTGCCACCTTTATACTTATCCGAGTGCCTACAGAATCAGTTACTACTACTCCATATGAGTTATGGGTTGGAAGACAACCCGATATGAGTGTATTAAGACCTTGGGGTTGTGCTGCCTATACACATGATTCCTCTCACAAATATGGAAAATTGGGCCCGAGGGGAAAGAAAAGTATCTTTATAAGATACTCTGATACCTCAAAGGGTTATGTGTTTATAGGTTAGCAAGACTGTGGGAGTGTAACTGAGTTTGAATCACGAGATATCACATTCTTAGAGGATGAGTTCCCCAAGAAGGGAGAGGTAGGTCATGACCTAACCTTATTTGAAATAATGGATCAAGAAGTATAAGGATCACTTCATTCGAGTGAGAGAATTTTAGCAGATGATGAATTAGTTTCTCATGAATGACCTCCTTCATCAACATATGCGAATGAAAGTAATCGTTCTACATTTAGTGGAAGTGACCAAATGGATCTTGTTCCAAGTGAGAGCGAGATGGTCACAAATCTTGTTCCAAGTGGGAGCAGGATGGATGTTCTTGATTCGAGTGGGAGCACCATTGATCCAAATGGGAACAATGATGAATCACAAATAAGACGTGGTTCTTGTAAAAAGATTCCTCGCCGATGATTTGATATTGAAGGCGGTGAACTATTTATGATGCTTCTACAAGAAGAAAACGAGCCTAAAAATATAAAAGAGGCTCTCTCATGCACTTCTAAGGATAAATGGACAAAGGCAATAGATGATGAACTGGAGTCTATGAGAGTCAACAAAGTATGAGAACTAGTTGACCTCTCTGAAGGACGCAAAGCAATTGGGAGCAAATGGGTTCTCAAAATTAAGCTCAAGTTTGATGCACAATTGAAAGATATAAGGCTCGACTGGTGGCGAAAGGGTATACACAACAGAAAGGAATAGACTACAAAGAGACTTTCTCGCTTGTTGTACGATTTACCTCTATTCGCCTGGTTTTAGCTATTGTTGCAAGCTTAGATCTTGAATTACATTAGATGAATGTAAACACTGCCTTTCTCAATGGAGAACTAGATGAAGAAATTTATATGGAACAACCTGAGTATTTCATTGAAAAGGGCCACGAACAACAGGTTTGTAGACTTTTGAAGTCTATTTATGGTCTCAAACAATCTTCAAGGCAGTGGTATATACGCTTTCAGAATGTTATTGTATCCAATGGTTTTACCATAATGGATGAAGACTGTTGTGTTTATACCAAAATATCAAGGAACAAGCTTGTGATTTTAACATTGTATGTAGATGACATACTTATAGCTGGAAATGATAAGGAGTCTATAACCGAGATAAAGTCATGGTTAACATCCTAATTTGAGATGCAATATATAGGTGAAGCTGCATATATTCTTGGAGTTAAGATTTCAAGAGATCGTCCAAAGAAACTATTGTATCTCTCACAAGAGAATTACATTAGAAAAGTTCTTGAACGATTCAATATGCAAAACAGTAGCCCAGTTGAAACTCCTATCAGTAAAGGCCATACCTTGGGAAGTCAGATGTGTCCTAAGACTCCTGAAGAGACAGAAAGAATGAGTAGGGTTCCTTATAGGAGTGTAGTCAGAAATTTAATGTACGCTATGGTGTGTACTAGACCTGATATTTGTCAAGCAGTTGGCTTGGTAATGTAACAACCCGACCGGTCATTTTGAGAATTTGCACTTTGCTTGGTAGTTTGAGGGCATCAGTAGCTCCGTATGATGTATTATGACTTATGCAAATCATTGGTTTTGGTTTTTAGGTTATTCAGAATCGATTTAGAAGAATGAATTTTATGATTTAAGCTTTAAGTTGGAAGAGTTGACCAAGTTTGATTTTTTAGCATTTGAACTCGAATTGGGGTTTTGATGATTTTGTTAGGTCCGGATGGTGATTTTGAACTCGGGCGTATGCCCGGATTTGTATTTGGATATTTCTAGAAGGATTCAGCACTAATTGGCGAAAGTTAAAAATTTGAAGATTGGGAAAGTTCATAAGTTTGACCGGAAGTTGACTTTGGGGATATCAGATTTGGATTGTGGTTCCAGGAATTAGAATAGCTTCGTTATGTCATTTGGGACTTGTGTGCAAAATTTGGGTTCATTCCGGGTTGATTTGATATGTTTCGACGCGCGTTTTAGAAATTGAATGTTCAAAGTTCATTTAAGTTCGAATTGAGGTGTGACTTGTCATTTCGATATTGTTATGTGTGATGCGAGGCCTCGAGTAGGTCCGTGTTATGTTATGGGACTTGTTGGTATATTTGGACGGGGTCCCGAGTGGCTCGGGTGAGCTTCGGGCGAGGTTCGACTTATTTTGTTGCATGTTGCAAATTGCTGAGGCTGCTGGTGTGGAGCTGCAAAAGTGGCAAATGAGTCGCAAGAGCGGAAGTGGAACTGGGAGCAGGGCTCCGCAGATGCGAGAAATGGGCCGCAACCGCGGAAGCGGTGCCTTGGGTCACAGGGGCGAGGTATGGCACATGTGCGATGGCAGAGTCGCACTTGCAGGAGCGCAGGTGCGAAGTGATGTTCCATAGAAGGGATGGCTGTTGAGTTTGGTTTGTTCGCAGAAGTGAAGATTGGGCCGCATGTGCATGCCCGCAGAAGCGGAAATTTGGTTCGCAAATGCGAAAACCGCTCGACAGAACCTATAAATTGTGGTTTTGTTTCTCTTATCATATTTTGAGATTTGTGGCTTGGATTGAGGCAATTTTTGTAGTAATTTTCACCACGTAGATTGGGGTAAGTGTTCTCTATTCGCTTTTAATCATATTTCATGAATCTATCTTCGATTTTGGGCATTTGGATTATGAATTGTAAAGAGAAATTGGGGGTTTTAGCCTAAAGTTTCATAGAGTGAGGTTTTGAGTTTTGAACATCGATTCGGAGTAGGATTTGTGTGAAACTAGTGTGGTTGGACTCGTAGTTGAATGAATTATCGGATTTTATAAGTTTTGTCAGGTTCCGAGGCGCTGACCTAGGTTTGGCGTTTTGGTCGATTTTGTTCCTTTGAATTAAGGATTCGACCTTTATCATTTGGAATTGTTTATTTAGGCATTATTTGATGTATTTGAGTTGTTTTTGGCTAGTTGCGAGCCATTCAGAGGTTGGTACGCGCGAGATGGCATTTTTGGAGCATCATTTGGCTTGCTCGATATTGGATTTGGCTTGTTTGAGGTAAGTAACACTTCTAAACTTGGTGCTGAGGGAACGAAACCCTGAATCATGTGTTATGTGATTGATGTTGAGGTGACGCGCATGCTAGGTGATAGGCGTGTGGGCGTGCACCATGTGAATTGTGATTTAGTCGCTTCCATGGAATTATGTAGCTATCTAATCTGAACATTTTTACTGTACTCTATGTGTTGGAGCACTTGAGTTGTAATTTATGCTAGAAGTCATGTTTAGGGTATATGCTGGGACTATTGGGACCCACAGTTGTCGTTCTTTGCTGTTGAGTTATTTTCTTAATTGCAGTTATGTACTTAGTCGCATTTATCATTTCATATCATATCTCAGTCTCTATTATCGTATATTTGTAAGGCCCCGTAAAAGATTTCCTAAAAAACCCGAATTCTGTGATGCCAAAGTAGGCGTAGAGGTTAATAATAGTAGAAAATGTTAAAGAAATAATAATAAAAAATGCCCAATAATAGTGCGCTGGGGGTTGAAGGAAAATGTTGGGCAGAAGTAAGCATTTCTACGGCCCATTCTGCGGCTGCAGAACCACTCTGCGAACTGCAGACTGGTCGTAGAGTGGGTCAATTTTCTGGGGTATTTTTGATGTCAATTTCGCGGCCATTATGCGACCGCATAACCATTTCGCGGGCCGCACTCTTGTTGCATATCCCGCCTTGGGATTTTTCGGAGGGAGGTTCTGCAGTGCACTATGCGACCGCATAACCATTCTGCGGTGCATTATGCGACCACAGAACAGGTCTGCGGGCCGCATAGTGACCGCAAACCAGGTCAGTTTCTTTCCCGTTCTGGCACCCATTTTTGCGGTCATTTCGTGGACCACATAACCACTATGTGGTCGCATATGCGACTGCAGAACCTGTTTTGGAGCTTCAATTTTGGAGTTTTTAAACCCGACCCTATTCCGTTAAAACACACCCCATAGACCATTTTGAGCTTATTTTATGATATTTTTAGAGTGAGAGAGAGGATCCTAGAGGGAGAAGTGATCTTCATCAAATTGCTCTTCATCAAATTGCTCTTTAATTCTCACTTAAAACCTTGAAGATTATCAAGAGAGGCACCTAGGTCTTCTTCCTAAGTGGTAAGATTCTATCACCCAGCCTCTTAATTTCAAAATGTAACTAGAAAGGGGCATTAGTAAGGTAATTCATGGGGAGGGGAGTGCTTACCTTGCATGCATGTATCCTTGAAGTATGTGGGAAGATTGTGAGCTAAAAATGATAGAGAATAGGTTGGGGAATGATGGAATCTTCCACAAAAAGGGCCTTAAAACATTGATGCACGCCTAATGTTTGATAATATGCTCAAATGAGCTAAAACCATATTCATCTTCCTAATTTTATTTCAGTTTTGTTATATTGCTAAAATAGATTGAAGTTGCTAATATTCCGGAATATCTTAGAGTTTTAAGAAGCTCAATTGAGGTATGTTGGCTAAACCTCCCTTCTTCTTAGAATCGAATCCCACGGTGTTCATGAAATTGGTGTAAGTCCCAAAGTGATCATTATAGAATTGGCTATTCCTAATGTGGTTGTGTTGAAGGATGTATGTTCAATATTTATTCTAAATGCTTCATCTTGTCATCTTGTCATTTGAGGATGTGTTCAAAATGTGGAATATGTGCTAGAAATGTTAAGACTTCATGTCAAGATCGAAATAAAAGTTGTTATGCCAAATTTTATGAAAAGCCTCTATGTGCCTAAGATGCCAAAATTGCTCATATGTGAATTTAATATCTTGAATGGGAAGCCTTATTATTGTTAATAGTGATAATGATATTTGGATGTAGAAAAGGGAACTGGAATTATGAAATACGGCCAAGTGCCAAGAATGACTTTATAATTGTGGCCATTAGTGCCAATGAATTGAAAAATATGAAAGAGGTATGATGTGAGATGATTGACTGAAAAAGGTAACGTCTTGGGTGAGACGGCCTGGCCGATTGGGCCGTGATCGGATGCCATGCCGCATACATGGTGGTACTGTGCTGGAAATTATAACGAAATTGTGGTAATGTCTCAAATGAGACGACCTAGCCGATCAGGTCGAGATCGGACTCCGTGTAAGAAAACGGTGGTATTGTGGATTGTGGCATATCGGCACTAAAATCCACGCTACCTAATAACGTGGAAATTAACTTGAAAACTTATGTGATCTTTAATTTGATGTTTTAATATTATTTGAAGCTTTTATTGAATTCTTGACTGTTCCTCTTGTATTATTGTTCATTCTATTGAGTTGGTGTTTAGCTATACATACTAGTGCTATTCGACGGTACTAACGTCCTTTTTGTCCGGGGTGCTGCATCTTTAAATGGATGCAGGTGGTTACATAGCAGACAATGCTAATCACAGATAGTGCTGCATCCTCTTCTCAGCGGACTCGGTGAGCCCCATTTCATTCCGGGGGTCATGTATTGTACCTTTTTTTAAATATTGTGGTCACTTTTGAGGTATAGTCGGGGCCTTATTGCCGGCACCATCTTTATTTTCTTTTGTATCTTTAGAGGCTCCGTAGACACTAGTGGGTTGTATATGGGTGTTGGGAATATTAAACAAGTTATGTTGTGTTTGATCACTTGTTCCACTCGAACTATAAGAAATATATATTTTAAGACTTAAAGGCGCAATTACTAATGAAATGATTTAGGATTGTATGAATGAGCTTCCTACTATATAATTAATAGAATCAAATCTTTTCTTGATCATGGGTGAATTGGGTAGAAAGTATCTAACATGCTTGCTCGGCTGGGTTCACTCGAATGAGCACCAGTCGCGCCTCCCGAGGTTGGGGCATGACAAACTTGGTATCAGAGCCTAAGGTTTTAAAGTGTCCTAGGATGTCTCGGAGCCGTGTCTGGTAGAGTCCTTCTTATCGGTGTGTTGTCGACCACATCTATAAGTTGGAGGCTACTTGGACATTTAGGAACAATACCCTTCTTTGATATTCTGGATCGTGCGATGAAATTAATTGTGCAACTGTTTCTCCTCTAACTCGTGCATTCCTTTAACTTTCAGTATATTGCACCTAAGAAGAGAGCAAGAACTGGCCAAGGGGCCACCTTAGGAGTGGCAATTGACCCTTTATTTGATGATGCGGGTGAACATTCTAGGGGTGAGGATAATACCCCGACTGATACACTACCTGATGCCACTACACCTGACCAGGCCACACCAGTTCCTGCACCTACTGAGGGTGCATCGATTCCTCCACCCGATATTTCGATTCCACCTCCAGCCCTAACTTTCGGCTCTGGTATTTCTGATGGGGATCTTAGGGGAGCTATCCAGATGCTGACACAGATAGTGGCTTCTCAAGCCCAGAGATCAAATATTGCACCCACTTCTTCTAGCCAACAAGGGGATTCTATTGGTTCTAAGGTGAACAGGTTTCTTCAGTTGGATCCTCTAGTGTTCACGGATGCTAATCCCGAGGAGGACCCACAAGTCTTCATTGATGAGATACATAAGACTGTCCGGGTTATGCGCTCTACTGAGACGGAGGGAGTGAAGTTGGCCGCCTACCGCCTGAAAGGGGTGGCCTATTCTTGGTTTGAGCTGTGGGAGGACTCTCGGGAGGAGGGGAGCCCTCCAGCGAGGTGGAGTGAGTTTGCTGACACCTTCATGGACCATTTCTTGCCTACTGAGACTAGGGCAGCCCATGCCATAGAGTTTGAGAAACTTAAACAAGGTAGTAAGAGTGTGTGAGAGTATCACATGGAGTTCGCGCATTTGTCTAAATATGCCATTCTCATGTTGCCTACTATGGAGGCTAGAGTGCGCCAATTTCTGCAGGGCCTTATCCCCTTGGTTATCAATGAGGCCGCTACAACTGCCTTGAACTCAGATATGAACTATGGGAAGATGGTAGCATTTGCTCAACCTACAGAGAACCGTAAGTTGAAGAACATAATGGAGCGAGAGGGTACCGGCAAGGCTCGGTCCGCGAGCAACTTTGGGGAGTCATTTGGTGGGGGAAGATCAACTTTTAGGGGAGGGTCATCAAGGCCATCCCAGTCTGTTGCTCAGTCTTTAGCCAATGCACCGCCAGCAGGGTCCAGTCAGCAGCAGGGGAGTCGTTTCAGGCCTAATCAGGGCAGCGGGGGACCCCACCAGCAGGGCCTATCAGGAGGGAGATTCCAGTAGCAACGGAGGCCCCCATGCCCCAGGTGTGGGAAGATGCACTTGGGGATCTGCTATATAGACTTACATATATGTTACAGGTGCGAATTGAGGGGTCATATTCAGAGGGAGTGTCGTTTATCCTGCTAGGGTACGGGTAGGGACACAACACAACCATCCAGTTCTGCAGCTGCTACATCTTCAACACCCCCTCCAGCTCGAGGCACTCCGGCACCAGCAGGGCGTGGTGCAACTAGGGGTGGTGCGCAGAGTTCAGGAGGACCCAGTCGTTTCTATGCTATGAGTGGTCACCAAAGTGCAGAGGCTTCTCCAGATGTTGTCACATGTATATTGAATGTCCAATTTCATGATGTATATGCTCTTATTGATCCCGGTTTCACCTTGTCCTATGTTGCCCCTTATGTTGCTATGGAATTTGGGATAGAACCGGAACAACTTCATGAGCCGTTCTCTGTATCTACTCCGGTTGGCGAGTCTATTATGGCCGCACGGGTTTATAGGGGTTGTATTGTTACGGTACGTGGTCGAGACACCGTGGCCGATCTCATTGAATTGGGGATGGTCGATTTTGATGTAATTATGGGAATGAATTGGTATTATTCATGTTTTGCCAAGCTCGATTGCCGAACTAGGATGGTGAGGTTTGAATTTCCAAATGATCCAGTTGTTGAGTGGAAGGGGGATAATGTGGCGCCGAAGGGTAGGTTTATTTCTTACCTTAAGGCCATGAAGATGATTAATAAGGGGTGTATCTATCATTTGGTCCGGGTTACGGACACCGATGCTGAGGCGCCTACATTTGAGTCCGTGCCTGTTTTGAATGAATTTCCAGAGGTCTTTCCTAATGAACTACTTAGGATTCCGCCAGATAGGGAGATTGATTTTGTGATTGATGTGATGCCAGACACGCAACCTATATCTATTCCTCCCTACAGGATGGCACCAACAGAATTAAAGGAGCTAAAGGAACAATTGAAGGATTTGCTATAAAAGGGTTTCATCCGACCGAGTGTGTCACCATGGGGCACACCGGTCCTCTTTGTGAGGAAGAAAGATGGATCATTGAGGATGTGTATTGACTACCGGTAGCTCAGCAAAGTCACAATCAAAACAAATGCCCACTAGATACTTGAGGAAGAATTTCTAGTGGTGCTAGATACTTCTCCAAACTAGATACTTGAGGATCATTGAGGAAGAATAGATGATTTGTTTGATCAGTTACAGGGTGCTAGATACTTCTCCAAACTTGATTTACGATCCGGGTACCACCAATTGAAGACCAGGGATCAGGATATTTCAAAAGCAGCTTTCAGAACCCGGTATGGGCACTTTGAATTTTTGGTAATGTCTTTTGGGCTAACAAATACCCCGGCAGCATTTATGGACCTTATGAATTGGGTTTTCAAGCCTTTCCTCGACTCCTTTGTGATAGTGTTCATTGACGATATTCTTGTGTATTCACGTGGGCAAGAGGACCATGCCGATCATCTCAGGGTAGTCTTGCAGACTCTTCATCAGCACCGCAAAGTTTTTAAAGTGTGAATTTTGGCTCGAATCTGTCACATTCTCGGGTCATGTTGTCCCTAGAGAAGGAATCAAGATTGATGCTCAAAAGATTTCAGCAGTAAAGAATTAGCCTTGGCCTACAACGCCCACCGAGATTCGCAGTTTCTTGGGCTTAGCAGGGTATTACAGGAAGTTTGTGGAGGGGTTCTCTACTCTTGCCTCTCCGTTGACTAAATTGAATCAGAAAGTAGTTAAGTTCCAATGGTCTGATGCTTGTGAAAAGGAGCTTCCAGGAGTTGAAATTGAGATTGATTACATCACCGGTGTTGACCCTGCCAGAGGGTACAAATGAATTCGTGGTATATTGTGATGCTTCAAGAATTGGGCTTGGGTGTGTGTTAATGAAACACGGCAAGGTTATAGCATATGCTTCTAGGCAACTCAAGAATCATGAAAAGAATTATCCAACACATGACTTAGAACTTGCGGTGGTGGTTTTTGCATTGAAAATTTGGCGTCATTATTTGTATGGGGTCCATGTGGATGTATTCACGGGCCACATGAGTCTTCAATATATTTTCAAACAAAAGGAGATGAATCTGAGGCAGAGAAGATGGCTTGATTTACTCAAGGATTACGACATCGATATTCTATATCACCCGGGAAAAGCCAATGTTGTGGCGGATGCTCTTAGCCGGAAATCTATGGGTAGTTTAGCGCACTTGGAGGTATATCAAAGGCCATTGGCCGAGGAAGTCCATCGATTGGCTAGTTTGGGAGTTCGTCTTGCGGACTCTAGTGAAGGAAGGGTAATTGTGCAAAATATGGCTGAATCATCGCTTGTTGTGGAAGTCAAAGAGAAGCAATACAACAATCCATTTTTGGTGCAATTGAAGGTGGGGATTCAAAAACATAAGACTATGGCTTTTGCGCTTGGCATGGATGATGGTACACTAAGGTACCAAGGGCGACTATGTGTTCCAAATGTAGATGGTCTCCGGGAAAGAATCATGACCGAGGCTCACGCTTCTAGGTATTCCGTCCATCTAGGTTCTACAAAGATGTATCACGATCTCAAGGAAGTCTATTGGTGGAATGACATAAAAAGAATGTGGCGGACTTTGTGGCAAGGTGTCCGAACTGTCGGCAAGTGAAGGCCGAACATCAACGGCCTCTTAGGTTGGCATAGAACATAGAAATTTCAATGTGGAAGTGGGAGATGATTAATATGGATTTTGTGGTAGGATTACCACGCACTCTACGCAAGTTTGACTCAATTTGGGTGGTCGTGGACCGACTCACGAAATCAGCTCATTTCTTGCTAGTTAAATATACTGACACAGTGGAACAGTATGCTCAGTTGTATAACAAGGAAATAGTTAGGCTACATGGCACTCCAGTTTCTATCATTTCCGATCAAGGGGCTCAGTTCACGGCAAAATTTTGGAAGACATTTCAGCAAGGTTTAGGTACTCAGGTGAATCTTAGTACAACTTTCCATCCACATACCGACGGGCAAGCAGGGCGGACTATACAGATGCTTGAGGATATGTTGCGTGCTTGTGTTATTGACTTCAAGGGTAGCTGGGATGATTATTTGCCACTCATAGAGTTTGCTTATAACAACAACTTTCATGCGAGTATTCAGATGGCACCATTTGAGGCATTGTATGGTAGAGGATGTAGATCTCCCATTGGGTGGTTCGAGATTGGGTTGCGTGGTTCACGATTGGGGAAGCAGAGTTGATAGGGCCATACCTTGTGCATCAGGCTATGGAAAAAGTTAAAATCATTAAGGAGCAGTTGAGAACTGCTCAGAGCCATCAAAAATCCTATTCAGATGTTCGCCGCAGATACTTAGAGTTCAAAGAAGATGATTGGGTATTTCTAAAGGTTTCTCCCATGAAGGGTATAATGCAGTTCAGAAAGAAGGGGAAATTGAGTCCGAGGTATGTCGGGCCGTACAAAATTATCCAGAGGATCGGTGAGGTGGTGTACAAGCTTGAGCTACCACCTGAGATGTCATTAGTGCACCCGGTATTCCATGTGTCCATGTTGAAGAAAGTAGTGGGAGATCCGTCAGCTATTGTGCCGGTTGAGACCATTGAGGTTAATGAAGAATTGTCATATGAAGAAATTCCAGTTGCCATTCTTGATAGGCATGTCCGAAAGTTGAGAAACAAAGAAATTGCCTCCGTGAAAGTGTTATGGCAAAACCAGCAGGTTGAAGAGGCCACTTGGGAGGCCGAGGAAGAAATGAAGAAGAAGTATCCTTACTTATTTGAATAGCTGTGTAATCCTTTTTATGAACTTGTCGCCTATGAATTTTGTATCACTTGTTCAGTTAATGTAAAGGTGTTCCTTTTGATTATATGTTGTTTACATGAGGCCACAGGTGGTGTTGTTATGAGTTATGTTATTCGTTGGATTCTGTACATGTTGTTAGGACGTGATTCTGGGGCTCTCTGACAGGTGGATAGGCCTAGTTACAAAGAAAACTCTAGCAAAAGTTTTGGAAATTTAGGGAGTTAGTTAAATTTGGGGTTGCTGGTGTAGGGTATGAAAAACTGAGTTGCATGAAAAAAGAGGATGTAAGGCCCCGTAGTAGGCTCGCTCATAGGCGCTCGGCCATATTAGGCTCTATATCTCGGCCAACTGGGCTCGCTCATAGGCCTCAGCAGGCTCGGTATATAACTTACCATCTGATCAGAGGTTTCCCAATAGGGGCCTGCCCATCGATTATAGATCGATGGTAATGAAAATACTGTAATATTGTATATCTAAATGAACAAGAAACAGGAAACCTATTTTAGGGTCAGAAGCGTGTTAATACTTTGCCTTGAGATAATGAAATAGGATAACGTAACCAAGCAACACTTGTTTTATTTTAAAACTGCATGCTGCTAGTTGAAAATAAAAGAAGCATAAGCTATTCTGCATACCAAAGAACATTTGCACTTTTGTCACGTAATAGAAGGACCTGCATTTCTTAAACACAGATTTTAATATTCATCTTCAACTAAGAGTAATGCAAACTCCATCCCCACAAATAACCTCTTTACATGTAACTAGCTGTTGAATCTGTGAGCTAGGTAGAGTCCATAAATAATTATATATAGAACCTCTTCTCTTATGACTGAAAGAAGATAATACTCAATTGAATAAAAAGTCCCGATAAGGGAGACTACTGTAACTTATGAGACTAGGAAACTGTACATAAATTCCGGAATATGAATTTCTCTTTATGCCTCATTATCAAACTCATGTAATTACGAGATCATGCCAAAATAAAGGAAGGGCTTAGCCTTAACATACCTGGAGTAGGAAAAAATCCCGTTGTTATTATAATATGGAGTGACTATTGTCCTTGGATTTGCATTCTGTATAACTCACTTACCAAATGAATTTTTGGTATTAATTCAAGAAGAGTTCTTGACTTTGCATTTTGTATAACCCACTTACGAAATGGATTTTGGTATTCATTCAAGATAAAAGTTCTTGGCTTTGCATTTGTATAACCCACTTGCAAAATGGATTTTGGTATTCATTCAAGATAAGTGTAGGGATAAGTATTATGACTTCTCTTTCCATGTGTCATCTTAATTGATTGTCCAAAGTCAAGTCATTATCAAATCCTCCTCTACTTGCTGCCACGTGGGGGGCTTTGTCCCCACCTATAATTATCCACAAATCCTTAATTACATGGTTAATCTCCCATTAAACTAATAATTAACCAATTACCCACGTAATTAAGAATAATCTCAAATTACTTAAAATGCTACTCATTTTTAATACACCTTATACATCATACTATTATGGTCATTTAGTATCTTGTATGGCATTAGTCCATAAATACCGGGTATTATCGCTCGGACTGTAATTTATCCTAAATTGCCAAACTTTGATGAAACTTATTTTCTTTGATTCGCTTACCCTCTCACCTTCACGAATTTACTTATCCCTTGTTTGAAATAGCATAGTACTTGTAATCTCAAAATAATTTCCTTCCCGAACTTATGTCGATTAACTTACAACAAAACTTTAACGTATGAAAATGCGAGATGTAACATTCTTCCCCCATTAGAAATATTTGTCCTCGAATGTTTATTCTTAGAGACTTTGGAAAAACTTTACCAGAGTCTCTTCCGTACATTAGTTAAAACCAACATGTACGCAGCCAAAAAACATACTATACATGCCACACATGGCCAATGTTTATAAATAGCAACACTTGGCTTCACACAGCTATCCATTATAAATTCTGAAAGTCAAAAATAAGAGCTTACCTGATGACCTACTGGCCTGAATAGAGCTGTGCTGAGGCATCCCACCTCGAGCCATATCTTTAGTTTGAAATAAGTGGGGATATTTAAACTTCATTTCTTCATCCGCTTCCCATGTCATCTCTTCCACATTCTTGCTTTTCCATAAAACCTTCACGGAGGCTACCTCCTTATTCCGTAGCTTGCAAATTTGTCTGTCTAGGATGGAAATCGGAATTTGCTCGTATGACAAGTCCTCCGTAATCTGTACATTATCCGTGGGCACCACCCGGGTAGGATCGCCAATGCACTTCCGTAACATAGATACGTGAAAAACCGGATGGACAGACTCCAATTCCGATGGTAATTCTAACTCATAAGCTACTTGGCCCACTTTCCGAATGATCATATAAGTCCCAATATACCGTGGGATAAGCTTGCCTTTCTTGCCAAACCTCATCACGCCCTTCATAGGTGACATCTTTAAGAATACCCAGTCAATAACCCCGAACTCTATGTCTCGTCGCCGCACGTCAGAATATGACTTCTGACGACTCTGGGCTGTCAACAGTCACTCCCGGATGAGCTTTACTTTCTTTATGGCCTGCTAAACCAGGTCTGGCCCATGTAACCCTGATTCTCCAACATCAAACCACCCTATAGGAGATCTGCACTTAGGCCCATACAAATCCTCGTACAGAGCCATCTGGATAATGGATTGGTAACTGTTATTATATGTAAACTCGATAAGAGGTAAATGTTCATCCCAACTTCTTTTAAAATCCAACACACATGCTCGTAACAAATCCTCAAGCATCTGAATTGTGAGCTCGGCTTGTCCATCAGTCTGTGGATGAAAAGTTGTGCTGAGATTCACCTGAGTCCCTAGACCTCTCTGATTTGACCTCCAAAAATGTGCTGTAAACTGGGCCCCACGGTCAGATATAATAGATACTGGTACTCCGTGTAGCCGCGCTATCTCCTTAATATATAACCTTGCATAGTCTTCTGCTGTATATGTAGATCTAACCGGTAGGAAATGAGCTGATTTCGTGAGCCTATCGACTATCATCCATATGGAATCGAATTTGCGATGAGAACAAGGTAAACCCGTGATAAAGTCCATGTTTATCGCCTCCCATTTCCACGTTGGGATCTCTATAGTCTGCATTAGCCCTCTGAGCTTCTGGTTCTCTACCTTCACCTACTGGCAACTAGGACACTGAGCGATAAACTCAGCAATGTTCTTCTTCATATTGTTCCACCAGTACACATCCTTAATGTCATGGAACATCTTCGTTGACCCAGGAGGAATGGAGTACCACGAATAATGTGCCTCTGACATAATCCTATCTCGTAGCCCTGCTACATCTGGAACACATAGACGACCCCTATATCTGAGAACTCCATCTCCCTTGATCTATAACAATGGCTTCTTCTGCTGCGGAACTCGCTCTCTCAACTCGACCAACTCTG
This sequence comes from Nicotiana tomentosiformis, assembly GCF_000390325.3. Classification (NCBI taxonomy): domain Eukaryota; kingdom Viridiplantae; phylum Streptophyta; class Magnoliopsida; order Solanales; family Solanaceae; genus Nicotiana; species Nicotiana tomentosiformis. The sequence continues at coordinate 45,699,499 of NC_090823.1, forward strand.
GATCCTCGTACTGCCTCTCCTTTACTTTAGCTATGAGAGATGATTTTGCAGTATTTTGGAGTACAACTCCACCATCGCTAGAGTCTACTAACCAAACCCCCAAACAAGCCAATTGATGAATCTCTCTAGTTAATTTTCTTTTTTCGGCCTCTACATGTGCTAAGCTACCCATAGATCGGCGACTTAAGGCATCTTCTACCACATTAGCTTTACTTGGATGGTAGAGAATGTTAACATTGTAATCTTTCAATAACTCAAGCCATCGCCTCTGTTGCAAATTCAATTTTTTCTTCTTGAAGATATATTGCAGGCTTTTATGATCTGTAAATACATCAACATGAACGCCATATAAATAATGCCACCATATCTTAAGTGCATGGACAACTGCAGCTAATTCGAGGTCATGGGTCAGATAATTCTGCTCGTTCTTCCTTAACTGCCTTGAAGCATATGCAATTACTTTCCCATGTTGCATCAGGACCCATCCTAACCCGACACCTGAGGCATCACAATACATGGCATAACCATCTGAACCCTCTGGAAGTGCTAGAACTGGCGCTGAGGTCAACCTGTTCTCAAGCTCCTGGAAACTCTGCTCGCAATCCTCCGTCCACTGAAACTTAGTTTCTTTATGCATCAACTTCATTAATGGTGCCGAAAGGGAAGAAAAACCCTCTACGAACCTTCAGTAGTATCCAACTAAGCCTAAAAAGCTACGAACCTTTGTCGAAGTGGTAGGTCTAGGCCAGGATTTCACAGCCTCAATCTTCTCAGTGTCTACCTTTATACCTCCATCGGATACAATGTGTCCCAAGAATGCTACAAACTTTAACCAGAACTCACAATTAGAAAACTTAGCATACAATTTACTATCAAGGAGGGTTTGGAGTACCTCCTGCATGTGGTCTACATGCTCATCCTCTGAATGTGAATAAACCAAAATATCATCAATAAATACTATCACGAACAGATCTAAAAATGGCCGGAATAGGCTATTCATCAAATCCATAAATATGGCAGGTGCGTTTGTCAACCCGAAGGACATGACAAAGAACTCGAAGTGGCCATATCGGGTCCTGAAGGCTATCTTGGGAATATCTTTCTCCCGAACTCTGACCTGGTGGTACCGACCTCAAATCTATCTTTGAAAATCATCTAGCTCCCTACAACTGATCAAACAAGTCATCTATCATTGGAAGTGGATACTTATTCTTAATAGTTACCTTGTTCAGCTGCCTATAATCGATACACATCCTCAGTGAGCCGTCTTTATTCCGTACGAACAGTACCGGTGCACCCCAAGGTGAGGTACTGGGCCTGATAAAACCTTTCTCCAGCAAATCTTTTAACTGCTCCTTCAACTCCTTCAATTCAACAGGTGCCATTCTATATGGAGGGATGGATATTGGTTGAGTTCCCGGAAGCAAATCGATGCCAAAATCAATCTCTCGCTCTAGAGGAATACCTGGAAGTTCATCTGGAAATACATCTGCATACTCTTTTACTACTGGAATAGACTGAAGTGTAGGTATCTCAGCATCTACATCTCTAACTCACACAATACGATAAATGCACCATTTTGCGATCATTTTCCTCGCCTTCAGATAGGAAATGAACCTACCTCTGGGTGTTGCTGTATTACCTACCCATTCAAGGACTGGATCACCCGAAAAATAAAATCTGGCTGTATTTGCTCGACAATCAACTGTGTCATAGCAAGCTGCTAACCATTCCATGCCCATGATAGCATCAAAATCCAATATCTCTAGCTCAACTAGGTCGGCTGAGGTCTGACGACCACAAACTGTCACCATACAACCTCAGTAAACCCGTCTAGTAATAATCGATTCTCCGACCGGTGTAGATACTGCAAAATGATCACTTAGTGTTTTAGGCACTATACCAAACTTCCCCACGATAAATAGGGTAATACACGATAAAGTAGATCCTAGGTCTATCAAGGCATAAGCATCATGAGAGAAAATGGTCAACATACCTGTCACAACATTTGGTGAAGACTCCTGGTCCTATCGACCCGATAAAGCATAGCTACGATTCTGGTTACCACCTGAACTGGAACCTCTACCTTTACCTGCCGAAGACTGAGCCTCGCGCCCTGAAGGATGCACATACATAGATGATCCCGTTGTTGAATTCACTGGTTGTGACATACCCCCAGAATCTCTATTTGGGCAATCTCACATCATATGCCCCGGATGTCCACATGTATAACAAGCATCAGAACCGGCTCGGCATTGGCCCAAGTGTCCTCTACCACAGATGTCACACTGCGGCGGAAATGACCATGTCTGCCCTGAACCTCGCTGTCGCTGCAAACCCGACGTCCGTGAGCTCTCACCTGTCCCTGACTGAGTATAACAGTCATACTTGTAACCCTGTAACTGAGGTGGTGGAGGCCTAGATGGCCGTCTGAAGTACTGGGGCCTATAACTACCCTGAGACTGATCGTGAGACCTAGAAAATCTCATCCTCTTACGCTGCCCTGACTCGGTCACCCTGTTACCGACGCCTAACCCTTTCTATATTCTGGGTGAATGCTTGAATCCAGGAGATATCCATACTATCCTGTAGTGCAGCGGTGGCACATGCCTCGGTCAACTCTAGGGCCAACCCTGCTATAAACTTGTGGATCCTGTCCCGCATAGTAGTAACTGTGGATGGTGCATATCGGGCCAATAAGTCAAAACAGAGACTATACTCTCAAACACTCATATTGCCCTGCTTGAGGGCTAGAAACTGATCGACTCGATCCTGTCAGATCTCCCACGGTAAGTACTGGTCAAGGAAGGCATCCGAAAAATTCTCCCAAATAGCTGGAGGTGCATCACGTCCCCTGGTCCTCTCCCATCCCTCATACCAAAGGATGGCTATATCTCAGAGTCAAAAAACTGCTAGCTGAACTGCTTCTTTCTTTGTGGCATGCATAACCCAAAAATCCTGTGAAGCCGATCTATGAAATCCTGCGGGTCCTCCCTCTGATCTGTCCCCGTGAACTCTTGGGGACTCAAAGCAATAAACTCTCGGACCCTTGAACTCCCGAACCCCTCAAAAGATCCTGCACTAGCAGGTGCCCTAACCTGTTGCTGGGTAGCTACCAACTGTGTCAACAAATGCATCGCACTCCTCAAGTCCTGATCTGATGGAAGTGGAGGGAGAACTGGATGTATGGTCTCCCTTGGAATCTCCTCAGGTGGTGGAGGAGCCGGTAATGGCTGGGTAGGGGTCTCTCCCTAATCCTCCGATTGGACCCCATCTACTGGGGGTACCCTGCTAGTCTCCTCACCTATTGCTGTATCTCTCCTCTGGCTAGTCGTAGTCTTTCTAGTCATCGTCATCTGTGCATGCAAATGCCAACGCGTAAGTTTAACTAAAATTTCCTATAACTTAATTCTACAGCACGATTTAGATTTGGAAGAAGGGTAACCGACTCCTAAATGCCCTATAGTCCCCTGCTTATATAATGTGGTGCACAACACATCTATAAACAAGACCCTACTAGACACGGCTTGTAGACTCCCTAGGACAGAACTATTCTGATACCACTTTTGTCACGTGTTACATCCCGCATTTTCGTATGTTAATGTTTCGTCGTAAGTTAATCGACGCAAGTCCGGGAATAAAATTATTTCGTGATTATAAGCATTATGCTATTTTAAACAAGTGATGAGTAAATTGGTGAAGGTGAGAGGGTAAGCAAATCGAAGAAAATAAATTTTGTCGAAGTTTGATATTTTGGGATAAAATATGGCCCGAGCTAAAATACCCGGTATTTATGGACTAGTACCATACAAGGTACCACATGGCCATGATAGTAAGATGTATAAGGTACGTGAGAAGTGAGTAGCATTTTAAGTAAGTGAAAATAATTCTTAATTATGGGGGTAATTGATTAATTATTGGGTAATGGGACATTACCTATTTAATTAATAATTAGTGATGGATTAATTGAAGTCTTTGGATAAAGACTAAAGCAAAAACGTGGCAGTAACTCAATCTATGTTTGATGACTCTTACAGGTTACTTGATAAGGCTTATGTTGGCTTAGTCATCAACTTTGAAAGGCTTAGTTATTGATGCCTCATTCATTTTAAGTAAAATGGATGTAAATTTGCAAAGTAACGTTATGGTATTGGCTTAGTCATCAACTTTGGAAGGCTTAGTCATTGATACCTCATTCATTTTAAGGAAAATGGATGTAAAGTTGCAAAGTAACGTTATGGTATTGGCTTAGTCATCAGCCTTGGAAGGCTGAGTCATTGATGTCTCATTCATTTTAAGGAAAATGGATATAAAGTTGCAAAGTAACGTTATGGTATTGGCTTAGTCATCAACCTTGGAAGGCTTAGTCATTGATGTCTCCTTCATTTTAAGAAAAATGGATATAAAGTTGCAAAGTAACGTTATTAGCTCCAAATCTGGCAATGGTAACGTGAGGCTTCTCCAAAAATCACAAGTTAAAAGAGGGTCATAGTCAGTAAGGTAACGGTCTTAAGCAAAATTTCATACGAGATTTCATAAGGTAATAGCAACGGGATTTTACGATTCTAAGGGAGTACGGTGTAACCTTTTCCAAGAATATCATACAGATTTTTTCCTACTCCAGGTATGTTAAGGCTAAGCCCTTCCTTCATTTTGGCATGATTTCGTAATTACATGTGTTTGATAACGAGGCATAAAGAGAAGTTCATACTCCTGAATTTATATATATTATCTTAGTCTCATAAATTATAGTATTCTCCTTATCGGGACTTCATATTTAATTGAGTATTGTCTTCTTCCAGTCAAGAGAGCAGAGAGCCTATATGTACAGTATTACCGTATTTTCATTGCCATCGAGCTATAATCGATGGGTAGGCCCCTATTGGGCAACCTCTGATCAGATGGTAAGTTATATACCGAGCCTACTGTGGCCGAGCGCCTATGAGCGAGCCCAGTTGGCCGAGACACAGAGCCTAGTATGGCCGAGAGCCTATGAGCGAGCCTACTACGGCATAGCAGTTATATATATACAGAGCCTTATAGGGCCGGACAACTATTTTACTTACTATATTGAGAAAATTGAGTCAGTATCAACAGGTAAGTATATCTTCAGATTATCTTTGACTCCCAGTTACTTTCAGTTATTATATTATCCGTTCAATTTCAGCTTACAGTATATTGCCTTACATACTCGGTACATTATTTGTACTGACGTCCCTTTTGCCTGGGGACACTGCGTTTCATGCTCGCAGGTCTCGATAGACAGGTCGAGAGTCCTCCAAGTAGGCGATCAGCTCAGCGGAAGATGTTAGTTCACTCCATTTGCTCCGGAGTTACTTGTTTGGTCAATATGATTTAGATGTGTATTGTTTGGTATGGCGGGGCTCTGTCCCTACCTTTATGAGAATTATGTATTCTTAGAGGCTTGTAGATAGATGTCATGTACGTAAAAGATTGTATGGCCTTGTCGGCCTATGTTCAGTATACGAGTGGTTATTTTAGTTTTATAGGCCCATATGTCTTATGTATAAATTGGTGTCACATGTTGTATTCTATCTAGCACACGGCAGCCTCTCCAGCTCAATTATATATGATAGTATGATACGAAAAGATACATTATGTTGGTACTCAATTGAGTAAGATACCGGGTGCCCGTCGCGGCCCATCGGTTTGGGTCGTGACAACACGCCCCGAATCTGGGGGGCGAGATCGGCACCTGGTGCCTCACCTATCCTTGCATACCAACTTGCGACTAAGGGACTCTGAACATATAATGTCATACTTTGGTCATGGGCCACGTTGCAAGGCAATTTGCAAAGCAAAATATAAAACTGAATAGAAACTAACGCTGACAAAACATCGATATGAAGCTGGGCCGGCAAGGCCGTCCTAACTACTACAACTAACAAACCAACAAAATATATATACAAGGCCTACAAGATCAACATACTGCACTAACTGACAGGTTATTTCTACAAGCCTCTACTGATGGATATATACTGTGATCGAAACAGGGCCCCGACCTAGCCATAGCCTATATATATATATACACAAGATGTACACAAAACTTCTAGACCCGACAAATCCGAAGGATGTGGAGCTTACCGATAAAGATGAACTCGAGCAACACCTACTGAGGAGGTCTACCTGTCTGTCTATCTGAACCTGCACGCATGCAATGCAGCATCCCCAGAAAAAGGGACGTCAGTACAAAATGATGTACCGAGTATGCAAGATAATAAAATAACTAAAAACTGAAACTGAACTGATAATATAATAACTGAAGTAACTGGGAGTCAAGATAATCTGAAGATATTCTTACATTCTGATACTGACTCAACTCTCTTAATATAGTAAGTAAAATAGTTGTCCGACCCTATAAGGCTCAGTGTATATATATATATCTGCTCTACCGTAGTAGGCTCGCTCATAGGCGCTCGGCCATACTAGGCTCTGTATCTCGTCCAACTGGGCTCGCTCATAGGCGCTCGGCCTCAGCAGGCTCGGTATATAACTTACCATCTAATAAGAGGTTTCCTAATAGGGGCCTGCCCATCGATTATAGCTCGATGGTAATGAAAATACTGTAATACTGTATATCTAAATGAACAAGAAACGGGAAACCTATTTTAGGGTCAGAAGCATGTTAATACTTTGCCTTGAGATAATGAAATAGGATAACGTAACCAAGCAACACTTGTTTTATTTTAAAACTGCATGCTTCTAGTTGAAAACAAAAGAAGCATAGGCTATTCTGCATACCAAAGAACATTTGCACTTTTGTCACGTAATAGAAGGACTTGAATTTCTTAAACACTGATTTTAATATCCATCTTCAACTAAGAGTAATGCAGACTCAGTCCTCACAAATAACCTCTTTACATGCAACTAGCTGTTGAATCTGCGAGCTAGGTAGAGTCCATAAATAAGTATATATAGAACCTCTTCTCTCTTGACTGGAAGAAGACAATAGTCAATTGAATAAAAAGTCCCGATAAGGGAGAATACTATAAATTATGAGACTAGGAAAATGTACATAAATTCTGGAATATGAATTTCTCTTTATGCCTCGTTATCAAACTCATGTAATTATGAGATCATGCCAAAATAAAGGAAGGGCTTAGCCTTAACATACCTGGAGTAGGAAAAAATTCCGTTGTTATTATAATATGGAGTGACTATCGTCCTTGGCTTTGCATTCTGTAGAACTCACTTACCAAATGAATTTTTGGTATTAATTCAAGATAAGAGTTCTTGGCTTTGCATTTTGTATAACCCACTTACGAAATGGATTTGGTATTCATTCAAGATAAAAGTTCTTAGCTTTGCATTTATATAACCCACTTACGAAATGGATTTTGGTATTCATTCAAGATAAGTATAGGAATAAGTATTATGACTTCTATTTCCATGTGTCATCTTAATTGATTGTCCAAAGTCAAGACATTATCCAATCCTCCTCTACTTGCTGCCACGTGGGGGGCTTTGTCCCCACCTACAATTATCCATAAATCCTTAATTATATTGTTAATCTCCCATTAAACTAATAATTAACTAATTACCCACGTAATTAAAAATTATCTCAAATTACTTAAAATGCTACTCATTTTTAATACACCTTATACATCATACTATCATGGTCATGTAATATCTTGTATGGCACTAGTCCATAAATACCGGGTATTATCGCTCGGACCGTATTTTATTCCAAATTTTCAAACTTTGACGAAACTTATTTTCTTTGATTCGCTTACCCTCTCACCTTCACGAATTTACTTATCCCTTATTTGAAATAGCATAGTACTTGTAATCTCAAAATAATTTCCTTCCCGAACTTATGTCGATTAACTTACGATAAAACTTTAACGTATGAAAATGCGAGATGTAACAGACGTGTGCTACGGGGCAGGATGGACAACCACTAGTACCACCAGTCAGGGCCGCTAGAGGTCGAGGTCGCGGTAGAGGCCGCAATAGGGGCAGAGGTGCAGCTCGCACCGCAGCTAGGGCAGCACCTGCAGATCCACCAGTTGCCCCAGTTCAGGAGTATGCTCAAGTTGTGGATGAGCCCGTGGGACCAGCTCAGGCACCACTTGTGCCCATTATGATTCCAGGACTTTAGGAGGCCTTAGCTCAGATTCTGACCATGTGCACCAGTCTTGCTCAGGCGGTCTCTATTCCGGCCGAAGCAACCACTTCTCAGGCCGGAGGAGGTGCTCAGACTCCTGCCGCCCGCACACTAGAGCAGGTGGTATAGGGACTCCAGACACCGGGGGAACCACCAGCCCAGCCGGTTGTAGTTGCTCAGGACTATGTGGTTCCTGTCATGCCCGATGATGAGCAGCGTTGATTGGAGAGGTTTGGGAGACTCCAGCCTCTATCTTTCAGTGGTACCGAGGGATAGGATGCACAAGGCTTCTTGGACAGGTGTCAGAGGATACTCCGTACAGCTGGTATTCTAGAGACCAGTGGGGTCTCGTTCACTACTTTTCAGTTATCTAGGTCTGCCTTCAGTTGGTGGGAGTCTTACGAGAGGCGTAGGCCGGTCGGCGCAAAACCCCTTACCTGGTAGCAGTTCTCCGGTCTATTCTTGGAGAAGTTCATGCCTCAGTACCGCAGAGAGGAGCTGCGCAAGCAGTTCGAGCAGCTTCGTTAGGGTGATATATCTGTGGCGCAGTATGAGATGAAATTTTTTGAGTTGGCCCGTCATGCTATCTGGTTGGTTCCCATAGACATGGAGAGGATCAGGAGGTTCATAGATGGACTTACTTCTTAGATGCGATTGCTTATGACTAGAGAGAGAGTGTCTGGTGCTACTTTTGATAAGGTTGTTGACATTTCTCGTCAGATTGAGATGGTTCGCAGCTAGGAGCGGGTTGAGAGGGAGGCCAAGGGGCCTCGTGGACAAGGTGGATTTAGCAGTGTTCCTTCTGGGGGTTAGTTCCACCACGGTAGGGGTCGTCCTTTTAGACATGCTCAGACGGCTCGCCAGTTCACCGTGGTGCATCATCTGGCCATGGTTCACATAGTTATCAGCAGGGCCATTCATCTCTCATTGTCTCCCCGCTCAAAGTTCGTCTTATGCTCCATCGGGTCAGGACTTGTCTATGCCAGGTACACCTACCAGTTATCCCGGTGCTCGGGGCTCCCTTAAGTCCCCAGCACTAGCACCGGGGAGTTTCTATGAGTGTGGAGAGTTTGGTCACATGAAGAGGCAGTGTCCCACCTAGTGGGAGGTCCAGCTCAGCAGAAGAGCCAGTCTATGACATCAACACCAGTTTCTTCACCACCCGCTCAGCCAGCTAGGGGTGGAGCTCAGTCAGCTAGGGGCCGCCCGAGAGGGGGAAGCCGATCAGGGGGCGGCCAGACCCATTTCTATGCTCTCCCTGCCAGACCAGATGCCATTGCTTTGGATGCTGTGATTACAGGTATTGTCTCAGTTTTCCATAGAGATGCCTCTGTATTATTTGATCCTGGTTCCACTTATTCATATGTGTCCTCAGATTTTGCTCATTATCTGGATATGCCCCGTGAGTCTCTAGTTTTATCTGTTCATGTATCCACTCCAGTGGGCGATACTATTATTGTGGACCGTGTATATCGGTCATGTGTGGTGACTATTGGGAGTCTGTAGACCAGAGTAGATCTCTTGTTTCTTAGTATGGTCGAATATGATGTGATTTTGTGTATGGATTGGCTGTCTCTATGCCATGTTGTTCTAGATTGTCACGCTAATACCGTGACATTAGCAATGTTGGGGTTACCGAGGGGTCGAGGGTTGAGTGGAGCGACTCTATAGACTATGTTCCTAGTAGAGTGATTTCATACTTGAAGGCTCAGCGGATGGTTGAGAAGGGTTGTCTATCTTATCTGGCCTTTGTGAGGGATGTTAGTGCAGAGGCCTCTACTATTGATTCTGTCCCGGTGGTGCAAGATTTTCCGGATGTATTTCCTGCAGACCTGCCGGGCATGCCGCCTGACAGGGATATTGATTTCGGTATTGATATGGTGCCAGGCACTTAGCCCATTTCTATTCTATCATATCGTATGGCACCGACGGAGTTGAAGGAATTGAAGGAACAACTTCAGGAACTTCTGGATAAGGGGTTTATCCAGCCTAGCGTGTCATCTTGGGGTGCACCAGTTCTATTTGTAAAGAAGCAGGATGGTACTTTGAGAATATGCATTGATTATAGGCAGTTGAACAAGGTCACAATCAAGAACAAGTATCCTTTGCCACGTATTGATGATCTGTTTGACCAGATTCAGGGAGCGAGGGTGTTTTCCAAGATTGATTTGAGGTCAGGGTATAACCAACTAAAGATTCAGGACTCAGATATTCTTAAGACAGCATTCAGGACCCGATATGGCCATTATGAGTTCCTTGTGATGTCTTTTAGGCTGACCAATGCCCCAACAACGTTCATGCATCTGATGAACAGTGTGTTTCAGCCTTGTCTTGACTCGTTCGTTATTATATTCATTGATGACATCCTGGTGTAATCTCGTAGCCAGGAGGAGCATTCCCAGTATCTGAGGATTTTATTACAGAGGTTGAGGGAGGAGAAGCTTTATGCAAAGTTTTCCAAGTGTGAGTTTTGGCTCAGTTCAGTGGCGTTCTTGGGGGTATTCAGGTAGATCCGAAGAAGATAGAGGCGGTTCAGAGTTGGCCCAGACCGTCCTCAGCAACGGAGATTCAGAGTTTTCTCGATTTGGCTGGTTATTACCGTAGTTTTGTAGAGGGTTTCTCATCTATTGCATCGCCCTTGACTAAATTGACCCAAAAAGGTGCTCCTTTCAGGTGGTCAGATGAGTGCGAGGGGAGCTTATAGAAGCTCAAGACTGCTTTGACCATGACTCTAGTTCTAGTTCTACCATCAGCTTCTGGTTCTTACACAGTGTATTGTAATGCTTCTCTGATCGGTATTGGGTGTGTTCTAATGCAGAAGGGCAGAGTGATTGCTTATGCTTCGCGTCAGTTGAAGCCCTATGAAAGGAACTATCCTATCCACGACCTTGAGTTATCAACTATTGTTCACGCTTTGGAGATCTAGCGACACTATCTGTATGGTGTCCATTATGAGATTTACACTGATCACCGAAGTTTGCAGCATCTGTTCAAACAGAAGGATCTTAACTTGCATTAGTGGAGGTGGTTGGAGCTTCTTAAGGGCTATGATATCACTATTTTGTACCATCCCGGGAAGGCCAATGTGGTGGCCGATGCCTTGAGTCGCCGGGCGGAGAGTTTGGGGAGCTTAGCATATCTTCCAGCAGCAGAGAGGCCATTGGCATTAGATGTTCAGGACTTAGCCAGCCAATTTTTTAGATTGTATGTTTCTGAGCCGAGTCGAGTATTGGCTTGTGTGGTCTCTCGGTCTTCTCTTTATGATCGTATTAGGAAGTGTCAGTATGATGACCCCCATCTGCTTGTCCTCAAGGACACGGTCCAGCACGATGATGCTAAGAAGGTCACTATTGGGGATGATGGTGCATTGAGGATGCAGAGCAAGCTATGTGTGCCCAATGTAGATGGTTTGCGATAGCTGATTCTCTAGGAGGCTCACAGTTTGTGGTATTCTATTCATCCGGGTGCCACGAAGATATATCAGGACTTGAGACAACATTACTGGTGGAGAAGAATGAAGAAGGACATAATGGAGTATGTAGCTCGATGCCTAAATTTCCAACAAGTGAAGTATGAGCATCAACGACCAGGTGGGTTGCGTCAGAAGTTAGAGATTCTGGAGTGGAAGTGGGAGCGGATCACTATGGATTTTGTTGTTGGTCTCCCACAGACTCAGCGGAGGTTTGATGCAGTTTGGGTGATTGTGGATAGGCTGACCAAGTCATCTCATTCCCTTGGCTCGAGTGTATATTTGCAAGATCGTCGGGCTTCATGGCGTAGCGATATCTATCATCTCTGACCGGGGCACATAATTTACATCATGGTTCTGGAGGGCCGTACAACATGAGTTGGGTACTCGAGTGGAGTTGAGCACAATATTTCACCCTCAGACGGACGGACAGTCCGAGCGTACTATACAGATATTAGAGGATATGCTCCGTGCGTGTGTGATAGAGTTTGGGTTTTGTGGGATCAGTTCTTACCTCTAGCAGAGTTTGCTTACAACAATAGTTACCAGTTGAGCATCCAGATGGCACCGTATGAGGCTCTGTATAGTAGGTGGTGTAGGTCTCCTGTGGGTTGGTTTGAGTCGGGAAAGGCTAGATTATTGGGTACAGACTTGGTTGAGGATGCTCTGGCGAAGGTTAAGGTGATTCAGGATAAACTACGCATAACCCAATCCAGACAGAAGAGTTATGTGGATCAGAAGGTTTGCGATGTTGCATTCATGGTTGGAGAGCGGGTCTTGCTCCGGGTGTCACCCAGGAAGGGTGTCACGAGGTTCGGAAAGAAGGGCAAGCTAAGCCCGAGGTTTATCGGCCTATTTGAGGTGTTGCGACGTGTTGGAGAGGTTGCTTATGAGCCTGCCTTGCCTCCCAGTCTAGCAGGAGTTCATCCAGTATTCCATGTTTCTATGCTCTGGAAGTATCACGATGATCCGTCTCATGTGTTGGATTTCAGCTCAGTCCAGTTGGACAAGGATTTATCTTATGTTGAGGAGCTGGTGGCGATCTTGGATAGGCAGGTTCGAAAGCTGAGGTCGAAAAATATTGCTTCTGTGAAGGTTCAGTGGAGGGGTCAGCCGGTCGAGGAGGTGACTTGGGAGACCGAGCATGATATGCGCAGCAATTATCCTTATCTTTTCACCACTTCAGGTATGTCTCTATACTCGTTCGAGGATGAACGTTTGTTTAAAAGGGGAGAATGTGACGACCCGGCCAGTCGTCTTGAGAGTGGTAGTCCCATTTCCCCATTTTATGCTTCTATTGTGTTCTACAGCCGTTATATGACTTACCGGGTTGGTTGGTTCGGGTCCGGAGTGTTGTCAGAGTGGATTGAGACACTTAGTCTCTTAATTGGAAGCTTAAGTTGGAAAAGTCGACCGGACATCGACATATATGTAAACGGCCTCAGATTTGAATTTTGATGGTTCTGTTAGCCCCGTTAGGTAATTTTAGACTTAGGAGCGCGTCCGAAATGTGATTTGGAGGTCCGTAGTAGAAATAAGCTTGAATTGGCGAAAGTTGGAATTTTTGGCAAATTTGACTGAGAGTGTAAATTTTGATATCGGGGTCGGATTGGATTTCCGGGAATTGGAGTAGGTTCGTGGTGTCATTTATGACTTGTGTGCACAATTTGAGGTTAATCGGACGTGGTTTGGTAGGTTTCAGCATCATTTGTGGAATTTGGAAGTTTAGAAGTTTATTAGGCTTTAATCCCGGTGTAATCCGTGTTTTTGATTTTGTTTGGGGGTGATTTGAGAGTTCGACTAAGTTCATATTGGGTTATAAGACTTGTTGTTATGTTTGGTTGAGGTCTCGGAGGCCTCGGGTGTGTTTAGGATGCTTAAGGGGTTGAAATTGGGACTTAGGCAATTGCTGAGTTTTTCGGTGTTTTGGTGTTTCGCACCTGCGGCGGGGAGCCTGTAGATGCAGACCCACAGAAGAGAAAAGGAGGCCGCAGATATGGCAAGGTCAGGAAGGGCAGGGGGTGCAAGTGCGAGAAAGGATGCGCATTTGCGAGTCCGCAGATGCGAGGATGGCCCGCAGATGCGAAAGGGAAAGTTTGGGCATTTCCGCAGAAGCGGACGAAGGGCCGCATAAGCGACTCCGCAGGTGCAAGATCTGGAGCGCAGGTGCGAGCCCAGTATTTTTAGTGGGTTCTGTAGGTGCGGATATTCTTGCGCAGGAGCGGTTTCGCAGGTGCGAAAATAAGGCCGCAAATGCGAAAGGCCCGGGCAGATCATATAAATACGGGACTTCGGGATTTTTCACTATTTTTACTATTTTGAACTCGGATTTTGGAGGTTTTTGAGAAGGATTTTGAAGTGATTACTGAGGTAAGCTCCTTATGTCCATTTATCTTCAATAATGATGTTCCCCATTGATTATTCACCTAATTGGTGAGTTTTTGAGGTGAAATTTGGGGGTTTAGGGCTAGAGAATTAGAGAGTGAAATTTGGGGATTTGGATGACCAAATGGTATTGAATTTTGATAAATTTGGTATGGTTAGACTCGTAAGTGAATGGGCTTTCGGGTTTTATGACTTTTATCAAATTTCGAGACGTGGGCCCTTGGGGCCAGGTTGAGCCTATTTCGAATTTTGGCTTATAATTTCATGTTTTTCTTGTGAAATTGATTCCTTTAGCCTATATTAATTATATCATACTGCTTGTGGCTAGATTCGGGGCATTTGGAGACTGATTCGAAGGAAAAAGGAATTTCAGAGTAGGATTTTGCGCGGTTTGAGGTAAGTAACAGTCTTAAATCTGGTCCCGAGGGTATGAAACCCCGGAATTTTGGTATGATGTGATTATTTTGGAGGTGACGCACATGCTAGGTAACAGGCGTGTGGGTGCGCACCGTGGGGGATTGTGACTTGGTCCATCCCGTGAGACTGTAAAGTCGAATAGCTTATTGTTATTTACATGTTCACTCTGTCTTCTAGAAATTTGACTGTGATTCATGTTAGAAACCATGCTTAGGCCAGATGATATCACTGTTGGGACCCGCAACGGTCGGGTACTTGTTGAATTAGCTGCTATTTGTTGTCTTGTACTCAGTCACAGTTTTACTTGCGTGTCATATCTCTGTTTCCTCTTGTTTTTTTGTTGATACTTGTTATTATCTCTTTTGGGCCGATTTGTATGATTTCTGAGAGCCCGAGAGGCTGGTGAGGTTAGTGACTGAGATAGGACCTGAGTGCCGAGCTATGAGCTATGAGCTATGTGAGTGTATATAGATCGGGTTGCACGCCGCAACGAGCCTGAGGGCTGAATGTATATGGATCGGGTTGCACGCCGCAACGAGCCTTATGGCTATTTATGGATTATGGATCAGGTTGCATGCCCCAACGAGCCTTATGGCTACTTATATGATTGGATCAGGCTGCACGCTGCAGCGATATAGTGCTTGGGCTGAAGGAGCCCCTCCGGAGTCTGTACACCCCCAGTGAGCGCATGTACCTATTGAGTGTGATTATTGAGGGCTGAGAGCCGAGTTTTTGAGCTATTGAGAGCTTGAGTGATTGTTACCCTGAAAGGTTGCATTTGTTTCCTTTGTTACTGCACTTAGTTGAATTATGTCATTGTTCTGAACTTCTAGAAAATTTTTGTATCCGGTTTATCTGAACTGAATAAATGTACAACTGACTTAATTTATATTGCCGGAATTGAATCATGTCTACTTTCATTGCTGAAACTACTGAAGTGAACAGTAATTGTATAGCTCGTCACTACTTCTCAGTTCCTTATTTATTTTTGTTACTTACTGAGTTGGTTGTACTCACGCTACACCCTGCACTTCATGTGCAGATCCAGGTGTATCCGGTAATGGAGGACGTAGATCTCGTGCGTGGTTGAGTATCGGAGATTCACGAGGTAGCTGCCGGCGTTCGCAATCCTTGTCTCTCCTTTCTTGTTATCTTTCTTTTCTGTATTGGCATTTAGATACAGACTCTTGTGGACACTGTTTCTTTGACTGTTTGTTTAGATGCTCATGACTTGGTGACACCCCGATGCTTGGGGCTAATTTTCCGCGTTGTATTTTGAGTTTAACTCCTGACTTTATGAAAAATCTATCATATCAAGCTTTAGGTTTATTTTTGTGAAACATTTGAAGTATTTTGAAAAATCGGCTTGCCTAGTACCATCGATAGGCGCCATCACGACAGGTTAGGGTTTTGGGTCATGACAATTGATTAGGGCTGCTTAGCATGAGTGTTGTGAGTCCGAGAGACTGGAGAGATTGATGATTGAGTGAGATCGAGGGCCTGTTGTGAGTGATATTTATGGGATCGGGATGCACGCTGCAGCAAGCCTTATTGATTCATGCCAGGATTTGGCTTATTATAGCGCTTGGGCTGGATCGGCCCCTCCGAAGTCTGCACATCCACAGTGGGTGCAATTGCTAGCAATCATTTACATTTGGGCTGGATCTGCCCTGGTTCATTTGCATTGGGCTGGATCTGCCCTTGTTTATTTCACTTTGGTTCATTTGCATTGGGCTGGATCTGACCTGGTTTGCTTTTGCATCTTGGGTTGGATCTGCCTTGGTTTATTTACATTTGGGTTGGATCTGCCCTGTACAGTACTGAGTGATTGAGTGTGTTGAGTATTGAGCATGAAGACTGAGAATATAAGACAAGAGATTGAGTACTCTGATAGTGTGAGTACATAAGTTCATCACTGAGATGCATTGCATTTGACATGCATACTTGAGATACATGCATAGAGATGCATTTCCTTCTACTACCGATTTTGGTGACATTCATGATTTCACCTACGTATTGACATGTAGGCATAGAGATGTACTTTCCTCATGCTATCTAAAAAATGAAACATCTTATTTATTGTTGAAAGGTTTTTGGGAAAAATCACAGTTTTCGAACTTACTCATATGTTTTTGGTGTTTTCGATGGAAGATTTGGGATTTACTGTTATACTTGAAAAGCATGCCTATTTTCCGTAATTGTGAACAAGTTGAGTATCTTATCTTTGAGTTATTTTCTCGTACCATTTTTATTATATTGTTATGAATTGTGGCTATTTATTGGAGTTGGGTTCTCACCCTTGTCCCAGCTCGTCAATACTTTCAACCTAAGGTTAGGTTTGTTACTTATTGAGTATATGGGGTCGGTTGTACTCATACTACACTTCTGCATCTTGCCTGCAGATGTTAGATGTTGATGTTGCTGTGCACGGCATGAGCTGGATTTGAAGATGTACCTGCGTTCCGTTCATAGCTGCCTCTTGATCTTGGTAGCTTTAGAATTTTAATCTATTCCCGTATATTTCAAACAGATGATATACTTTATTTCATACCAGCTTTGTAAATTCTAAATCTCAGAAGCTCATGATTTGTACTACCAGTCCTTGGGAAAATTCTTGTATAAAAGCAGTTGTATTATCATTTCTTCTCTTAATAAATCTCATTAAATTGGATAGTTGTTAATTGGCTTTCCTAGCGGGTTGGGTTAGGTGCCATCACGACTAGTTGGGTTTTTTGGGTCATGACAGGTAAGTAGACATCAAACTGACCCAGGTTTAGCACATTGGGAAGTAGTAAAGAGGAGCATGAGATATCTGAAGGGAACTGCTGATTATGCCCTTTGTTACAAAGGCTACAAAGATCTGCGATTAGTTGGATATAGTGATGCTGATCAAGGAGGAGATCTAGACGAGAGGAAGTCTACCTCAGGATATGTTTTCCTACTCAGTGATGGCGCCATATCATGGAGTAGTAAGAAACAATCATGTGTATCACTATTTACAGTGGAAGCCGAATACGTGGCTGTCACGACCCAATTTTCCCTCCGTTTGGGTATCGTGATGGCACCTAGTCTTAGGGACTAGGTAAGCCTAACATTAATTGAAACAACAACATTATTTAAATAACATCTAACAATTTGAAATAGAAATGTCTTAAAATTTACAATTCCCAAAATCGGTTGTATAAGTCATAAGCTCTACAGAATGTTTGCTAGAAAACTTCTAAATACAACTGTCCAGAAATAAGAATAAACAGTGCAAAACGAAAATTTGAAGGTGACTCCGAAGCCTGCGAATGCAGCAGCAAGTTTATCTTGAGTTTCCACAGCAATGACCCGTGCAGCTACTAACGAACAAATACCGGGATCTGCACAAAAATGTGCAGAAGTGTAGAATGAGCACACCACAGCGGTGCCCAGTAAGTATCAAGACTAACCTCGGTGGAGTAGTGACGAGGAACAGTCAAGACACCCACTGGTCTAATAAACTGAACAAGTATAAGTATATGAACAACAAAAATATGATGTCTACATAAAGACTATGCAATATGGCTCACAATACAGTAATGGCAATAAGAAAGGAAACAACAAGTATCAGCGGAATACCATAAAAATGACATAGAAAGTGAATGGAATACAACCTAAATTCGGAATCACAAATACAGCAAGGACAAGTAATAACTCAGCAATTACAACTGCTTTTACATCAGGTTTTTAGTTACAAACTCCATGAGGTACCGAACCTCGGACAAATCACAACTCACGGGTCTCAATACCTGAACCCTAACACTTGGCATCCTGTGCCCTCATAACACCTTTTAACCGCACCGATGATTCACGTGCCAATAGAGCCATTTTCACATAGAAGGCAAGTAAACAAGGGTGAGCATCTATGCTCAATAATATCAAGAACACCTCTTATCTGATAAGAGTGCTTAAGTACGTGTATGCTTGTGCAAGTGTCCTAACATAGTCCATACCAGCAAATAAGTATAAGGAAAAAGAACGGACAACACGTAGAATATTTTCTCACAGCTTTCACAAGATAAAGCGCACACAGGTAAGTGTACCACTACAAAATATCAACAACCAGAATACCCCAGGCCATCACAAATTATCACAAATCAATCGCTGACACAACCCACCTTGTCTCGCCACGTGTGCAATAGTAAAATAAATGCCCGCCTTGTCTCGCCACACGTGCATAATAATGTTTTCATCTTGTCTCGCCACATGCGCAATCCTTATATATATATATATATATATATATATATATATATATATATCCCGCCTTGTTATGCTGCATGTGCAAATATCAATAGTAACAATAACACGGTAGAAACCTCGTGTAACCCCATAACAACAACCGCATGGCAGAAACCTCATGCATCATAATAATCACAACCGCACGGTAGAAACCTTGTGCATCATAATAACATCAGCAAAAATGACAATAATACAAAGATACGACAAATACGTCAACTCAGAAATTCCAGAACTTTAGGAAATAGAGGAACTAATTTACAAGGAGTAGCAACAATAGAGACTGCTAGTCATAATAAGAACAACTCAACAAGAAAGGAAATATCATGTAACCCGATCCAAAATATATAGTTCGACAACGAGGGAGCTAACGCAAGGCAAATAATTCCAAATAAGTACAAGTCACTAACATATAGGATATCTAACTTCTTTTAAGGTTGGACAATTAAGAAAGAGGTACAACAACTTCAATTAAAGATAAGCAGTATAAGGGTAATCTTTGCCTCAACTAAGTATGAACAATTACAGAAAATGATAATTATAACTTCAAATAAGGATAAGCAGTTAGGGAAAAAGACAACGTGACAATAGAATAGATAATAATTTAAGTTAAGGCACATATGAATCAAATGAAGAACAAGAGTGTATCATGAAGCAATTAATTACAATTAAAGCAGGTAGAAGTGCAACCGGAATTTAAGAAACATAATCATAACGAGAACAACTGCACATACAGTGAATACAAGGACCTAAGAATCACTAAAAGGCCAATTTCCACAAATAAGTCCGGGCACGTAGTCATCACCTCACGTACACGGACTACAATTAGCATAGAAGACTAAAATCCTAAGGGGTAGTTCCCCCACATGAAGTTAGGCAAGATACATACCTCAAAGAAGACAGACCGATACTCAAAAATGACTTCTCGGGTGAAATGACCTCCGGACGGCTCAAATCTAATCAAAATAACTTCAAAGCACAAATAAAACTCATAAGAGACTATTCTGGATCATAAAGCCTCAATCTTTATCAAAATCTAAAAATCGATCCAAAAGTCAACCCCCGGGCCCGCATCTCGGAACCCGACAAATTTCACAAAACCTGAACACCCATTCCGATATGAGTTCAACCATACTAAAATCATCAAATTCCGATATCATTTCGTCCCTCAAATCATGATTTTTTTTCATTTTGAAAATTTTTCTTCAAAAACCATCATTTTCCTCAACTCAAAACACAAATTAAATGATAAAAATAAAGATAAAATCATGGAATATATTAAATTCCAGGTAAAGAACACTTATCCAATCGATTTTCTTGAAAAACCCTCAAAGAAGCTCCCAAAACCGAGGTCTAAAACTCAAAATATGGTGTAAATGGCCAAACCCTCGATTATAACCTTCTGCCCAGGCGTGACCACACCTGCGACATAATTATCCGCATTTGCGCAACCGCAGGTGCGCACGTCCAAACCGCACCTGCGTTTCCTCTCGCTTCTGTGCATAAAAATCCGCTTCTGCGGAGCCGCTGATGTGTACAAATTCTCTGCATCTACAGAGGCTGCCAAGTCCAGCTCTTCTCACACTTGAGCTTCCACCTTCGCACCTGCGACTATCGCATCTGCGCCCAAGGTCTGCAGGTGCAATTACACCAGAACTCAGACCTCTTCACAACCACAAAAACCTTCCAAAACTCGTTTGAAACACACCTCGGGCCCCCGGGACCCCGTCCAAGCATACAACCAAATTCCATAACCTAGTACGGAATCGCTCGAGGTATCAAATCACGTCAAACAATGATAAAATTACGAATCACTCCATGAATCGAACTTATGAACTTTCAAATCTTTCAACTTCTAAAACTCACGCCAAAACCTATCAAACTAACCTGAAATGACATCAAATTTTGCAGGCAGATCCCAAATAACATAACGGAGCTATTCCAACTCCCGAAAATCGTATTCCGACCCCGGTATCAAAAAGTCCACTTCGGTCCAAATCTCCAAAATTTCGACTTTTGCCATTTTAAGTCTAAATCAGCTACAGACCTCAGATTCACAGTCCGTACACGCTCTTAAGTCCAAAATCACCCAACAGAGCTAACGAAACCGATGGAACTTCATTCCAGAGTCATCTTCATATAGTTCTGACTAAGGTCAAAATCCTAAGAGTTAAGCTTCCGTTTTAGGGACGTTTTAGGGACGTTTTAGGGACCAAGTGTCCCAAATCACTCCGAATCATCCAGTAACTGAATTCAACCACGCATGCAAGTCAATACACATGATACGAAGCTTCTCAAGGCTTTATGCCACCGAATGAGACTTAAATTCTCAAAATGACCGGCCGAGTCGTTACATCCTTCCCCTCTTAAACAAACGTTCGTCCTCAAACGTGCCAAGAATCGCCTCGAAGTCTTCAAATCACTGAAAGCACATATCCAACATACACCCGTGAATGACCCCGTGTCACCCCAATCCACATAAGCCCGATGACACTATTCCAACTGTAATTTATCCTTTCTATCAACACCAATAAGCCTTAGAGCCACAAATTCTAACCTTCCAATTATCTTTAAAAGACCCGATTCTAAATCCATAACCGGTATACATCTCAACCAGTTGTAACAACTCATGATTACACCCACAAGGTATGACCACACACCATGACACACCACACATAGGCCCATAATAACATTTCTGATCACAATTGCTGCCCGTAATCAAAACCAACACTGTCAATTAGCCTCATATCCATTAGAGACCCATTTCAAACCTCCACAATACTGACAATGATGCAAGAAATACGAAGACCTCATATCCATATGCCCAAATCAACCAGTCACAACTGACACCACCGGGCACACACCCCGCAAGCTAAAACTCAAGAAGCACATAATGAAAATGATTGAACATGTAAAGAGAAACACATAAGAGAAATATCAAACAAGCCTGACAAGCACAACTCTCTATCAGTACCATCCTATAAATTAATTTAAAAGGAAAAATTAAAGTATATGAACAAATAACAAGGATCTCATCCTGGTATAACTCTCCACTGTGGTACACAGCCCGACTCAAACATATCAAATCACATGGAATCGCGAGGGTCTCACCCTCAACTCCAAATCTCAAGTCGAATACACATCATACCAATGAAAATCTTTCACTAACTCAATTCTGCCAATAAAATCACAATACTTACTAAACTCTCACCCCGGTAGCATATCAAATCACAAATCGTAACCAATTTACTCAGGAATCACATCAAACCTGTCATAATAGACAACATGAATTCACTTCTAGTCTCGTAACTTTCAATAATGAATAGAAACAAATGATAGACACGGCTATCACTCATAGAATCTCCCAACAGGGGCAAACACATAAACATGATACTAAGTCATGAACATACCCATAGGTGGGACAACAAATAGGGGAACTTGCCCCGATAAGCAGAACCAAAACAAAATACAAATGGTGCCCTTCTGTAACAAATCAAAAGCATACCTGCATGACATCATCTGCCGTAGTGGCCTCAAGCCTACTATATGTAACACATCAACGGGTCGGTCCTTCCCCTCTTGGGCGCCCTCTACTTGCCTGAATACTCTGCTGTGACACACATGTCCGGAGTCTAGGACAATCTCTCACCCTGTAGCTGGTATCTCCACACTCGAAGCAACCTATCTGCTAACGTGGCTGTGGGAACTGTGCGGTATGGGTACTTTGAGACCCATGAGCACCTGAAACATTGTGCAAAGCCTGAAGTGCAAACTGAACTGGCTGACCCACAAAAACTCTACCATGTTGTACCCTGCCTCCAAAATAAGGACCAGTAGATCTCTCCGGTCTACGAGGCCTCCTTGCCTTCCTGTCCTCTCTCTCCTAATCTCGCTTGTACTCTCTCTCATGGCCCCGCCTGCCCTCTCTCTCCTAATCCAACATGCCCTCTACACGGTGAGTGATCCCTACCACCTGCTGAAATGAAACATATGACTCTAACTCCTGAGACATGCTGAACGAAATATCATGCCCGAGTCTCTCAATTAATATACAAACACACTCTCTAACTGTAACGACCAAAGCAGGTGTATGTTTGGCCAAATCACTGAATCTAATGGCATACTCTAACACTGATATAGTGCCTTGGCGCGACTGCTCAAACTCAGCGCGCCATGCATCTCGAAGGGACAGAGGTACAAACTCTCTCAGGAACATCTCTGAAAACCGAACCCATGTAAATGAAGCTAACTCGGCTGGGCTACCCAACTCATATGCCTACAACCACTGTTAAGCCGCTCCCTTAAGCTGCAATGTAGTAAAAGCAACCCCACTCGTCTCAACAATACCTATAGTGCGGAGATGGCAATGACACTCCTCCAGAAAACCATGTGCACTCTCTGAAGCCAAACCACTGAATGTAGGGGGGTCATATTTCTTGAACCTTGCAAGTCTAAGCTGCTCTTCCTCAGATGCTGCTGCCCTGACCACGTGCTGAACTGGAACCACAGGCTATGTCGCCATGACACCTGAAACCTAACCAACATGAACTCGCTGCTCTGGGGTATGGGCGGCGGGAGTCTGGGTTCATCCCCCGGTCTGTGAAATAGCTGGTGCAACCGGAATCAACCCCGCCTGAGCCAATGTACCAAACATGCACATGAACTGTGCTAAGGTCTCCTGAAGTCCGGGGGTAATAGCAGGCGCGTACAGTACTGGCCCCCCAACTGGAACTACTGGCGGTTCCTCAACTGCTGCTCTGGTAGGTGCCCTAGCTGTAGCACGTGCTCCTTGTCGGCCTCTGCCTCTTCCCCTAGCGATATCTGCCCTGGGGGTAACGTCATCAACAACTGCAACTCATGTCCTCATCATTTGTGAGAGAATGGAATGATAAAAGTTCAAATTTTGAGACCAATGAACTCGCACAATAGGAATAAAGGAAGTGAAATTGTCCTAATAGTTCCGTAGCCTCTCGAAGATAAGTACAGATGTCTCCGTACCGATTCGCAAGACTCTACTAAACTTGCTTATGACTCGTAGCACCTATGAACCTAGAGCTCTGATACCAACTTGTCACGACCCAATTTTCCCTCTGTTTGGGTATCGTGATGGCACCTAATCTTAGGGACTGGGTAAGCCTAAAAGTAATTGAAACAATAATATTATTTAAATAATATCTAATAATTTAAAGTAGAAATCTCTTAAAATGTAAAATTCCCAAAATCGGTAGTACAAGTCATAAGCTCTATAGAGTATTTGCTAGAAAACTTCTAAATACAACTGTCCAGAAATAAGAATAAACAGTGCAAATCAAAAACTTGAAGGTGACTCCGAATCCTGCGAACGCAGCATCAGGTTTATCTTGAGTCTCCACAGCAATGACACGCATAGCTACTAACGAACAAATACCTGGATCTGCACAAAAATGTGCAGAAGTGTAGAATGAGCACACCACAGCAGTGCCCAGTAAGTATCAAGACTAACCTCAGTGGAGTAGTGACGAGGAACAATCAAGACACCCACTGGTCTAATAAACTGAACAAGTATAAGTATATAAACAACAAAAATATGATGTCTACATAAAGACTATGCAATATGGCTCACAATACAGTAATGGCAATAAGAAAGGAAACAACAAGTATCAGCGAAATACCATATAAATGACACAGAAAGTGAATGGAACACAACCTAAATCCGAAATCACAAATACAACAAGGACAAGTAATAACTCAATAACTACAACCGCTTTTACATCAGGTTTTCAGTCAACAAACTCCACGAGGTACCCAACCTTGGACAAATCACAACTCACGGGTCTCAATACCTGAACCCTAACACTTGGCATCCTGTGGCCTTATAATACCTCTTAATCGCACTAACGACTCACGTGCCAATAGAGCCATTCACACATAGAAGGCAAGTAAACAAGGGTGAACATCTATGTTCAACAATATCAAGAACACCTCTTATCCGATAAGAGTGCTTAAGTACGTGTATGCTTGTGCAAGTGTCCTAACATAGTCTATACCAGCAAATAAGCATAAGGAAAAAGAACGGACATCACGTAGAATAGTTTCTCACGGCTTTCACAAGATATAGCGCAAACAGGTAAGTGTACCACTACACAATATGAACAACCAGAATGCCCCCAGGCCATCACAAATCATCACAAATCAATCCCTGACACAGCCCACCTTGTCTCGCCACGTGTGTAATAGTAAAATAAATGATCACCTTGTCTCGCCACACATGCATAATAATGTTCACACCTTGTCACGCCGCATGTGCAAATATCAATAGTAACAATAGCACGGCAGAAACCTTGTGCAATCCCATAACAACAATGGCATGACAGAAACCTCGTGCATCACAATAATCACAACCGCACGGCAGAAACCTCGTGCATCACAATAACAACAGCAACAATGACAATAATACAAGGATACGACAAATACGTCAACTCAGAAATTCCAAAACTCAATGAAACAGAGGAACTAATTCACAAAGAGTAGCAACAATAGAGAATGCTAGTCATAATAAGAACAACTCAACAAGAAAGGAAATATCATGTAACCCGGTCCAAAATATATAGTTCGACAACGAGGGAGCTAACGCAAGGCAAATAATTCCAAATAAGTACAAGTCACTAACATATAGGATATCTAACTTCTTTTAAGGTTGGACAATTAAGAAAGAGGTACAACAACTTCAATTAAAGATAAGCAGTATAGGGGTAATCTTTGCCTCAACTAAGGATGAACAATTACAGAAAAGGATAATTATAACTCCAAATAAGGATAAGCAATTAGGGAAAAGGACAACGTGACAATAGAATAGATAACAATTTTAGTTAAGGCACATATGAATCAAATGAACAACAAGAGTGGATCATGAAGCAATTAATTCCAATTAAAGCAGGTAGAAGTGCAACCGAAATTTAAGAAACATAATCATAACGAGAACAACTGCACATACAGTGAATACAAGGACCTAAGAATCACTAAAAGACCAATTTCCACAAATAAGTCTGGGCACGTAGTCGTCACCTCGCGTACACGGACTACAATTAGCATAGAAGACTCAAATCCTAAGGGGTAGTTCCCCCACACGAAGTTAGGCAAGATACCTACCTCAAAGAAGACAGACCGATACTCAAAAATGACTTCTCGGGTGAAATGACCTCCAGACGGCTCAAATCTAATCAAAATAACTTCAAAGCATAAATAAAACTCATAAGAGACTATTCTGGATCATAAAACCTCAATCTTTATCAAAATCTAAAAATTGGTCCAAAAGTCGACCCTCGGGGCCCACATCTCGGAACCCGACAAATTTCATAAAACCCGAACACCCATTCCGATATGAGTTGAACCATACTAAAATCATCAAATTCCGATACCATTTCGTTCCTCAAATCATGATTTTTTTCATTTTGAAAATTTCTCTTTAAAAACCACCATTTTCCTCAACTCAAAACACAAATTAAATGATAAAATTAAAGATAAAATCATGGAATATTAGTCGCATCTGCGCAACCGCAGGTGCGCACGTCCAAACCGCACCTGCGTTTCCTCTCGCTTCTGCGCATAAAAATCCTCTTCTGCGGAGCCGCTGACGCGCACAAATTCTCCGTATCTGCGGAGGCTTCCAAGTCCAGCTCTTCTCGTACCTGCGACCATCGCACCTGCGACCATCGCACCTGCGCCCAAGGTCCGTAGGTGCGATTACACCAGAACTCAGACCTCTTCACAACCACGAAAACCTTTCGAAACTAGTCCGAAACACACCTCGGGCCCCCGGGACCCCGTCCAAGCATACAACCAAATTCCATAACCTAGTACGGACTCACTTGAGGTCTAAAATCATATCAAACAACGACGACATTATGAATCGCACCATGAATCGAACTTATGAACTTTTAAATCTTCCAACTTCTAAAACCCGCGCTAAAACCTATCAAACCAACCCGAAAATGATGTCAAATTTTGCAGGCAGGTCCCAAATAACATAACGATGCTGTTCCAACTCCCGCAAGTCGCATTCCGACCCCAGTATCAAAAAGTCCACTTCCGGTCCCAATTTTCAAAAGTTCGACTTTTGCCATTTCAAGTCTAAATCGGCTACAGACCTCAGATTCACAGTTTGGACATGCTCCTAAGTCCAAAATCACCTAACAGAGCTAACAAAACTGATGGACCTCCATTCCGAAGTTGCCTTCACACAGTTTTGACTACGATCAAAATCCTAAGACTTAAGCTTTTGTTTTAGAGACCAAGTGTCCCAAATCACTTCGAATCACCTGGCAACTGAATTCAACCATGCACGTAAGTCAATACACATGATACGAAGCTGCTCAGGGCTTTATGCCGCCGAACGGGACTTAAATTCTCAAAACAATCGGCCGGGTCATTACAGTGGCTCTTGCATTAGCAACACAAGAAGCTGTTTGGTTGAAAAGGTTCTTGGATCACTTGTTGGATATATCAGAAGATGCCGAACCAGTGTTAGTCTACTGTGACAGTGAAGCTGCAATATCCTCTACCAAGGACCCTAAGTTTCATTGTAAAACCAAAAACATAGATATCAAGTATAACTATGCGAGAGACATGGTTAGACGTAAGGTAGTGAATGTGAAGTATGTGTCTGCAAAAAATATTTTAGCAGATCCATTGACCAAGCCTTTGTCTAGAGATGTATTTGTGAGACACACTGGGTCTCAAGGCTTGCGTAGACTTTGATATACTTCATTTTGTTATTATTTTCCCTTGCTCACAAAACTAATGTTCTTTTATTATCAATAAAGTTGATTTACATACATGCATATTTTATTGTTGAAAGTTATGTACATTATTTGTTCAGTTTTTTGATAAGTATGTTGGGAAGACAAGAGGTTGACCTTATCACACAGGTAACCGCCTCCTTATCTTAGTGATGTGAGGAGATGTGACATGATTTTAAGCAAAATTATTAAAAGGATGATTTGAGAGCTATTCGCTTAAAATTAGAATGTCGCTTAAACAGTGACATAACGTCATTAGGGTGAAAAACGTTCACCTAGTCTACTCTGTGAGCCGGATGTGAGTTAAATATGATATTGTTGATCAAAGAACTCAAATTTAGATACTTATGATGTCTAAATATCATCTGTACAACATTCTTTATGAGATAAAGACATACGCTCCTTGGAAAAAAGGAGAAAATGCTATAGCACATATTTCATACCATGTGTGCTAATGTCGACCAATTGGGTTAACATATGTCCATTCTCAACTTATTGTTGTGTGAGACTCAGAGCTTTTATAATGACTCAAGATTTTGTACTGTAATATCCCATAATTTTAAACAAGGATATAGTAGTCATTTAGCAAATTAACTAAGTAAAAAAAAAGCAAACAAAAAAAACAAAAAAAGAGTGAAATCCACAAAAAGGGCCGAAGCCCACCAGAAGAAAATCTGGCAAACAAGAAAAAGAAGAAAAGGGCTAAGGGGAAAGGGTACGCAGCAAACAAATAGAGAAAGGGGATTTGGGTGAAATCCTAATAAAATTAAAAGGGATTAAGGGAAGGGGAAACCCACCGCAACAAGATAAACAAAGGAAGCTTCTATCTATTCTCGTCGAAGGAATTTATAAAGTGGGAAAGAACAAGGTAAGTAAAATTTACTAAACCTAGCCCATTTAACGGTTGTTTCGTTAACTAGAAACAAGAAAAGATAAGTTACTTTTGATTTAGCACAAATATGAATTTTGAATTAGATGAATAAGTATTTTATTAATTTCATAACAAATAATCTAGCCTAGTGAAGAATCACTAGTGCTTGTAAAGCACTGCGCAAGAACACAAATACAATCCTTTTTAAACAAATCAATTCCTTTTTCCTGGTCTCTGTATATAGAAGTGTCATAGTATTAATCCAAAATAAATAAATAAATAAGAATAAGCAGAAAACTGTAGTTACTATTGATTTAGGTACTACTAAATTGATTAACAGAGAATTAGTAGCTATATTTCCAAGGAACAAAACAAAAGAAGAGAGAATTAACTAGATGTGTCATGATAAGACCAGTTATGTTGATTTTTCACGAAGCTAATATATAGACCGGTTTTGTGATAATATAGGTAGTTGAATGAATCTTATGGACTGCTCGAGGTGACATGTTTGGCATTTCGACACGAGTACTATGAGTAGTAATCTTACCGCAATTTGTGTTTTTATAACCTGCATGGTTTATACATTATTTGAAAAATAAAATGTGTTACCGAATGTTTGAAATTGCATATGGGACAAGTCATTTACTTGATATGGTACTGCACAGTTTACTTGAGATGTTTACAATTATTTAAAATGTTCTCACTGTTACTAGACATGTTTTACTGTTATTTGAGAAATGATTATATTACCGAAATGGGATTACATGATTTGATATGAATTGAAATGCCATGTACTATTTTGAAAATGCTTTCCTATGGGGGTGGGGAGGGAGGTAGGGCAGGGTTTAGGGGGTGGGGCGGGAGGCAAGGGAGGTAAAGGGAACAAGGGTGTCTGTTGGTTGAGAATTGGGCCATGGAACGTAGGTACATTGACGGGTAAATCTATAGAGTTGGTGAAGATCCTCCAGAAGAGGAGGGTCAATATAGCGTGTGTCCAGGAGACAAAGTGGGTAGGGTTGAGGGTGAGGGACATTGAGGGGTATAAACTTTGGTACTCAGGAGTCCAAAAAGGTAAGAATGGAGTGGGAATCTTGGTGGATAGGGAACTTAGAGAGTCTGTAGTTGAGGTTAGATGAGTGAATGATAGATTGATGACTATTAAGTTGGTGGTTAGAGAGTGTACCCTAAACATCGTTAGCGCCTATGCGCCGCATGTGGGCCTAGATGAGGAGGTTAAATGGCATTTCTGGGAAGGGTTAGATGAGATTGTGCACCAGGTTCTGCCTGCTGAGAAGCTATTCATATGAGGGGATTTCAATGGGTATATTGGGTCGACCGCAGGTGGTTATGGCGAGGTGCATGGAGGCTTCGGTTTTGGGGAGAGGAACGGAGGAGGTACATCGTTGTTGGACTTCGCTAAGGCTTTTGGGTTGGTGATTGCGAACTCTAGCTTTCGGAAGAGGGAGGGGCATTTGGTTACTTTTCAAAATGCGGTGGCGAACACCCAGATTGACTATCTCCTCCTCAGGAGGTGTGACAGAGGGTTGTGCAAGGATTGCAAGGTGATTCCTGGTGAGATACTCGTGACACAGCATAGGCTCTTGGTGATGGACGTTGGTATTATGTTAAAGAGGAGGAAAAGTTCTACTCGAGGAAGACCGAGAATCAGGTGGGGAGCCTTAACTAAGGATAAATCCCAAGCGTTGGAGGGGCGGTTATCGGCTATGGGATCTTGGAGGAGCAGTGGTGACGCGAGCACTATGTGGTCAGCGACAGCAGACTGTATTAGGGAGGCTATGAGAGAGGTGTTAGGGGTCTCGACGGGCGTGTCTGGTGGGCACAAAAGAGACTGGTGGTGGAATGAAGTGGTCCAAGGTAAAGTGGAAGCAAAGAAGGTGGCGTACCTGAAGTTAGTGGGGAGCATAGGTGAGGAGGAGAGGCGAGTGTGCATGGAGAGGTATAAGGCAACTAGGAAGGAGGCTAAGCTGGCGGTCACAGAGGCTAAGACTGCGGCTTATGGTCGTATGTACGAGGAATTAGGGGAAAAAGGTGGGGAGAAGAAGTTATTCCGGCTGGCCAAGTTGAGAGAGAGGAAGGCTCGGGATTTGGACCAAGTGAGATGCATCAAGGACGAAGATGGTAGAGTATTGATGGAAGATGCCCAAATTAAGAGGAGATGGCAGACTTACTTTCATAAACTTCTGAATGAAGAAGGGGATCAGGATATTGTGCTAGGTGAATTGGAGCATTCTGAGAGTCACCGTGACTTTGGGTACTGCAGGCGTATCGAGGTTGAGGAGGTCGTGGGAGCTATGCGTAAGATGAGTAGGGGCAGAGCGACCGGACCGGACGAGATTCCAGAGGAATTTTGGAAGTGTGTGGGGAGAGCAGGTTTGGAGTGGTTGACTAGGTTGTTTAATGTTATTTTTAAAGGGAAGAGGATGCCGGATGAGTGGAGGTGGAGTACGGTGGTTCCATTGTATAAGAACAAAGGTGGTATCCAGAGTTGTAACAATTATAGGGGTATCAAATTACTGAGTCATACCATGAAAGTGTGGGAGAGGGTGGTTGAAGCGAGGGTGAGGATGACAGTGTCTGTATCTGACAACCAGTTCGGGTTCATGCCGGGTTGTTCGACTATAGAAGCTATACACCTTGTAAGAAGGTTGGTGAAACTATACAGAGAGAGGAAGAAGGATCTACACATGGTGTTTATTGACCTAGAGAAAGCGTATGACAAGGTTCCTAGAGAAATTCTCTGGAGATGCATGGAGGCAAAAGGTGTGTCGATTCCCTACATTATGGCGATTAAGGACATGTATCATGGGTCTAAGACTCGGGTAAGGACAGTAGGAGGTGACGCTGAGCATTTTTCGGTTGTAATGGTGTTACACCAAGGTTCTGCGCTCAATCCGTTCTTATTCGCCCTGGTGATGGACGCGTTAACACACCATATTCAAGGGGATGTGCCAAGGTGCATGCTATTCGCCGATGACATAGTTCTGATTGATGAGTCGTGAGCCGGTGTTACCGAGAGGCTGGAGGTTCGGAGACAGGCTCTTGAGTCTAAGGGTTTCAAGCTGAGCAGGATGAAGACGGAATACCTGGAGTGTAAGTTCAGCGCTGAGCCAGGGGAAGTGGGCGTGGATGTGAGGCTTGATTCGCAGGTCATCCCGAGTAGAGGCAGCTTCAAGTACCTTGGTTCGGTTATCCAGGGGGAGGGAAGATCGACGAGGATGTCACACACCGTATTAGGGTAGGATGGATAAAGTGGAGGTTAGCATCTGGAGTCCTGTGTGACAAGAGAGTGCCATCGATACTCAAAGGTAAGTTTTATAAAGCGGTGGTTTGACCGGCCATGATGTATGGGGCTGAGTGTTGGCCCGTTAAGAACTCACATATCCAGAAGATAAAAGTAGCAGAAATGAGGATGTTGCGGTGGATGTGGGGGAACACTAGGATAGATAGGATTAGGAATGATGATATTCGGGAGAAGGTCCATGTGGCTCCCATTGATGACAAGATGCGGGAAGTGAGGCTTAGATGGTTCAGACATGTTCAGAGAAGAAGCCCAGATGCTCCGGTATGGAGGTGTGAGCAGCTGGTTATGGAGGGCACAAGAAGAGGTGGAGGGAGGCCTAAGAAGTATTGGGGAGAGGTGATCAGGCAGGATATAGCGAGGCTCCAGATTTCTGAGGACATGACGCTTGATAGGAAGATGTGGAGGTTGAGTATTAGGGTTGTAGGTTAGGAGGTAGTTGAGTCGTGCCTTACTTCGTACCACGGTGGGACTAGCCATGTAGGGTTTTTGTCTAAGATAGCTAGTGGGAATGTTGTGGCTTACTATTTCGCTTTTTAGAGCATGTCCTATTTACTAGCTATCGCTTTTGCTTTGCATCTTTCTTCTAGATTTCATGGTGTTCCTATTTTTCTTATGACTGTTGTGGTGATACTAATATTGTCTCCCTTTGCTTTGCATCTTTCTTCTGGATTTCATGGTGTTCCTATTTATCCTATGATTGTTGTTGTGATACTAATATTGTCTCCCTTTTTGTCCTTTTGTCTTTTTGTTTTTTTGAGCCGAGGGTCTTTCGGAAACAGTCTCTCTACTCCTTCGGGGTAGGGGTAAGGTCTGCGTACACACTACCCTCCCCAGACCCCATTAGTGAGATTTTACTAGGTTGTTGTTGTTGTTGTTGTTGTTGTTGTTGTTTCCTATGAATATTTACTGCTTATAAAGAAAAGTATAAATGGGAGGAGACTTTGAAGGATCCCATACCTAACGGCGGGTTCGTTAGACCTGGTACACCTTGTATATACAGATTATATATTACAGTTATAGCCCTCGCTAGTGGGAAGGTAAAACTACCATACAGTTACAGTTTTCCCTCGAGTAGGGACCTACCGTTATATTTGACTCTTTTTACGAAGGGGTCCACACAGTGATTCAGATTACATGATCCTTTCTTGGAAACCTCCCAAATATAAAGATTTACTATGAGACAATGTTTACCGAGTTTATTATCGATTTGTTAAATTAATTTATGTTACAGGAAGCACATGAATAAACTGATTATATTTACCGTTTTTGAGAAGGCAATTTATTTTTATGATAGCTTCTGATTATTATTATAGAGGCATGTTTTCTGACTTGTCCTCATTAAAAATGGTTGTGGTTAAGTATTATTACTCACTGAGCTAGCGACTCACTCCCCGCTATTATTTTTACAGCGACAGCAGTAGACGCAAGCGAGGATTCCGTTATTTAGAATACACGAGTTGACAGTTTCTGGTGAGCCCCGCATTTATTCGAGTGGGCAAATATTGTTATTTATTTGTTATAGTCTCTTTCTCGAAACTCTTAGAGTCGCTCCATAGTCGTTTTTATTAGTGTCATGAGTATTCATTCGTTATATTGGATTATTTACTAGTATTGCACTTTATTTCCATATTATTTTAGATGGGTTTAGTGTTATAATGTTGGTAAGGTAGGTAATGTTGGTGAAAACTCATTTTTTGTTAGTTGATGAAGATTGTGACAGGTTGAGGTGAATATTGGTTGGTTGTTAATTGTTTATGAGACAGAAAGGTTTTTGGATAGTCCTAAAATAGGAAAACTCTGTCAGATTTTCTGTAAAATACCGAGGAGGCTTACTTGGGGGCACTTGCTCCCAGGAGCCGGTCATGATCCTAAATTGGGTTGTGACATGTACCCTCAAAGACTCCGATCAGATACTTGAGACTTAGTGTGATGTTAGCTATCTTAGTGTGTTTCCAAAAGACCATGAACACAGATTCAGTCTAGCGGAGCATATCTAGAAAAGCAGTCATACTAATGTTAAGGGGATCGTGAGAAGAGGAAGATCATTGATGGAATCTCATTTATTTGTATTCACTAGTGCACCAATTATGTCACGATCCGGAATTCTCACCATCAGGACCGTGATGGCGCCTAATATTTCACTTGCTAGGCAAGCCAACGATAGAGATTATTAAGCCAAATTCTTATACATTTCAATAATTAACAGTAAATAAGCTATAACAAGGTAAAAGGAAAGCGCGGAAATCTATCACAACTTTAATGCTTATACACAACTACCCAGAAAGTGGTATCACAATCCACGAACTACTAAGATTTAGCTACAAGTAAGGTGTCTGAAGGAAACACAACTATTTTCGATACAAATGAAACAGTAAAGGAAATGCATAGAAGGGGACACCAGGGCCTGCAGACGCCAACAAGACTACCTTGGGTCTCCAAACAGATCAAGCAAGCAGCTAGACTCAGCATCAACTTGGTCCGGTACCAAAAATCTGCACAAAAAGTGCAGAGTGCAATATCAGTACAACCGACCCCATATACTTGTAAGTGTCGAGTCTAACCTCGGTGAAGTAGTGACGAGGCTAGAACAAGACACCTACAAATAAACCTGTGCAATATAAATCAGTATATACAAAAATAACAACTAAAGAAGCAAAGCAAGAAATATTGGGAAGGGGACATGCTGAGGGGATTACATGTCAAGGAATCACAACAGGAATGAGAACATGATCAATCAATATATCTTTAACAGAAAGAAACACGTAAACACACTAAAGGAAAGTGCACGGAATCACCCTTCGTGCTTTTACTCTCAACCTCACCATAAGAAACAATAGAAACGGCACGGCATCGCCCTTCGTGCTTTTACTCTCAACCTCACCATAATAAACAATACAAACGGCACGACATCACCCTTCGTGCATTAACTCTATCTCATAACATGGCACGACATCACCCTTCGAGCTTTAACACTCTCCCTCACTAAGACAATGAACAATAATAACAGGGAGATAGAAATATCAAGAACAAGTCTTACTTGAACATTCAATTCCACGTTACTAACCTCAACTTTGAGTCAAGACCCAATTAATACCAATTTTCGTAAAACATAATAAGAGTTGTTCAACATAACGAATAGCTGGTCTAATCATGAACAATATGATCAAGGAATACCATGATTACAATAATAAGACTCACTCGAATGTTATGACTCGACAACAACGCATAGGTACTCGTCACCTCACCTATACGTTGTACTCAACATACAAACACGTAGCAAATAAGCGAATAATACCTAATCCCTCAAGCCAAGGTTAACCATGGTACTTATCTCGCTCCGAAGTCCACTCAATACTCAATCACAGCTTTTCCTCTATAATCCACCTCCTAACCACTCGTATCTATTGAAAAATGACTCAATAATATCAAATATTGCTAAAGGAATCAATTACATTGCATAAATTTAGATTTCCCAATCTTTCCCCCAAAAAGTCAAAAACTGACCCTAGACCCGCTTGGTCAAAATCCAAGGTTCGGACCAAAATCTATTTACTCATTCACCCTAGAGCCCGGATATATAATTGGTTTTGGAATCCGACCTCAATTTGAGGTTAAATCCCCATTTTTTTCCAAATCCCTAGTTTCTACCCAAAGCCCCCATCTCTACCATGAAACTCTAGATTTTAGGTTGAAAATTCATAAAATGTAATGGGCAATTGAAAGAATGTGGTTTAGAATCACTTACCAACACTTTGGGGAAGAAAATGTCCTTTGAAAATCGCCTCTAGGCCGTCTAGCTTTTGAAAATGTGAAAGAATGACTTATGTCCCATTTTGGGACTGTTTTATGAACTGGCAACAGTGTTCATCGCGTTCGCTAGGACACTGTCGCGTTCGCAAAGAGTAGAGCTTGCCAAGTTTACGCATTCGCAAAACCCCCATCGCATTCGCGAAGGTTACGCCCCCCTGGCCTTCGCGTTTGCGAATCTTTGCTCGCGTTCGCGATGAAGAGTTACTGACCCCCTCCCCCAGGTCCCAAATGCTACGCGTTCGCGATGAGCCGGTAGCATTCGCGAAGGGTAAAGCGCTCATCACTCTATGTTCGCGACAAGGCCTTCGCGTTCGCGAAGAGGAAAAACTTACCTTGACCAGCTTACCCTTCGCGTTCGCGAGCGTATTTTTGCGAACGTGAAGAAGGACACACCAGAACAGCTGCTGCAGCAAAAATACCAGATTTTCTAAGTCCAAACATCCCGTAGCCTATCCGAAACTCACCCGAGCCCTCGAGGCTTCAAACTAAACATGCACACAAGTCAAAAAATATTATACGAACTTGCTCGCGCGATCAAATCGCCAATATAACACCTAAAACTACGAATTGAACACCAAATCGAATGAAATTTTCAAGAAAGCTTTAAAACTTCTATTTTTACAACCGGACGTCCGAATCACGTCAAACCAACTCTGTTTCTCACCAAATTTCATAGACAAATCTTAAATATTATAATGAACCTGTACCGGGCTCCGGAACTAAAATACAAACTAGATATCCACAAGGCCAAACATAAACCAAATTCTTAAAACCATTAGATTTTCAGTCTTTCAATTTTCAACAAAAATTCATATCTCGAGCTAGGGACCTTGGAATTCGATTCCGGGAATACGCCCAAGTCCCATATTTCATTACGGACCCACAGGGACCGTCAAAATACGGTTCCAGGTCCGTTTAATCAAAATGTTGACGAAGTCAACTAAAATCAACTTTTAAGGCAAAAATTCTTATTTTCATTAATTTTTAACATAAAAGTTTTCCAAAAACATGCCCGGACTGCGCAAGCAAATCAAGGAGGGTAAAAATGAGATTTTTAAGGCTTAAGAGCGTAGAATCGAGTTCTAAAATATGAGATGACCTTTTGGGTCATCACATTCTCTATCTCTAAAATAACCGTTCGTCCTCGAACGGACATAGAAAAGTACTTGGGCTGGTGAAAAGATGTGGATATCTACTCCGCATGTCTGACTCGGACTCACAAGTAGCTGCCTTGAGGGGCTGACCTCTCCACTGCACTTGAACTGAAGGGTAACTCTTTGATCTCAACTGGCAAACCTGCCAGGCTAGAATAGCCACCGGCTCCTCCTCGTAAGTCAAATCCTTGTCCAACTGGACAGAGCTGAAATCTAACACATGGGACGGATCGCTGTGATAATTTTGAAGCATGGACATATGGAACACCGGATGAAAAATTGCTAAACTAGGTGGCAACGCAAACCTGTAAGCCACTTCTCCCACTCTCTCTAGAATCTCAAAAGGCCCTATATACCTAGGGCTCAACTTGCCCTTCTTTTCGAACCTCATTACACCCTTCATGGGTGATAACCAAAGCAACACTCTCTCCCCAACCATGAATGCAACATCATAAACTCTGTGGTTGGCATAACTCTTCTGCCTGGACTGAGCGGTGCGAAGTCGATCCTGAATAATCTTGACCTTATCCAAGGCATCTTGTACCAATTCTGTACCCAATAACCGAGCCTCCCCCAGCTCAAACCATATAACCGGCGATCGACACCATTTACCATATAGTACCTCATAGGGAGCCATCTGAATGCTCGACTGGTAGCTGTTGTTGTAGGTGAAATCTGCAAGGGGAAAGTACTGATCCCACGATCCTCCAAAGCCTATAACACATGCGCGGAGCATATCCTCCAAGATCTAAATAGTGCGCTCGGACTGTCTGTCTGTCAGAGGATGAAATGTTATGCTCAACTCAACCCGTGTGCCCAACTCACGCTGTACTGCTCTCTAGAAGTGCGAGGTGAACTGCGTACCTTGATCAGAAATGATAGATACGGGTACTCCGTGAAGACGGATGATCTCGCAGATGTAAATCTCTGCCAACCGCTCCGAAGAATAGGTAACTGCCACAAGAATGAAATGCGCTGACTTAGTCAGCCTGTCTACAATGACCCAAGCGGCATCGAACTTCCTCTGAGTCCGTGGGAATCCAACAATGAAATCCATAGTGATATGCTCCCACTTCCACTTAGGAATCTCTATCTTCTGAAACAAACCAACGGGTCTCTGATGCTCGTACTTGACTTGATGACAATTTAGACACCGAGCTACATATGCAACTATATCTTTCTTCATCCTCCTCCACCAATAATGCTGCCGCAAGTCCTGATACATCTTGGCAGCGCCCGAATGAATAGAATACCGGGAACTGTGGGCCTCCTTTAGAATCAACTCACGAAGTCTATCCATATTAGGTACACAGACACGACCATGCATCCTCAAAACTCCATCATCTCCAGCCATAACCTGCTTGGCATCACCGTGCCGCACCATGACCCTAAGGACAAGCAAATAAGGGTCCCTGATGCTCTCCCTGATGCGCTCAAACAATGAAGACCGAGCGATGGTACAAGCTAGAACACGACTGGGCTCAGAAACATCCAACCTCATGAACTGATTGGCTAAAGCCTGAATATCTAGTGCAAGCGGTCTCTCACCAATTGGAACATATGAAAAGCTACCATACTAGCTGACTTTCTACTCAAAGCATCGGCCACCACATTGGCCTTCCCGGGATGATACAATATGGTGATATCATAATCTTTCAATAGCTCTAACCACCTCCTCTGCCTCAAATTGAGCTCCTTTTGTTTGAACAAGTACTGTAAACTCCGATGGTCCGTGAAAACCTCACATGACACGCTGTAAAGATAGTGCCTCCAAATCTTTAGTGCATGAACAATGGCTGCCAGCTCTAGATCATGAACAGGGTAATTCTTCTCGTGAACGTTCAGCTGTCGCGAAGCATATGCAATAACCTTGCCATCTTGCATCAATATCGCACCTAGATCAATACGAGATACATCATAATATACTGTATAAGATCCTAAACCT
Source organism: Nicotiana tomentosiformis (assembly GCF_000390325.3). Lineage (NCBI taxonomy): Eukaryota > Viridiplantae > Streptophyta > Magnoliopsida > Solanales > Solanaceae > Nicotiana > Nicotiana tomentosiformis. The sequence continues at coordinate 45,738,037 of NC_090823.1, forward strand.
GAGGGTAACACCAATACTAGTGCCATAGTCAAAGCAGTCCGGAGCTTCTGAAAGCTCGCCTCACACTAGTCTGACCATCTGAACGAGGCACCCTACTGGGTTAACCTAGGCAACGGGGATGCTATAGATGAAAACCCCTCCACGAATCGATGGTAGTAGCCCGCCAAACCCAAGAAACTATATATCTCTGTAGCTGATGTGGGTCTAGGCCAGTTTTGAACTGCCTCAATCTTCTTAGGATCCACCTAAATACCCTCTGCTGATACAACATGACCCAAGAAAGCAACTGAACTCAACCAAAACTTGCATTTTTAGAACTTAGCATATAACTGGTTGTCTCTCAGAGTCTGAAGAACGATTCGAAGGTGCTGCTCATGCTGCTCTTGGCTGTGGGAGTAGATCAAGATATCATCAATAAACATAATCACAAAGGAATCCAAGTGGGGATTGAACACCTGGTTCATCAAATCCATGAATGCTGCTGGGGCATTTGTCAGCCCAAATGACATCGCTAGAAACTCATAATGCCCATACCGAGTCCGAAAAGCTGTCTTAGGGACATCGGATGCCCTAATCCTCAACTGATGGTATCCAGATCACAAATCAATCTTCGAAAACACCTTAGCACCCTGAAGCTGATCAAAATAAATCATCAATCCTCGGCAATGGATATTTGTTCTTGATGGTGACCTTATTCAACAACCGATAATCTATATACATCCTCATCGATCCATCTTTCTTCTTCACAAACAACACAGGTGGACCCCAGGGTGAGACACTAGGTCTAATGAAACCCTTATCAAGTAGATCTTGCAACTGTTCCTTTAATTCTTTCAACTCTAGTGGGGCCATGCGATATGGCAGAATGGAAATGGGCTGAGTGACCGAAGCCAAATAAATGCAGAAATCAATATTTCTGTCGGGTGGCATCCCCGGCAGGCCTGCAGGAAACACCTCTAGAAACTCACGAACAACCGGCACTGAATCCTTGGAAGAAACCTCCGCACTAGAATCGTGGACATAAGCCAAATAAGCTAGACACCCCTTCCCAACCATATGTCGAGCATTCACATAAGAGATAACCCTATTGGTAGAATAGCCAGGAGTCCCTCTCCACTCAAATCGAGGAAACCCTGGCAAGGCTAAGGTCACCGTATTGGAGTGACAATCTAACATAGCATGATAAGGTGACAACCAATCTATACCCAGAATGATATCAAAATCAACCATATCGAGAAGTATAAGATGTATATGAGTCTCAAGGCTCCCAATGGTGACCACACACGAACAATAAACACGATCTACAATAATAGCATCTCCCAATAGTATGGACACATACACAGGAGCACTCAAAGAATCACGAGGCATGACCAAATAGGAAGCAAAATAGGGTGACGCATAAGAGTAAGTAGATCCCGAATCAAATAGAACTGAAGCATCCCTACTGCAAACTGAAACAATACCTGTAATAATGGCATCATATGACTCAGCCTTAGGTCTGGCTGGAAAAGCATAACACTGAGGCTGGGCCCCACCACCCTGAACTACGTCTCTGGGACGGCCTCTAGCTGGCTGGTCTCCACCTCTAACGGCCTGACCTCCACCTCAACAGTCTGGCCCCTACCTCTAGCTGCCTGACCCCTGCCTCTGGCTGGCTGAGCAGGTGGTGTAGCAACCGGTGCCGAAACCATGGCACGAGAATCCTGATGCTGTGAGTTACCCGATGTCCGAGGGTAAAATCTTGCAATGTGCCTCAGATCACCACAAGTATAGCAAGACCTCGGCTGCTGTGACTGCTGGCCGTGAAAATGACCCTGTCGACCTGAGTAACCACCCTAAAAACTCTAGAGCGGAGGTGCACTAATAGGGGTTGGTGGTGCACTGTAGGCTAGCTAGTCGGAATAATGCATCTGAGGGCCACGATTACCTGAGGCACCGTGGGATGCCTGGGGTGCTGAATGAAATGGCCTGGGAGGATGGCCTCTACCATAAGTACCCCGGCCTCCAGATGAGGCTCCACTGAACCCACCGGAGTGACGAGGCCTCTTGTCAGACCCCTGACTACTCCCCTGAGCTAAAACCATCTCGACTCGCCTGGCAACATTGGCATCCGCCTGAAAAGAAATCTCACTCCCAATCTCTTTAGCCATCTGCAATCCGATAGGCTGAGCAAGTCCATCAATAAACCTCCTCACCCTCTCTCTCTCAGTAGGAAGTAGAATAAGAGAATGACAGGCCAAATTCACAAAACGGGTCTCATACTGAGTAACGGTCATACTGCCCTGCTGGAGACGCTCGAACTGACGGCGATGCTCCTCTCTCAATGTGATAGGGAGAAACTTCTCTAGGAAGAGCTGAGAAAACTGGTCCCAAGTAAGAGCAGACGACCAAGCTAGTCTGGTCAACAGATAATCTCTCCACCATTTCTTGGCAAAACAATTCATCTGAAATGCAGCAAAATTGACCCGTTGGTCTCCACTATACCCATGTTTCATAGAACCTCGTGACAGCTGTCTAGATACTCCTGGGGATCCTCTAAAGGAGCAGCACTGGAGTGAACTGGAAAGAGCTTAGTGAACTTGTCCAATCTCCATAAAGCCTCAAAAGACATAGCTAACCCATCTTCGGCCTGTGCCGCAACAACCGGCTGAACTACTCTGACTGGCTGATCTGCTAGAGCCTGATACTGGGGAGCTATCTGCTCCGGAGCGGGAGTAGTGGGAGTCTGGGCTCCTCCTCCAGTCTGAGAGATGGCTGTTGCCATGAGAAATGCGCCAGTATGGGCCACACTATACATAAAGCCCACCAAACCGACCAAAGCATCCTGAAGTACTGGGGTGGCAATGAACCCCTCCGGAACTTGAGCTGGTCTGGCAGGAACATTCTGGGCTGGAACCTCCTCGCCCAACTCTACCTGAGGCTCCACTGCTGGTACTGCTGCTCGGGCTCTGGGCTGAGCCCTGCCCCTGCCTCGGCCTCTGGCACGGCCTTGGCCTCGACCTCTGCCCCTCATAGGAGCTGACACTAGAGGCTCTGGCTGTTGCTCGGCTGAAGATGCGATATGTGTTCTCTCCATCTGCGAGAGAATAAGAGTAGAAATGTTAAATTAGCATTGTGAGAACAAAATCGCACGACAGAGAAGAATAGAAGTGAAATTTGTTCCTAAACTTCATAACCTTTGGAAGATAAGGACAAACGTCTCCGTACCGATCCTCCAGACTCTACTAAGCTTGCTCGTGAATTGTGAGACCTGGGAAACTTAGTGCTCTGATACTAACTTGTCACGACCCGGAATTCCCACCGTCAGGACCGTGATGGCGCCTAACATTTCACTTGCTAGGCAAGCCAACGATAGAGATTATTAAGCCAAATTCTTATACATTTAAATAATTAACAGTAAATAAACTATAACAAGGTAAAAAGAAAAAGCGTGGAAATCCATAACAACTTTAATTCTTATACACAACTACCCAAAAACTGATGTCACAATCCACGAACTACTAAAATTTATCTACAGGTAAGGTGTCTGAAGGAAATACAACTATTTTCGATACAAATGAAACAGTAAAGGAAAGGCATAGAAGGGGACGCCAAGGCCTGCGGATGCCAACAGGACTACCTTGGGTCTCCAAACAGATCAAGCAAGCAGCTAGACTTAGGGTCAACTCGATCTGGTACCAAAAATCTGCACAGAAAGTGCAAAGTGAAATATCAGTACAACCGACCCCATGCACTGGTAAGTGTCAAGTCTAACCTCGGCAAAGTAGTAACGAGGATAGAACAAGATACCTACAAATAAACCTGTGCAATATATATCAATATATATAAAAATAACAACAACTAAAAAAAGCAAGGCATGAAATATTGGGAAGGGGACATGCTGGGGGGATTACATGGCAAGGAATCACAACAAGAATGAGAACATGATCAATCGATAACATAAAGAAACACAGTAAAGGAAAATGTACGGCATCACCCTTCATGCTTTTACTCTCAACCTCACCATAAGAAACAATAGAAACGGCACGGCATCACCCTTCGTGCTTTTACTCTCAACCTCACCATAAGAAATAATAGAAACGGCACGGCATCACCCTTCGTGCATTAACTCTCTCTCTCATAACATGGCACGGCATAACCCTTCGTGCTTTAACACTCTCCCTCACCTAGACAATGAACAATAACAACAGGGAGATAGAAATATCAAGAACAAGTCTTCAACATTCAATTCCACCTTACTAACCTCAACTTTGAGTCACTACCCAATCAATACCAATTTCCGTAAAACATAATAAGAGTTGTTCAACATAACAAATAGCTAATCTAATCATGAACAATATAATCAAGGAATACAATGATTACAATAATAAGACTCACTCGCATGTTATGACTCGACAACAATGCATAGGTACTCGTCACCTCACCTATACGTTGTACTCAACATACAAACACGTAGCAAATAAGCGAATAATACCTAATCCTTCAAGCCAAGGTTAACCACGACACTTACCTCTCTCTGAAGGCCACTCAATACTCAATCACAGCTTTTCCTCTAAAATCCACCTCCAAACCACTCGTATCTATTCAAAAATGACTTAATAATATCAAATATTGCTAAAGAAATCAATTATATTGCATAAATTTAAATTTCCCAAACTTTCCCCCAAAATATCAAAAACTGACCCCGGGCCCGCTTGGTTAACACCCGAGGTTCGGACCAAAATCTATTTACCCATTCACCCCCGAGCCCGGATATATAATTGGTTTTGGAATTTGATCTCAATTTGAGGTCTAAACCCCCATTTGTTTCCAAATCCCTAATTTCTACCCAAAACCCCCAACTCTACCATGAAACTCTAGATTTTAGGTTGAAAATTCATAAAATGTAATGGAAAATTGAAAGAATGTGGTTCAGAATCACTTACCAACACTTTGGGGAAGAAAATGTCCTTTGAAAATTGCCTCTAGGCCGTCTAGCTTTTGAAAATGTTAAAGAATGGCTTAAGTCCCATTTTGGGAATTTTTTATGAACTGGGCGACAATGTTCATCGCGTTTGCGAGGACACTGTTGCATTCACGAAGAGCAGAGTTTGCCAAGCTTACGCGTTCGCGAAACCCCCATCGCGTTCGCAAAGGTTACGCCCCCTGGCCTTCCCGTTCACGATTCCTTGCTCGTGTTCGCGATGAAGAGTGACTGACCCCCTCCCCCAAGTCCCAAATGATACGCGTTCGCGATGAGCCGGTCGCATTCACGAAGGGTACAACCCCCATCACTCCGTATTCGCGACAAGGCCTTCGCGTTCGAGAAGAGGAAAAACACACCCTGACCAGCTTACCCTTCGCGTTCGCGAGAGTATCTTCATGAACGCGAAGAAGGACACACTGGAGCCGTTGCTGCAGCAAAAATACCAGATTTTCTAAGTCCAAACATCCGCAAGCCTATCCGAAACTCACCCGAGCCCTCGGGGCTCCAAACCAAACATGCACACAAGTCTAAAAATATCATACAAACTTGCTCGCACGATCAAATCGCCAATATAACACCGAAAATTACGAATTGAACACCAAATCAAATGAAATTTTCAAGAAAGCTTTAAAACTTCTATTTTCACAACCGGACGTTCAAATCACGTCAAACCAACTCCGTTTCTCACCAAATTTCACATACAAGTCTTAAATATTATAATGAATCTGTACTGGACTCCGGAATTAAAATACGGACCCGATATCCATAAGGCCAAACATAAACCAAATTCTTAAAACCATTAGATTTTCAGTCTTTCAATTTTCAACAAAAATTCATATCTCGAGTTAGGGACCTCGGAATTCGATTCCGGGCATACGCCCAAGTCCCATATTTCATTACGGACCCACTAGGACCGTTAAAATACGAGTCCGAGTCCGTTTACTCAAAACATTGATCGAAGTCAACTAAAATCAACTTTTAAGGTAAACATTCTTATTTTCATCAATTTTCAACACAAAAACTTTCCAAGAACACGCCCGAACTGCGCACGCTTAAGAGCGCAGAATCGAGTTCTAAACACATGAGATGACCTTTTGGGTCATCACAAATTATAACTTATGAGTTATGATTGTGAATACAGGAAATAATGATATATGAGATTTTGAAATTATATAAAATGTGATTTATATGATCTAGGGTACTGCATACTTTATGATCTATTTGCAGGTTTGACTCGACGAGAGACTATATTGTGATGACCCAAAATGTCATCTTTAAATTTAATAAGTAATTCTGTGTTCTAAGACCTCGAAAAGCACAATTTATCAATCCTTGACTTGCGTGCACAGTCCGTAAAATTTTCATGTGAAAAATGAATTAAAATGTGAAATAGAGCTTTAAAACTCACTTTGGTCAACAGTTTTAGCAAATGAACCCGGATCTGTATTTTGACAGTTCCGGTAGCTCCGTATCGTGATTTGGGACTTGGGAGTATGCCCGAAATTTAATTTGTAGGTCCATAGCTCAAGTTATGACCATTTAACGGAACTAGTAATTTAAAGGCTAAAGCTTTTCAAGTTTGACCACGGGGTTGACTTTTTTACATCAGAGCCGGAATCCGATTCTGGAAATTTGAACAACTCCGTTATGTTATTTATGACTTATGTGCCAAATTTGAAGTCATTCCGGATTCATTTAATATATTTTGGCACGAGATTTGCAAATTGAAAGTTTAAAACTCAAAGTTTGAATCGGGGTGTGAATTGTAATTTCAGCATTGTTTGACGTGATAGAGACCCCGAGTAAGTCCGTATTATGTTATTGGACTTGTTGGTATATTTGTACGGGTTCCCGAGTACCCTGAGAGTGATACAGATTGAAATCGGATCAAGAACTAGACTTAAGCAAAATCTGTATTTTTCCTTCTGCTGTAATCGCACCTGCGGATTTTTCTCGCAGGTGCGAGCTCGCAGAAGGTCACGGCCCGAAATTCCCACCTTCGGACCGTGATGGCGCCTAACATTTCACTTGCTAGGCAAGCCAACGTTAGAATAATATTATCCATTTTTAAAACAATTTTAAATTTATTAATAACAAAGAAACAAATGCGGAAGCAAAGTTTGAAATATAGTGAATAATCCATAAAAACAACGGTGTCTAAATACCATCCCAGAATTGGTTTCACAAGTGCACGAGCTTCTAGAATAATACAAATAAAGGTCTGAATAAAATAAAGCTGTCTGGAAATAAACACACATCTAAAGTAAGACAGGGACTTCAGAACTACAGACGCCATGCAATTATACCTCAAGTCTTCTCCGAGTAGCTGAAATCCGAGCAAATCTATGGCACGCCGCTGGGACCAACTCCGAAATCTGCACAAGAAGTGCAGAGTGTAGTATCAGTACAACCGACCCCATGTACTGGTAAGTGCTGAGCCTAACCTCGACGAAGTAGTGACGAGGCTAAGGCGGCTCACTTACATTAATCCATTATTATTTCACCCAAATCTGTTGCAGCGTGCAACCCGCTCTCCCAATATATTCCTTTTAGTCAAGTCTGTCATATATTTATTTCAATCAAGTATATATATAAACTTTTAAATAAGTCTGTTGCGACGTGCAATCCGATCCCCCAATATTGACTTTTAAATAAGTCTATTGCGGCGTGCAATTCGATCCCCCAATATTGACTTTTAAACAAGTCTATTGCGGCGTGCAATCTGATCCCTCAATATATATATATATATATATACACACACACTTTCATTCCCATTGTGGCGTGCAACCCGTTCCTCCAATATAATTTTAAACAACTCATAAATGTAATAAAACTTAATCCAATAGATACCGCGTCCAATGAGAAATTATTAAGCATCTAGGCACACAATAATTATAATTTATTTATGAACCAAACAATGAAAAATAATAATTTATTATGAAAATCATAGAAAAATTAGGTACTTTAATATTTAATATGCTAAATGTTAAATAACAATTAAAACACATAATTCAAATAGCATGTAACAATTAATGCAGGAATTCAAGAATTAATATTTGACAAAGAATAGGAGAGAAATAATTATTATAATAATTAATTTATGATTTAAAATAATTTATGATTTTTCAAGTAAGCAGGCAAACAATTAATTTGACGACGTATAGAGACTCGTCACCTCGCCTATACGTCATTCACATGCAATTCACATAACAAATAATTTAAGGGTTCTATTCCCTCAAGTCAAGGTTAACCACGACACTTACCTCGCTTTGCAAATTCCAATCAATTATTCAACCACAACTTTCCTTTTAAATTTGTCTCCGAAAGCTTCAAATCTATTCACAAACAATTCGATATATTCAATACTAATCATAGGAATTAATTCCATATGAATTTATAAATTTTTTGGATAAAAATACAAAATTAATTTAAATATTTGACATTGGGACCCATGTCTCAAATCCCGGAAAAACTCACGAAATCTGAATACCCATTCCGATACGAGTTCAACCATACAAAAATTGTCCAATTCCGATATCAAATGGACCTTCAAATCTAAATTTCTCGTTTTTGGAAGATTTTTGAAAAATCTGATTTTTCTTCAATAAATTCACGGATTCATGATATAAACGAGTATGGAATCATGAAATATAATCAATATAGGATAAGGAACACTTACCCCAATAATAAAAAATTTGCCTTAACCGAGCTCAAAATGACCAAAATGAGTAAAAATGTCGGACTCTTCGATATATACACTGCCCAGGCATTTCCACACCTGTAGTGCCTGGGCTCGCACATGCGAGCTCGCATCTGCGAGAAAAATCTTGCATATGCGAAATGGGGCTGGCAGGCGAGGCCTCGCACCTGCGGAGAAAAAATGCGCACTTGCGCTACCTTCGCTTCTGCGATCATTTGGTCCGCTTTTGCGAACGCACGGGTGCGTGCAGGTTTCCGCACCTGCGGACTTTTTCCCAGCCACGCTCGGGCGCATCTGCAATTGAAGGCTCAGTTGGTATCAGAGCACTAGGTTACATAGGTCTCACGAGTCATGAGCAAGCTTAGTAGAGTCTGAAGGATCGGTACGGAGACGTCTGTACTTATCTCTCAGAGGCTATGAAGTTTAGGAACAATATCACTTCTTTCTTATTCTGTCATGCGATTTTATTCTATCATCGATGATTGAACCATTCTACTCTTATTCTCTTGCAGATGGTGAGAACACGTAATACCTCTACCGATGGACAGGGACTAGAACCCCGGTGGCAACTATGGCCAAGGGTAGAGGTCGAGGCCGAGTTCGTGCTAGAGGCCGAGGTAGAGCTCAGTCCAGAGCTCGAGCAACTGCACCTGTTGTAGAACATCAGGTAGATCTTCAGGAGGAGGTCCCAGTTTAGAATGTACCAGTTGGACCAGTTTAGGTCCCGGAAGGATTCATAGCCACTCCAGTACTTCAGGATGATCTAGTCTGATTGGTGAGTCTTATGGAGGGTGTGACCAAGAATGGTACATTTCCAGTGGCACCAGCCATCTCACAGGCTGTGGAAAGAGCACAAACTCCCACTACTCCCGCCCCAGAGCAGATGGCTCCCCAGAATCAGGCTCCAGCAGCCCCGCCTGTTGGGGTAGTTCAGCCAGTTGTTACGACACAGACTGGTGATAGGCCCGCCATGTCTTTTGAGGCCTTATTGAGACTGGATAAGTTCACTAAGCTCTTTCCAGTTCACTTCAGTGGTACACCTTCTGAGGACCCATAAGATTGTCTTGAACGCTGCCATGAGGTGCTGTGGAACATGGGTATAGTTGAGACCAATGAGGTTGATTTTGCTGTATTTTAGATGACGGGTTCCGCCAAGAGGTGGTGGAGAGATTATACATTGACCCGACCAGTTGGATTGCCTGCACTTACCTGGGAGCAGTTCTCTCAGCTATTTCTGGAGAAGTTCCTCCCTATCACACTGAGAGAGGAATTCCGCAAGCAATTTGAGCGTCTACAGCAGGGGAGTATGACTATTACTCAGTATGAGTCCGTTTTGTGGATTTGGCCTATCATGCTCTCCTTTTACTACCTACGGAGGGAGAGAGAGTGAGGAGGTTTATTGAGGGACTCACTCACCCTTTCAGACTTCAGATGGCCAAGGAGACCGGAAGTGAGATTTCTTTTCAGGCGGCTGCTTATGTCGCAAGGAGGATCGAGATGGTTTTTGCACAGGAGAGAGGGCAGAGGTCCGGTAAGAGGCCTCGTCAGTTAGGTGGTTTCAGTGGTGCCTCGTCTGGAGGCAGAGGTAACGAGGCAGAGGTAATTTTGTTAAGGGTCATCCTCCCAGACCATTTCATTCAGCACTTCATGTATCTCCCGGTGCTTCAGGGAGTCACGGTTCTATATGCCTTACTCTAGGCAGCCAACATTCAGTGCACATTCAGCTCCTATCAGTGCATCACCACTCCAGAGTTACTACAGTGGTTATCCAGCCCATTTGGATCAGCTTCAGCTTCAGTAGCCACGGCATTAGGATGTGTGTTATGAGTATGGGAACATTAGTCACATCAGGAGGTATTGCCCTAGATTAGCGAGTAATAGATCTCGACAAGATTCGCGTGCCATCATACCAGCACCGGTTGCTTCACCGCCTACTCAGCCAGCTAGAGGTAAGGGTCAGACAGCTAGAGGTGGAGGTCAGGCCATTAGAGGTGGAGGTCAGGCCATTAGAGGTGGAGGCCAGCCAGTTAGAGGCCGTCCCAGGGATGCAGTTCAGAATGGTGGGGCCCAGCCCCAATTTTATGCTTTTTCAGCTAGGCCTGAGGCTGAGTCATCTGATGCTGTGATCATAAGTATTATTCCAATTTGCCATAGAGATGCTTCAGTTCTATTTGATCCAGGATCTACTTATTCCTATGTGTCCTCCTATTTTGCTTCATATTTGGTTGTGCCTTGTGATTCTCTGAGTGCTTCTGTGTGTGTATCTACACCGGTGGGAGACTCTGTTGTAGTAGATCATGTCTATCATTCGTATGTGGTTACTATTGGTAATCTTGAGACTAGTGTGAATCTTCTACTTCTTGATATGGTAGATTTTGATGTCATTTTGGGTATGGATTGGCTATCCCCTTATCATGCTATATTGGATTATCATGCCAAGACAGTGACCCTAGCTATGCCGGGGTTACCTCGGTTAGAGTGGAAAGGAACTCCTGGTTATTCTGCCAGCAGGGTTATTTCTTATATGAAAGCTCGGCATATGGTAGAGAAAGGGCGTCTAGCCTATTTGGCTTATATTCGCGATCCTAGTGTGGATGTTCCTTCTATGGACTCAGTACCAGTTGTTCGTAAATTTCTAGAAGTATTTCCTGCAGATCTGCCGGGGATGCGACCCGACAGAGATATTGATTTCTGTATTGATTTGGCTCTGGGCACTCAGCCCATTTCTATTCCACCATACCGTATGGCCCCGCCAGAGTTTAAAGAATTGAAAGAGCAGTTACAAGACTTGCTTGACCAAGGATTCATTAGACCTAGTGTCTCGCCCTGGGGTGCACCACTATATTTGTAAAGAAGAAAGATGACTCTATGCGGATGTGTATAGACTATCGGCAGTTGAACAAGGCCACTATCAAAAATAAATATCCGCTGCCAAGAATTGATGACTTATTTGATCAGCTTCAGGGTGCCAAGGTATTTTTGAAGATCGATTTGAGGTCTAGTTACCATCAGTTGAAGATTAGGGCCTCTGATGTCTCTAAAATAGCTTTTTCAACTCGGTATGGGCATTACGAATTCCTAGTGATGTCATTTGCGTTGACAAATGCCCCAGCAACATTTATGGATTTGATGAATCGGGTGTTCAAGTCTTATTTGGACTCTTTTGTGGTTGTATTCATTGATGATATCTTAATTTACTTCAGCAGTCGAGAGGAGCATGAGCAACATCTTCGAAGTGTGCTTCACACTTTGAAGAATAATCAGTTATATGCCAAGTTTTCAAAATGTGAGTTTTGGTTAGGTTCAGTTTCCTTTTTGGGGCATGTTGTATCGGCAGAAGGCATAAAGGTAGATCCTAAGAAGATTGAGGCTGTTCAGAATTGGCCTAGACCTACTTCAGTTACAGAGATCCGGAGTTTTCTTGGTTTAGCAGGTTATTATTGTCAGTTCGTGGAAGGGTTTTCATCTATAGCAAGCCCATTGACCAGATTGACCCTGAAAGGTGTCCCATTCAGATGGTTAGACGAGTGTGAGATGAGCTTTCAGAAGCTCAAGACCGCTTTGACTACGGCGCCAGTGTTGGTATTACCCACAGGTTCAGGATCGTATACGGTATATTGTGACACATCTCACATTGGGCTTGGTGCAGTATTAATGGAAGATGGCAAGGTAATTGCATATGCACCGCGGTAGTTGAAAGTTCACGAGAAGAATTATCCTGTTCATGACTTAGAATTGGCAGCCATTGTTCATGCGTTGAAGATTTGGAGGCATTACCTCTACGGTGTCTCGTGTGAGGTATTTACTGATCATCGTATCCTTCAGTATCTGTTCAAACAAAAGGATCTTAATTTGAGGCAGAGAAGATGGTTGGAGTTGTTGAAAGACTATGATATCACTATTTTGTATCACCCCGGAAAGGCCAATGTAGTGGCCGATGCTTTGAGTAGAAAGACTATGAGTATGGGCAGTCTTGCGTATATTTCGGTTGGTGAGAGGCCATTAGCTAAAGATGTTCAGACTTTGGCTAATCAGTTCGTAAGGTTAGATGTTTCAGAACCCAGTCGGGTGGTATCTTGCACAGCCGCTCGGTCTTCTTTATATGAGCGCATCAGAGAGAGGCAGTATGATGAACCTCATTTACTTGTCCTTAAGGACACGGTGCGGCACGGTGATGCAAAACAGGTTACTATAGGGGAAGATAGAGTCTGCGAATGCAGGGCCGTATTTGTGTGCCTAATGTGGATGAGCTTCGTGAATTAATTCTTGAAGAGGCACACAGTTCCAGGTATTCTATTCATCCAGGTACCGCTAAAATATATCAAGATTTGCGGCAATATTATTGGTGGATGGGAATGAAAAAGGATATAGTTGCATATGTAGCTCGGTGTCTGAATTGTCAGCAAGTTAAGTACGAGCATCAGAGACCTGGTGGTTTGCTTCAGAAGTTAGAAATTCCTGAGTGGAAGTGAGAGTGTATCACTATGGATTTTGTTGTTGGGCTCCCACGGACTTAGAGAAAATTTGACGCAGTTTGGGTCATTGTGGACAGGTTGACCAAATCAGCACATTTCATTCCAGTGGCAGTTACCTATTCTTCAGAGAGGTTAGCTGAAATTTACATTCGTGAGATTGTCCGCCTTCACGGTGTGCCCGTGTCTATTATTTTAGATCGAGGTACACAGTTTACCTCACATTTCTGGAGGGCTGTACAGCATGAGTTAGGCACACGGGTGGAGTTGAGCACAACCTTTCATCCACGGACAGACGGACAGTCAGAGCGCACTATTCAGATATTGGAAGATATGCTCCGCGCTTGTGTTATAGACTTTGGAGGTTCTTGGGATCATTTCTTGCCACTTGCGGAGTTTGCTTATAATAATAGCTACCATATGAGGCATTATATGGAAGGTGATGCCGATCGCCAGTTGGTTGGTTTGAACCGGGAGAGGCTCGGTTGTTGGGTACCGATTTGGTACAGGATACCTTGGATAAGGTCAAGATTATTCAAGATCGACTTCGCACAGCTCAGTCTAGGCAAAAGAGTTATGCCGACCGTAAGAATATTGCGGAAAGAATATTATATTCATGGTTGGAGAAAGAATATTGCTTCGGGTTTCACCTATGAAAGGTGTAATGAGGTTCGGAAAGAAGGGCAAGTTGAGCCCTAGGTATATCGGACCCTTTGAAATTCTTGAAAGGGTGGGTGAAGTAGCCTACAGGCTTGCATTACCACCTAGTTTATCAGAGGTTCATCCGGTGTTTTATGTGTCTATGCTGCGGAAATATCATGGTGATCCGTCCCATGTGTTAGATTTCAGCTCAGTCCAATTGGACAAAGATTTGACTTACGAGGAAGAATCGGTGGCTATTCTAGCCCGGCAGGTTCGACAGTTGAGGTCTAAGAGTTATCCTTCAGTTCGGGTGCAATGGAGAGGTCAGCCGGTAGAGGCATCCACCTGGGAGTCCGAGTCAGACATGCGGAGTAAATATCCACACCTTTTCTCCAACTCAGGTACTTTTTCTAACTCCGTTCGAGGACAAACGTTTGTTTTAGAGGTGGAGAAAGTGATGACCCAAAATGTCATCTTTAAATTTAATAAGTAATTTTGTATTCTAAGACCTCGAAAAGCACCATTTATCATTCCTCGACTTGCGTGCGTAGTCCGTAAAATTTTCCGAAATATTTTCATAAAAATGAATTAAAATGTGAAATAGAGCTTTAAAACTCAAGTGAGTTGACTTTGGTCAACATTTTTAGCAAATAGACCCGGATCAGTGTTTTGACAATTCCGTTAACTCCGTATCGTGATTTGGTACTTGAGCGTATGCCCGGAATTTAATTTGGAGGTCCATAGTTCAAGTTATGACCATTTAACGGAACTAGCAATTTAAAGGCTAAAGATTTTCAAGTTTGACCACGGGATTGACTTTTTGATATCGGAGCCAGAATCTGATTCTGGAAATTTGAACAACTTCGTTATGTCATTTATGACTTATGTGCCAAATTTGAAGTCATTCCGGATTTATTTAATATGGTTTGGCACGAGATTTGCAAATTGAAAGTTTAAAACTCAAAGTTTGAATCGGGGTGTGAATTGTAATTTTAGCGTTGTTTGACGTGATACGAGACCACGAATAAGTCCGTATTATGTTATTGGACTTGTTGGTATATTCGTACGGGGTCCCGAGTACTCTGAGAGTGATACAGATTGAAATCGGATCAAGAACTGGACTTAAGCAAAATCTGTATTTTTCCTTCTGTTGTAATCGCACCTGCAGATTTTTCTCGCAGGTGTGAGCTCGCAGAAGCGAGCCTTCGATCGCAGATGCGCCCGACGTGGCTGGGAAAAAGTCCGCAGGTGCGGAAACCTGAACACACCCGCGCGTCCGCAGAAGCGGACCAAATGATCGCAGAAGCGAAGGCAGCGCAGGTGCGGAAATGCCTGTGCAGTGTATATATCGAAGAATCCGACATTTTTACTCATTTTGATCATTTTGAGCTCGGTTAAAGCAAATTTTTGATTATTGGGGTAAGTGTTCCTTATCCTATATTGATTATATTTCATGATTCCATACTCGTTTATATCATGAATCCGTGAATTTATGGAAGAAATATCAGATTTTTCAAAAATCTTCCAAAAATGAGAAATTTAGATTTGAAGGTCCATTTGATATCGGAATTGGACAATTTAATTTATATATGGTTGAACTCGTATCAGAACGGGTGTTCGGATTTCATGAGTTTTTCCGGGATTTGAGATGTAGGTCCTACTATCGAATATTTAAATGAATTTTAGATTTTTATCCGAAAATTTTTTAAATTCATATGGAATTAATTCCTATGATTAGTATTGAATATATCGAATTGTTTGTGAATAGATTTAAAACTTTCGGAGACAAATTTAAAAGGAAAAGTTGTGGTTGAATAATTGATTGGAGTTTGCAAAGCGAGGTAAGTGTCGTGGTTAACCTTGACTGGAGGGAATAGAACCCTTAAATTATTTGTTATGTGAATTGCATGTGAACGACGTATAGGCGAGGTGACGAGTGTCTATACGTCGTCAAATTAATTGTTTGCCTGCTTACTTGAAAAATCATAAATTATTTTAAATCATAAATTAATTATTATAATAATTATTTCTCTCATATTCTTTGTCAAATATTAATTCTTGAATTCCTGCATTAATTGTTACATGCTATTTGAATTATGTGTTTTAATTGTTATTTAACATTTAGCATATTAAATATTAAACTACCTAATTTCTCTATGATTTTCATAATAAATTATTATTTGTCATTGTTTGGTTCATAAATAAATTATAATTATTGTGTGCATTGATGCTTAATAATTTCTCATTGGACGTGGTATCTATTGGAGTAAATTTTATTATATTTATGAGTTGTTTAAAATTATATTGACAGAACGGGTTGCACGCCACAACGGGAATAAAAGTGTGTGTATATATATATATATATATATATATATATATATATATATATATATATATATATATATATATATTGAGGGATCGGATTGCACGCCGCAATAGACTTATTTAAAAGTCAATATTGGGGGATCAGATTGTATACCGCAACAGACTTATTTAAAAGTCTATATATATACTTGATTGAAATAAATATATGACAGACTTGATTAAATGGAATATATTGGGAGAGCGGGTTGCACGCTGCAACAGAATTGAATGTGAATATATTGTGAGAGCGGGTTGCACGCTGTAACAGATTTGGGTGAAATAATAATGGATTATGACTGCTGAGTTGGATTCAATTATTATAAATGAGTTACCTGATTTATTTTTATTATTTGTTGTTGTTATTAATATTGCGTACATGTTAATGTAAGTGAACCGCCTAAGCCTCGTCACTACTTCATCGAGGTTAGGCTCAGCACTTACCAGTACATGGGGTCGGTTATACTGATACTACACTCTGCACTTCTTGTGCAGATTTCGGAGTTGGTCCCAGCGGCGTGGCATAAACTTGCTCGGATTTCAGCTACTCGGAGGAGACTTGAGGTATAACTGCATGGCGTCCGCAGTTCTAAAGACCCCGTCTATTTTACTTTGGCTGTGTGTTTATTTTCAGACAGCTTTATTTTATTCAGACCTTTATTTGTATTATTCTAGAAGCTCGTGCACTTGTGACACCAATTCTGGGATGGTATTTAGACATCGTTGTTTTTATGGATTATTCACTATATTTCAAACTTTGCTTCCGCATTTGTTTCTTTGTTATTAATAAATTTAAAATTATTTTAAAAATAGATAATATTATTCTAACACTGGCTTTCCTAGCAAGTAAAATATTATGTGCCATCATGGTCCGAAAGTAGAAATTTCGGGTCGTGACATATATACTCCTAATGGATGTATATCACTTAGCTCTCACAGTATGTTGGTCGCACGGTCTACTTCCCTGTATGATGATTGAGGAGATTTGTTTCTCAGATTAGATGAGCACTCACATTATGTGTGAGTGGGAGATGTAGGAAAATTGGGTTCACCCATAAGGGGTGCTTTAAGGCCTAATAGGGTTATTAGTTAACCCTAATACTCCCTTTATAAGTACACTTACTGTGTACAATAAAACAACTCTTAGCAGTATTTTTTCACGCTCTCTTCTCCCAAATCAGATGTGGGGTTTAGATTGTGATACGGGGGGTTGCTCCGTCACAACGTGACAACCACCACTGACTAGTGATTCCAGCTGCGGTTCGTCCGTCTTCTGCTTCTACTTCACGAAGAAAAAGTAAGTTCTCGTTTTACTATTTACGCGCTAATCTAATTAGTTTATCACGTTATCCTTCAGATTGGATACAAGTTTAAGAAATTTTTATTTTGAAACTTATGGTCTTAAATATATTTTAATATTTGTGTGACTATAGAATCTTATTATTAAGGATAAAAATATTTAAAATTAAATTATTTTCACATTTAAAAAGAATCATTCTTTTTTAAACAAACAAAGAAAAAAAGAAGATCATACAAACTTAAATGGCAGAAATGTTCGGGACCTCTCTAAATTTGGCAACTTTTGTTTAGTTCCCCCTTAAACTGCACGTGATTTTTAA
Organism: Nicotiana tomentosiformis; assembly: GCF_000390325.3. Classification (NCBI taxonomy): domain Eukaryota; kingdom Viridiplantae; phylum Streptophyta; class Magnoliopsida; order Solanales; family Solanaceae; genus Nicotiana; species Nicotiana tomentosiformis. The sequence goes on from NC_090823.1 coordinate 45,755,797, forward strand.
TACACCGTTGAACTTAAAAATTTGACAGTCTTGACCTCCCTAGATGCTAATATGGCAAAGAGTATGAATACAGTCTCTTTTAGGTGCGTGGGAGGGAAGAAAAATTAAAAATTCAGCTTTCAAGTGGGATATTTTTTAAATATTAATTGCCACATAAGGAAATATAATGATTTATTTGTTCCAGTAATATTTCTCATTATTTTTTCTTAATATACATTGCATATTTTTTTATCCCAATTAGTCTATTTTTTTAGATACACTGAATATATGTTTCAACTATGTATTTCTTTTTCTTTTTTTTTTCTGGCCCAAATCTATAAAAGTTAGTTGAAACTCCATTTATTTTAGCCAAATAAAAAAGAAGGTTTAGCAAAAAAGTTCAAATGGTGTATTTTCTACAAAAAGAAAAATTCTTTATATTTTTATTTTCATGCAATGACTATTTATTTAAAGTATGCATTTTTTTTTCAAGTCAAATTTGCAATATTTGGTCGGAACTTTATAATTTTTAGCTAAAATATTTATTTAGCCAATATACGGAGTTCCAACAACGTATTTTTTTTTAGATGCAATGATAATATATTTTAGCTGTGTATTCCTTCTTTTTTTGATCAAATATGTAAAACTAACTTGATTAAAATATTATTATTTTTAGCCAACCAAACAATTATAGTCAAAATAATGTTGTTTCAATTTTTTTTGTTACAGATTTTGGCACGAAAAAATAATTTAAATAGTTGGTAGACCTAAAAATATATAGTTTATTGTAATAAAATACCGCATGGACAAAAACTTCTATGTGGCAGCGCGTGTGTCACACTCCCATGGATTTTCAGCGTCCAGGGGGGTCGAGACTATGAAATTACCTAGTTCAGGGGGTATTAAAGGCTACGTAAAATTTAAGGGGGAACTAAACAAAATTTGCCACGTTCAGGCGGTACCGAGCTATTCTCCCAAGCATAAATGGATAAAGAAAGTAATTTATAATAAGAGTTATTTGTAATTTCTTTTCAAGAGTCCGATTGGTCTCCTACCACCATTTACAAAATTACAAAACTAAGGAGGGGCCAATTAAAGCACCACCGAAAATTAATTACATTCATATGAAAAATATAGTTCTTTTGTTTACTACTGTAAATATGTCTTCCCTTAATTCAAAACTATATATAATTCAATTTAAGTGGAGAAATAAAATCTATGAGTCAGTTCGATTAAGATACAAGTTATCCAGAGTTCTAAATTATTTGTATAACTTATACCTACATTTGCATTATGCATATATAGGTATGCATTATTCACTGTCAGTGTTCTAATGGTTGTTAATTTCATCCGTCAATTCATACCTATATTGTATAGGGTAAAATATGATATGATATGTGACTGACTAAAAGGAGGACACGTGGAATCTAAGATAGGATGGTTGAGGACCGAACACAGCCACTACGCTTGTCACCGGAATGGATAACGTTCATATAAGTATAGTAAAAGCTTTGCGCCCGAGAGCATTTACTAAGGAATATTCTACAGCATTAAGAGTGTCGGTCTGTTACAGAGAGTTAGATATTTATACTCAATGTTACATCTCAATCAATGACCCTCATACTTGATATTAAAGGAGGGCATGATCCTAAGACCTTTTTCCCTATGCGTAATTATAAATAATGAGCTCAGTAACCATCGTAAAAGATACGAAATTTCTGGCAAGAACATATATTATATTCTATACAAAACTTTATACAATTTCACTCTCTTACTTTTTGATCCCATCATTGCTGTGTTCGGAAACCGTGTTCACGGAATCACTATCTTTACTATTTCATCTACATTCCAAGGCTAAGTACTGCATATTTTTTTGATTATTATATTATTTCAGGATCAAATTAGTTCACTCATCTAGAAATCACGTATAAATTCAACTGTACCATTTTACGGGTAAACATATATAGCGCATGGTATATATGCAAAAATTTAGATTTTAATAAAAATAGACATTAAGAGACATGCAATCTCTACGGGGTCAGTCTGATTAGATGCAAATATCCATAGTTCTAACGCATTTGCGTAACTTGTACCTACATTTGCATAATGCATATATAGTAGTCGTTATGTACTGTCAGTATTCTAACGGCTGTTAAATTCGTGAGTCAGTTCAAACCTATATAGCGCATATATACCATGCGCATGTATACCATGTGCTAGGTAAAAAAGAAATACATTACAATGGTTCTTTTGTAATATTTTTACGTTACTTTGGTTCCGGATCCAGATAAAGTTATTTTTGTGTATGAACTAATAGAAATCATCAACGCAGTCAACTTTGGTAATCAAACGTATTAAATGTTTATTAGTTGGAAAATCGATTTATTGTAATGTATTGTAAAAAGTTATTAATGGAATATTTTTGCGTGCGATAATGTAACGACCCAAATCACACCGGAGCCGTGATGATGCCTAACACCAATTGCTAGGCAATCCAACAACCAATAAGCAGAAATAAACTTCAACAATAGTATGAAATAATATCAACAACGGAATAACATAAATAATTGAAATCAATAGCAACAATACAACTAAAAACCATCCCATGATCTGGTATCATCAATTACATGAGCTCTATAGAATTTAAATACAGAGTCTGAACCAAAATACAGCTCTAAAAGATTAAACAATAATAGCATGAACTAAGAAAAAAGGATTTCAAGGCCTTGGAATGAAACTGCAGCTACCTCAAAATCTCCCACAGGTACAAAAGTCACTCTCTAGCAATCACTCCTCTCTGCAGCACCTGGATCTGCACATAAAATATAGAGTATAGTATGGGTACAAGCAACCCCATGCACTTAATAAGTAACAAGTCTAACCTCGGGCTGAAAGCAATGAAGAGCTTGATAAGGTCCACTGCTAATTTACAAAAGCCAACAACACAAATATCAGCATAATAATGGCAAAAGGAAAAGCAGTTCTAGTAAAATCAGGTCCAACTTTATCATAATAAGAGAAGCAATAAACATGCTTTTCGAACATATTAATCAAGGCATCAATTATACCACAGAAATCACCTAAACACAGATTCTCAATTTAAACTACGATTTCCAAGCTTTAAATATCAGATAGAGACATCAAGTACCAGATAGCATGAGAAAGAAACAACCCTATGCCTGCATGAAAATTTACATGCCAAATTCAATGATATTGCAGTTTAATCATCGAGTATACTAAATCTCAGGACATCTATAGTGCATGGCATGAGTACCCATCAGTCATCACACACCCCACACTCAGTATTGTACAGGTGCCCGACATAAGTTCTTCACCAAGCACATCTCTTGTGCATGCACCCACAGGTTATACCTGACTCCGGAGGGGTAGATCCTAGCCCAAACACTGATCAAATAAAAAGTTAACGATCATCATTACTCAGCCCGATATGAGGCCTGAAGCACACGTCACGTCACTATCAATATCGCACATCCCAATATGGGTTTGGCGCACGCGTTACCTTACTATCAATATCAACCCGACTCTATGGCCCAAGTTCAGTCATCAAACCACTCAAGTCTCAAAATGCTCACATCTCACAATACTTAGCTCAACCAATGTCACATATATAAGGACACCAAAAATATGTGAGATAACATATAAAGAGTGCAAAGAGACAGAGATATAATACGCAGATATAATATCATGAATGATAATATGACTACAGTTAAGACAAACAGTTCAACATAACAAAAATAGCCCTATCATATCTCAATAGATAAATACATAGCTAGACATGATTCATATCATGAGTAATAGCTTATGTAGTCATACAAGTGGAGAAAACACAATAAGAAAGAGGCATAATAGCAAACAAGGTACATAATAGCCTAAAGTTTACCCGGATCATGAATAACTATGTTGTACACATACACGTTCATCACCTCGCATGTGCGTCACCGCCAACATATATCAATTATCATAGCCAACGGAAAAAATTACTCTCAATCTAATTTTAGAAAAGATATTTACCTCAAAGCACGAGAATCAGTACTTAAAAAATCTCTTGCATCTTAAATAGGCCTCTGAATGGGTCAAATCTAGCCAAAATAACTCAATAACATTAAACAAAGCCATACGAGTCAATTCCAAATAATAAAGTTTCGATCTTTATTCAATTCTCAAAAATTCAACAAAAGTCAACACGGTCCTACACGATAAAAACTCAAGTCAAGGGGTAGATCCCGACTATCCATAACCCCACGAGTCCAAATAGGTGATTAGAATCCAAAATCAAGTCCAAATCGACCTCCAAATTCTCAATTTTTATTTTCTTAAGTTGTAGGAAAAATTCCCAAATTTCTCTCAAAATTCCATATTTGGGTGTTAATAATCCATGTACATTCTTGAAATAATGTTAAAAATATGTAAAAATCACTTATCCCAAAGCCTTGTGTGAAAATTCTCTTCAAAAATCGCTCTTCTCTAAATCTAGGATTCAAAATATGAGATAATGGGTATAAGTCATGAAATTGCTTCCTATTAATCTGGTGCGGAAGTTGCAAATTCTACTAGGGTTCACAAATGCGACCCTCGCAAACATGAAGGATCGCAAACGGGAAGTTGGTCCCTGAGCAGCAGTCTTCGCAATTGCGGTCAGGAGCCTCTCAAATATGACCAAGCGTCGCAATTGCGATGCACCCTTCACAAATGCGGATGTCACAATTGGGACACCAGATGGCCTTTACATCTCTCCTTTCCAAATTCAATCAGAAGTCCACAAATGCAGACTTCGCAAATGCGAGCAAACTATGACAAATGCGATATCTGCAGCACCAGAAATCTCCAACTTCCAAAACTCAATTTGAAACTCGTTCAAAACTCACTCGATCCCCTCAGGTACCATACCAAACATACACACAAGTATATAAACCTCATAAAAACTCTCTCTTAAGCTCAAAATATCAAAATAATATCTATAACCAAGAATCAAGTACCAAAACGCATCATGCAAGCTTCCAAGTTCAAGAATTTCAAATTTCACAACCAAGAATCTGATTCCTATCAAACCAACTCGGAATGAAACCAAACTTAGCACACAAGTCCCAAATGATAAAACGGATATATTTCAAGTCCAGAAACAACAATCTGAACCCGATAGCCTCAAAATCAACTCTCGGTCAAATTTATGAACCTTCCAAACCTTCAAATTATCAACTTTCGGAAAATAGAGCTAAATCATTCTAGGAACCTTCAAATACAAATCCGGTCATACGCCTAAGTATTAAATCAACATACAAACCTATTGGAACTATTAAAATACGAATCTAAGATTGTTTAACAAATGTCAAACCTTGATCAACTCTTATAACTTAAACTTCCAATAATGGCACTAAGTGTTTCAATTCACTCTAGAATCTTTCCGGAACCAAACCAACCATCCTCGCATCTAACAAAACAATAATAAAGCACCCAAAAACTATCAAATAGGTAATCAAGGCTCAAATACATAAAACGACCAGCTGGGCTGTTACATTTATTCCCTCTTAAACAAATGTTTGTCCTCGAACGAGTATAGAATCATACCTGGGATATCAAAAAGATGAGGATATTTGCTCTGTATATCATGATCAGTCTCCCAAGTCTCCTCCTTGTTGACATCTCCACTGGACCTTCACTGATGTAATATCATTAGACCTTAGCTTCTAAACCGGCATATCCAAAATGGCCACCGGCTCTTATTCATAAGCCAGATTCTCATCCAACTGCAATGAACTAAAATAAAATACATGTGACTGATCCTCATAATACTTCTGAAGAATGAAAACATGAAACGCTAGGTTAATTCACCACAAGCTGGGTGGCAAAGCAAGTCTGTAAGCCACCTCACCAACTCTCTCTAACATCTCGAATGAACTAATTTACCGAAGGCTCAATTTTCCCTTCCTCCCAAATCTCATCGCGCCCTTCGTAGGCAAAACTAGAAGAACCTTCTCACCCTACATGAAAGCCAAATCACGAACCTTTCTTTCAATATAACTCTTTTTCCTGGATGGCACTGTATGAAGCCACTCCTGAATTAATTTTACCTTTTCCAAAGCATCAGAAACTAAGTTTGTGTCCAACATTCTAGCCTCGCTCAAACTAACCAATTAGATAACGACATCGTCTCCCATATAAGGTCTCATACGAAGCAATCTAGATGCTCGACTGATAACTGTTGTTGTATAAAAAATCCGCTAATGTAAGAAATTGATACCACTAGCCTCCAAAATCTATAACATAAGCCCTCAACATATCCTCCAAAATCTGAATGGTCTGCTCGGATTACTTATCCGTCTGAGGGTGAAATGCAGTGCCCAACTCAACCTGCATGCCCAATTTATGCTGAACCGCTCTTCATAAATGCGAAGTAAACTGAGTGACGCAATTTGAGATGATAGAAATAGGCAAACCATGCAAGCGGACAATCTCCCTGATGTGGATCTTATCTAAGTGCTCCAAAGTGTAGGAAGTCATGACTGGAATTAAATGCACAGACTTGGTCAGTCTGTCCACAATGAACCAAACAACATCAAATCTCTGCAATGTCTATGGCAACCCTACCGCAAAGTCTATGATGATGCTATCCTACTTCCACTCAGGTATCTCAAGCTTCTGAGGCAAACCACCCGGTCTCTGATGCTCATACTTGACCAGCTGACAATTCAAGCACCACACAACATATCCCACAATGTCTTTCTTTATCCTCCGCCACCAATAATGTTACTTCATATCACGATACATCTTCGTAGAACCTAGGTGAATAGAATACTGCGAACTGTGAACCTCCCCAAGAATCAACTCCCTCAAACCATCCACATTAGGAACAAGTTCCAACCCTGAAGCCTCAACACACCATTATTATATATATCCACCTCCTTAGCACTACCTCGCTGCACCGTGTCCTTAAGGAAAAACAACTAGGGATCGTCATGCTGATGAGCCTTAATATGCTCAATCAAGGATGACAGAGATTACAACACAAGAAAGGACTTTGCTACGCTCCAAATATTCAATCTCACAAATCTGTTGGCGAAAGCTTAGACATCTAAAGCCAAAGGTCTCTCTATAGCTGGATAAATGCTAAACTCCCAATACTCTCCACCTTTCTATTCAAGGCATCAACCACCACAATAGCCTTCCCCGGATGATAAAAAATAGTGATATCATAATCTTTCAATAACTCCAACCACCTCCCCCGCCTCAAGTTCAAATCTTTCTGTTTAAACAGATGCTGAAGACTTCGATGATCCGTATATACCTCACAAGACACACCATATAAGTAATGATACCAAATCATGAGTGTGTGAACAATAGTTGCCAACTCCAAATTGCCATGCCCCGAGCCTGGGGGGAGACCGGTGTCACGACCCAACTGGAGGGTCATGACTAGCACCCGGGCCATACTTGCCGAGCACCAACGTACATTTTATCTAACCTTCCTTATTATCTTTAAGGGCCGACAAGATCAATATAAATGGTAGACATGGATCATGAACATCCAACAATGAAAGATAATGTCATGAACATACATAACATGGGACGACAAGACTGTCAAGAAACTATATATAAGGTACGAGCTACCATGAGTCGACACCTGTCTATGAGCCTCTAAAAGAACATAAGTGCTACAACATTGCCGGAACAGGGCCCCGACATACCCATAAGGTCTATAACAAAAATGCATACCAAGACCACGGCAAGTCCGGAGAAGGGATCTCGCCAATAACCGCTGAACTGGACAGCCTACTGTGGTGGGGGAGCTACGTCTACCTGTCTATCAGGACCTGCAGCACGACATGCAGCGTCCACAAATAAAAAGGACGTCAGTACGAATAAAGTACTGAGTATGTGAGGCAAGAAAGCATAAGTAAGAACAGTAATGTAAACAGTGATAGGGAATATACAACCTGTGACATCTGGGTACCTCTGAGGGCTACTGACATGAAATACATGATACATACATATATATATATACATAAACGTTTAAAACATATGCCTTTGTGGGCATCATCATCATCATATCGTACCCGGCCATAATAGGCTCGGTAAAACGTACCCGGCCATCATAGGGCTCGGTAGAATCGTACCCGGCCACGTGGAGCTCGGTAAAACCCAACTGATCAGTGGTTGCACAATAGGTGCCATACCCGGCCGACTATAGCGCGGCTCGGTAGAGTAAAATAGATACATATATATGATGCATGCTGGACTCGTTGGAATCATATTTTGAACCTTTCGGAGTGACGTAAGGTCGGTATCCTTCGTACACGTTATTAGGATTAACTCTTCATCAAGAATCTTATAAGAATCAGGAACTACCAACAACATTGATAATATAAGAATAAGAGAAGTAACATCAATATCAATCGTTTCATAAGAAGGGCAGCAATGTAAGTACTGCTAGCTTCTAAGAGTAGAGTATCTTTGGGAGCTCGTTCATTACATTATGTACAATTGGAGTCATGCAAAAGAATGAAGGGGATAGACTCACATACCTTGTATATGCTGCCCAACCTCAAGCTATGCAAATATCACGACTCCTTAGTCTACAATAAAAGAAATGACACCATCATTATCGTTTAAGCGTCGTAACTATTATGTATCGACCGCAACCTATTTTACGATGAAACGGACAGCACCTCCCCTATTTATATGACTTCCCACAAGTCAATACAATCACCAAACAGCCCAAACAACATCATTAATAATTATATTGAGCCTCCAAAATAGTCCACCAACCAACAACATTACTACCAAGCTTTTCGATATATATTTCACAAGTTCTAGCTTCAACGACTTAGCTGCAACTTGGATAATCTTAAATATATATAGAGTAAGAGGTTCCTTACTTTTAAACAGAAAGAACAACTCCAATTTGACCTTAATTTTCCACGAAATATCCCTTCAATTCTGCCACAAGAACAAGGAAGCGAAACTAGCAATTAATTCGGGTTTTTCGGCACTAGAATTACTTTAGAAGACTTGAAATCACCTAGGGTTGATATTAAAAACTTGAAGGTGTATTTACAGAACATAAAGCACTTAAAACAACCTCCCACACGAGCTGGAACAACACAAAAATCAGCAACAACAAGACGAACAAGAAACTTACTAGCGCCACGGGATTCCCGATATTTGATTTGTGTTGTTTGCCCTTTGTTTGGGTCTTGGATCATGAGAGAACCTTGAGAGAATGTTTTTAGGGTTATAAGGTCTGAATATACTGAAAAATAATGACTTAAAACAGGGTTGAGTTATCTTATATATGTCCAAATGTCTTAAACCGCCTTTGTGGGCCCCATAGAGAGCAGCTTGGCGCACTCTCGCGAAAACGTGAATATCTCTCTATTCCGAGATCGTATCGACGAACGGTTTAATGCGTTGGAAACTAGACTCATAGATCTTCAATTTGATAGGTAGATCACCCCATAATTCCAAGCACATTGGGAGTAAAATGCAGTAACATTTGACCTAAAGTTTAAGTAAAATTATAAACCTAAGTTGCGACAACTTTTATCGACTTTTATTTCATAACTCGCTTGACTTCAAGACTTATGATGCGGATATTATATGATTCAAATACATTAAAACAAGACCTCTTGGGACAGTTAATCACCTCTAGTGTTATCCGAAAATACGGGTTACAACATCCTTGATTAGCTTAACTTCAAATACTTGTTAACCACTCTTATACACCCTTGTATCGTTTAAGACCAATAGGATTAAATTATTATCATCTCAAAGATAATCTCTTCTTGGATTTACGTCGACTACCTTACGGCGTGATCTATGATATGCGAATTTGGGTTGTAACATCCTCTCCCCCTTAGGAACATTCGTCCTCGAATGTAAGGGTTTATGGGGTGTCTAACTCATCGTGGATTCCGACGGAGATTTCCGGCTGAGTTTCCCTTATAAAATGGACACTAGCCAAACTTGCAAGCAGTTAAACCCAACCTATGGCCATACAAGACTATACAAAGCATTATGGATATGTACATTATCTGCATATCACCATTTTGTATTAAAAAAAAGAGTATTCACAAGCTATTGCTTATCTCATAGAGCCGTTTCACCTTATAATGCGTCCTTCTTTCCCCCGGCATCCTCGTTATCTTCACTCTGGAATAGGTAAGGGTATTTAGACTTCATCTCCTCTTCTGCTTCCCATGTCATTTCTTCTATATTCTTGTTCCTCCATAATACTTTCACGGAAGCTACATCCTTTGTTCTCAGCTTGCGGACTTGTCGATCTAATATAGCCACTGGCACTTCATCATATGATAGATCCTTTGTAACTTGTACATCTTTGATAGGGATGACCCAAGAAGGGTCTCCAATACATTTCCTCAACATAGATACATGGAATACCGGGTGGACAAATTCCAATTCAGATGGCAATTCTAACTCGTAAGCAACCTGTCCAATTCGTCGAAGAATTTTGTACGGCCCAATATACCGCGGACTCAACTTACCCTTCTTCCCAAAACGCATAACACCCTTCATCGGCAAGATCTTCAGGAAAACCCAATCACCAACCTTAAATTCCAGATCACGACGTCGGACGTCGGAATAAGACTTTTGCCTGCTTTGTGCCGTCCTCAGTCGCTCTTGTATCACTTTCACCTTCTCAATGGCTTGGTGAATCAAATCTGGCCCATATAATTCTGTCTCACCGACTTCGAACCATCCAACTGGTGATCTACATCTCCTCCCGTACAGTGCCTCATACGGGGCCATTTTAATACTGGAATGATAGCTATTATTGTAGGCAAATTCTATAAGTGCCAGATGGTCATCCCAATTCCCCTTGAAATCTAGAACACATGCTCGTAGCATATCTTCAAGCATCTGGATGGTACGTTCAGCCTGTCCGTCAGTCTGCGGATGGAATGCAGTGCTGAGATTTACTTGTGTGCCTAAACCCTTCTGAAAAGACCTCCAAAAGTTAGCCGTAAATTGAGCTCCTCGGTCTGATATAATAGATACCGGCACACCATGAAGCCTAACAATCTCCTTGATATACAACTTCGCATAATCTTCAGCCGTGTAAGTTGTCTTAACTGGTAGAAAATGGGCAGATTTTGTAAGTCGATCAACTATCACCCAGATGGAGTCAAACTTATGATAAGAGCGAGGTAATCCAATAATGAAGTCCATATTAATCACCTCCCATTTGTAGGTCGGAATCTCTATATTCTGAATCAATCCACTGGGTTTCTGATGCTCGATCTTTACTTGTTGATAATTAGGACACTGGGCTACAAATTCTGCAATAGACTTCTTCATGTTATCCCACCAATACTGCTCCTTAACGTCATGATACATCTTTGTCGAGCCAGGATGGATAGAATATCGGGACTGGTGAATCTCAATCATAATCTTCTCTCGCAACCCTGCCACACTAGGTACACATAATCGGCCCTGGTATCTTAGTGTCCCATCTCCTCCGATCTTGAAAGCTGTAATCTTACACTGCTGAATTCCCTCTCTCAATCTTACTAAGGTAGGATCTTCATATTGCCGTGCTTTTACCTCGGCTACCAAAGATGATTCTGCTGTATTCTGTACAGTAACACCTCCGTCATCAGAGTCCAACAATCTGATTCTCATATTGGCCAGCAGGTGAAGCTCTTTGGTCAACCCTTGTCTACCTGCCTCAATATGTATTAAGCTTCCCATTCACTTACGGCTGAGAGCGTCTGCCACAACATTGGCTTTACCAGGATGGTGCAATATCTCGATGTCGTAGTCTTTCAGTAATTCAAGACACCTACGCTGCCTCAAATTCAACTCCTTCTGCTTGAAGATGTATTGTAAACTCTTGTGATCTGTGTAGATGTCAACATGGACGCCGTATAAGTAGTGCCGCCATATCTTCAAAGCATATATTACTGCAGCCAATTCCAAATCATGAGTCGGGTAATTCTTTTCATGCTTCTTCAATTGTCTTGATGCATAAGCAATCACCTTCCCACGTTGTATCAATACGCACCCCAAACCTATACCTGAGGCATCACAATATACCACATAACCTTCTGTTCCTTCTGGGAGAGTGAGCACTGGCGCGGATGTCAATCGATTCTTTAGCTCCTGAAAACTATGTTCACAAGCATCAGACCACTGGAACATAGTTTTCTGTGTTAACTTAGTCAATGGTGCTGATATAGAGGAAAACCCTTCTACAAACCGCCTATAATATCCTGCTAGCCCCAGGAAGCTGCGGACTTCTGACGGTGTTGTAGGTCTCGGCCAATTCTTCACTGCATCGATCTTCTGAGTGTCGACACTAATACCCGCATCAGATATCACATGGCCAAGGAATGCTACTGAGTTCAGCAAGAATTCACATTTAGAGAGCTTAGCATATAACTTATGATCCTGAAGGGTCTGGGCATAAGCCTGAATACGGGAAATATCCATGCCCTCTACCAAGGAGGCTGTTGTGCACTCATTTATCAGATGTGGTCACCCTATCACTCATCTCGGCCACCATATGGGGAGTATACCTTGATAAAGAATCAAACTATATACTATACTCTCATGCACTCATATTACCCTGTCGAAGGTTCAAGAACTTATCAGCTCTAGCTCATCGTATCTCAGCTGGTAAGTAGTGATGAAGAAAGGCCTCAGAAAATTCCTTCCACACGGCTGGAGGAGCGTTCGGACCCCTAGATCTCTCCCAACTATCATACCATAAAATCGCTAAATCCCATAACCGATAAGAAGCCAACTCTACTGCCTCTGTATCACTAGCATGCATAACACGCAATGTACAATGAACCTGATCAATAAATGTTTGCGGGTCCTCCTTGGGGCTTGATCCGGTAAACACTGGAGGGTCTAGATTAATAAAATCACGAACTCCTGCACTAACCGGTTTATCAGCAGCACCGGTATTCTGCCTCTGAGCCTGAGCAGCTACTAAGCTACTCAACAACTGCACTGCACTGCGCATATCGTGGTCTGTAGTGCCAGACGGAGGAACTGGATGTACTGGGTGCCTCCTAATATCCTCTGGAGGAGACAGAGAGGTATGAGACGGCATCTCACTCTGAGGCTCACTTTGGCCTGCTATGGCTGGAGGCACCTGAATGTTACCCTCTCCTACAGCTGTATCAAGCCGTTTACTAATCGCTTGCTTCCTAGTCGAAGGCATCGCTAAAAGAAAACAAGGTGAATATTAGATATGAACACTTACGACTCAACTCTACGCACGATCTAGATTCAGGAAGAAGGTAACAACCCTAGATGTCACGTAGCCTCCTGATTATAAATGTGGCGCGCTACACATCCATAATCAAAACTCTACTAGACACGGCTCATAGACAACCCCTAGGACAGACTTGCTCTGATACCAAGTTTGTCACGACCCAACTGGAGGGTCATGACTAGCACCCGGGCCATACTTGCCGAGCACCAACGTACATTTTATCTAACCTTCCTTATTATCTTTAAGGGCCGACAAGATCAATATAAATGGTAGACATGGATCATGAACATCCAACAATGAAAGATAATGTCATGAACATACATAACATGGGACGACAAGACTGTCAAGAAACTATATATAAGGTACGAGCTACCATGAGTCGACACCTGTCTATGAGCCTCTAAAAGAACATAAGTGCTACAACATTGCCGGAACAGGGCCCCGACATACCCATAAGGTCTATAACAAAAATGCATACCAAGACCACGGCAAGTCCGGAGAAGGGATCTCGCCAATAACCGCTGAACTGGACAGCCTACTGTGGTGGGGGAGCTACGTCTACCTGTCTATCAGGACCTGCAGCACGACATGCAGCGTCCACAAATAAAAAGGACGTCAGTACGAATAAAGTACTGAGTATGTGAGGCAAGAAAGCATAAGTAAGAATAGTAATGTAAACAGTGATAGGGAATATACAACCTGTGACATCTGGGTACCTCTGAGGGCTACTGACATGAAATACATGATACATACATATATATATACATAAACGTTTAAAACATATGCCTTTGTGGGCATCATCATCATCATATCGTACCCGGCCATAATAGGCTCGGTAAAACGTACCCGGCCATCATAGGGCTCGGTAGAATCGTACCCGGCCACGTGGAGCTCGGTAAAACCCAACTGATCAGTGGTTGCACAATAGGTGCCATACCCGGCCGACTATAGCGCGGCTCGGTAGAGTAAAATAGATACATATATATGATGCATGCTGGACTCGTTGGAATCATATTTTGAACCTTTCGGAGTGACGTAAGGTCGGTATCCTTCGTACACGTTATTAGGATTAACTCTTCATCAAGAATCTTATAAGAATCAGGAACTACCAACAACATTGATAATATAAGAATAAGAGAAGTAACATCAATATCAATCGTTTCATAAGAAGGGCAGCAATGTAAGTACTGCTAGCTTCTAAGAGTAGAGTATCTTTGGGAGCTCGTTCATTACATTATGTACAATTGGAGTCGTGCAAAAGAATGAAGGGGATAGACTCACATACCTTGTATATACTGCCCAACCTCAAGCTATGCAAATATCACGACTCCTTAGTCTACAATAAAAGAAATGACACCATCATTATCGTTTAAGCGTCGTAACTATTATGTATCGACCGCAACCTATTTTACGATGAAACGGACAGCACCTCCCCTATTTATATGACTTCCCACAAGTCAATACAATCACCAAACAGCCCAAACAACATCATTAATAATTATATTGAGCCTCCAAAACAGTCCACCAACCAACAACATTACTACCAAGCTTTTCGATATATATTTCACAAGTTCTAGCTTCAACGACTTAGCTGCAACTTGGATAATCTTAAATATATATAGAGTAAGAGGTTCCTTACTTTTAAACAGAAAGAACAACTCCAATTTGACCTTAATTTTCCACGAAATATCCCTTCAATTCTGCCACAAGAACAAGGAAGCGAAACTAGCAATTAATTCGGGTTTTTCGGCACTAGAGTTACTTTAGAAGACTTGAAATCACCTAGGGTTGATATTAAAAACTTGAAGGTGTATTTACAGAACATAAAGCACTTAAAACAACCTCCCACACGAGCTGGAACAACACAAAAATCAGCAACAACAAGACGAACAAGAAACTTACTAGCGCCACGGGATTCCCGATATTTGATTTGTGTTGTTTGCCCTTTGTTTGGGTCTTGGATCATGAGAGAACCTTGAGAGAATGTTTTTAGGGTTATAAGGTCTGAATATACTGAAAACTAATGACTTAAAACGGGGTTGAGTTATCTTATATATGTCCAAATGTCTTAAACCGCCTTTGTGGGCCCCATAGAGAGCAGCTTGGCGCACTCTCGCAAAAACGCGAATATCTCTCTATTCCGAGATCGTATCGACGAACGGTTTAATGCGTTGGAAACTAGACTCATAGATCTTCAATTTGATAGGTAGATCACCCCATAATTCCAAGCACATTGGGAGTAAAATGCAGTAACATTTGACCTAAAGTTTAAGTAAAATTATAAACCTAAGTTGCGACAACTTTTATCGACTTTTATTTCATAACTCGCTTGACTTCAAGACTTATGATGCGGATATTATATGATTCAAATACATTAAAACAAGACCTCTTGGGACAGTTAATCACCTCTAGTGTTATCCGAAAATACGGGTTACAACATCCTTGATTAGCTTAACTTCAAATACTTGTTAACCACTCTTATACACCCTTGTATCGTTTAAGACCAATAGGATTAACTTATTATCATCTCAAAGATAATCTCTTCTTGGATTTACGTCGACTACCTTACGGCGTGATCTATGATATGCGAATTTGGGTTGTAACAACCGGCACCCAGTGCCTCACCTATCATTGCGTACCACTTGAGACTAAGAGACTCTTAACATGTAATGTCATACTTTGGCCATGGGCCACATTACAAGATAATGTATGATGCAAAATATAAAACTGAATAGAGACTAACGCTGACTAAGTGTCAACATAAAGCTGGGCCGGCAAGGCCGTCATAATTACTACAACTGACAAGCCAACAAAATATACGTACAGGGCCTACAAGCCCAACATACTGCACTAACTTACAGGATTTGTCTACAAACCTCTACTGATAGATATACTATGATCGAAACAAGGCCCCGACATACCCATAACCTATTTACATATATACATAAAACTTCTAGACCCGGTAACTCCGAAGGACGGGGAGCTTACCGATAAAGCTGAACTCGTGCAACACCTACTGAGGAGGTCTACCCGTATGTCTATCCGAACCTACATGCATGAAATGCAGTGTCCCCAAAGAAAGGGACGTCAGTACAAAATAATGTACCGAGTATGCAAGGTAATAATATAACTGAAAGTTAAAACTAAACTGATAATAACAATAACTGAAAGTAACTGGGAGTCAAAGATAATCTGAAGATATGCTCACATGCTGATACTGACTCAACTCTCTCAATATAGTAAGTAAAATAGTTGTCCGGCCCTATAAGGCTCGGTATATATATATAACTGCTCTGCTGTAGTAGGCTCGCTCATAGGCGCTCGACCATACTAGGTTCTGTATCTCGGCCAACTGGGCTCGCTCATAGGTGCTTGGCCATAGTAGGCTCGGTATATAACTTACCATCTGATCAGAGGTTGCCTAATAGGGGCCTGCCCATTGATTATAACTCGATGGTAATGAAAATACTCTAATATTGTATATATAGACTCTCTGCTCGCTTGACTGGAAAAAGGAAATACTCAAATGAATATGAAGTCCCGATAAAGATAATATTATAACTTACAAAACTAGTAAAATATACGTAAATTCCGGGATATGAATTTTTCTTTATGCCTCGTTATCAAACTCGTATAATTACGAGATCATGCCAAAATGAAGAAAGGGCTTAGCCTTAACATACCTGGAGTAGGAAAAAATTCTGTATGATATTCTTGGAAAAGGTAGCACCGTACTCCCTTAGAATCACAAAATCTTACGTTGCTAATATGTAAATAATTCTCGCTGGAATTGTTGAAACTTGTAGGAATCACGTTGCTTAAGGTCACATTTAGAATCTGATTCCAGTGTTTGAAAATGAAAAGTTGAAAATGTATAAGAATGGCCAACGTTCTCAACCTCTGATTATAGTGTATTTTTGTAGGAATTGTTAACGTTTGATGTTGAAAGCTTATAGGAATTGATGCAAGAAATTTTTGTTGAAAGCTTAGGAATTGCTAACGTTTGTTGTAGTGTTCTTGTATTCAAGACTTTAGAAATGAAATGTCTTTTAACTATCATACTAAGTTGCCACCTAATCAACAATAACTAAGAGTCATTTGTTTGATTTAGGGGCTTGCTGCCACGTGGGGGGTGGGGTGGGGATTTTGATCTTATGCAATAATTAATTAACTAATTAGGTAATATCCCACTACCCGGTAATTAACCAATTACCCACATAATTAAGAATTATCTCAAATTACTTAAAATTTTACTTATTTTTAATACACTTTATACATCATACTATCACGGTCATATGGTACCTTGCTTGGTACTAGTCCATAAATATCGGTTATTATCGCTCGGCCCGTATTTTATCCCAAATCGACAACCTTCAATGAAACTCATTTTCTTTAATTCGTATACCCTTTCCTTCATGGAACATACTTATTGCTTCTTATAAATAGCATAAATATGCTAACCTCAAGATAATCTCATCCCGAGTTTATGTCAATTAACTGAAGACGAAACTTTAATGTACGAAAAATGCGAGATGTAACATCCTCCACCCCTTAGAAACATTCGTCCTCGAATGTCTTCTCTTAGATACTTTGGGAAAAAAATTTCCAGAGTCTCTTCCGTACACTAGACTAAAACCAACCTGTACGCAGCCAGAAAACATACTATACATGCCACACATGGCCACTATCTATAATAGCAACACTTGGCTTTACACAACTGTCCATTACAAATTCTGAGAGTAAAAAATGAGAGCTTACCTGATGACCTACTGGCCTGAATAGAGCTGTGCTGAGGTATCCCACCTCAAGCCATATCTTTAGTTTGAAATAGATGGGGGTATTTAGACTTCATTTCTTCCTCCGCTTCCCATGTCATTTCTTCCACATTCTTGCTTCTCCATAAAACCTTCACGGAGGCCACCTCCTTATTCCGAAGCTTGTGGATTTGTTGGTCTAGGATGGCAACCGAAATTTCCTCATATGACAAGTCCTCCATAATCTGTACATCATCTGTGGGAACCACTCGGGTAGGATCGCCAATGCACTTCTGTAGCATGGATACGTGAAAAATCGGATGGACAAACTCCAATTTTGTGGGCAATTCTAACTCATAAGCTACTTGGCCCACTCTCCGAATGATCCTATAAGGCCTAATATACCGTGGGCTAAGTTTGCCTTTCTTGCCAAATCTCATCACACCCTTCATAGGTGACACCTTTAAGAATACCCAATCATTAACCCCGAACTCTAAATCTCGTCACCGCACATCAGAATATGACTTCTGATGACTTTGAGCTGTCAACAGTCGCTCCCGGATGAGCTTTACTTTTTCTATGGCCTGCTGAACCAGGTCTAGCCCATGTAATCCAGATTCTCCAACATCAAACCACCCTATAGGAGATCTACACTTACGCCCATACGAAGCCTCGTACGGAGCCATCTAGATACTGAAGTGGTAACTGTTATTATATGCAAACTCGATAAGAGGTAGATGTTCATCCTAACTTCTTTTAAAATCCAACACACAAGCTCGTAACATATCCTCGAGCGTCTGAATTGTGTGCTCGGCTTGTCCATCAGTTTGTGGATGAAAAGCTGTGCTGAGATTCACCTGAGTTCCTAGACCTCTCTGAAATGACCTCCAAAAATGTGCTGTAAACTGGGCCCCACAGTCAGATATAATAGATACTGGTACTCCATGTAGTCGCACTATCTCCTTAATATATAATATTGCATAATCTTCTGCTGTATATGTAGATCTGACCGGTAGGAAATGAGCTGATCTTGTGAGCCTATCGACTATCACCCATATGGAATTGAACTTACGATGAGAACTAGGTAAACCCGTGATAAAGTCCATGTTTATCGCCTCCCATTTCCATGTCGGGATCTCTATAGTCTGCATTAGCCCTCCGGGCTTCTGGTGCTCTATCTTCACCTGCTGGCAACTAGGGCACTGAGCGACATACTCAGAAATCTTCTTCTTCATATCGTTCCACCAATACACATCCTTAATGTCATGATACATCTTCGTCGACCCAGGATTAATGGAATACCATGAATGATGTGCCTCTGACATAATCCTGTCTCGTAGCCCTGCTACATCTGGAACACACAAATGACCCATGTATCTGAGAACCCCATCTCCGTTGAGTTCTAACAATGACTTCTTCTGCTGCGGAACTTGCTCTCTCAACTCGACAAACTCTGGGTCTTCGTACTGCTTCTCCTTTACTTCAACTATGAGAGATGATTTTGTAGTATTTTGGAGTACAACTCCACCATTGCCAGAGTCTACTAACTGAACCCCCAAACAAGCCAATTGATGAATCTCTCTAGTTAAT
The DNA here is from genome assembly GCF_000390325.3 of Nicotiana tomentosiformis. NCBI lineage: Eukaryota > Viridiplantae > Streptophyta > Magnoliopsida > Solanales > Solanaceae > Nicotiana > Nicotiana tomentosiformis. The sequence goes on from NC_090823.1 coordinate 45,775,381, forward strand.
TGTCTTTTTCCGGCCTCTACATGTGCTAAGCTACCCATAGATCGGCGACTTAAGGCGTCTGCTACAACATTAGCTTTCCCCGGATGGTAGAGCATGTTAACATCATAATCTTTCAATAACTCAAGCCATCGCCTCTGTCGCAAATTCAACTCTTTTTTCTTGAAGATGTATTGCAGGCTTTTATGATCTGTGAATACATCAACATGAACACCATATAAATAATGCCTCCATATCTTAAGTGCATGGACAACCGCAGCTAATTCGAGGTCATAGGTCAGATAATTCCTCTCATGCTTCCTTAACTGCCTTGAAGCATACGCAATTACTTTCCCATGTTGCATCAGGACACATCCTAACCCGATGCCTGAGGCATCATAATACATGGCATAACCATCTGGACCCTCTGGAAGTGCTAGAACTGGCGCTGAAGTCAACCTGTTTTTAAGCTCCTCGAAACTCCGCTCACAAGCCTCCGTCCACTGAAACTTAGTTGCTTTCTATGTCAACTTCGTTAATGGTGCTGAGAAAGAAGAAAAACCCTCTACAAACCTCCGGTAGTATCCTGCTAAGCCTAGAAAGCTACGAATCTCTGTCGGAGTGGTAGGTCTAGCCCAGGATTTCACAACCTTAATCTTCTGAGTGTCTACCTTTATACCTCCATCGGATACAATGTGCCCCAAGAATGCTACAGACTTCAACCGGAACTCATAGTTAGAAAACTTAGCATATAATTTACTATCACAGAGGGTTTGGAGTACCGCTCGTAGGTGGTCTGCATGCTCATCCTATGAACGTGAATAAACCAAAATATCATCAATAAATACTATCACGAACAAATCTAAATATGGCCGGAATAGGCTGTTCATCAAGCCCATAAATATGGCAGGTGCATTCGTCAACCCGAAGGACATGACAAGAAACTCAAAGTGGCCATATCGGGTCCTAAAATCTGTCTTGGGAATATCTCTCTCCCGAACTCTAACCTGGTGGTACCCCGACCTCAAATCTATCTTTGAAAAGCATCTAGCTCCCTACAACTGATCAAACAAGTCATCTATCCTTGGAAGTGGATACTTATTCTTAATAGTTACCTTGTTCAGTTGCCTATAATCGATACACATACTCAGCGAGCCGTCTTTCTTCCGTACAAATAGTACCGGTGCACCCCAAGGTGAGGTACTGGGTCTGATGAAACCTTTCTTCAGTAAATCTTTTAACTGCTCCTTCAACTCCCTTCAATTCGCCAGGTGCCATTCTATACGGAGGGATGGATATTGGTTGAGTTCCCGGAAGCAAATTGATGCAAAAATCAATCTCTCGCTCTCGAGGAATACCTGGAAGTTCATCTGGAAATACATCTACATACTCTTTTACTACTGGAATAGATTGAAGTGTAGGTATCTCTGCATCCACATCACTAACTCGCACAATATGATAAATGCACCCTTTTGCGATCATTTTCCTCACCTTCAGATAGGAAATAAACCGACATCTAGGTGTCGCTGTATTACCTACCCATTCAAGGACTGGCTCACCCGGAAAATAAAATCTAGCTATCTTTTCTCGATAATCAACTGTGGCATAGCAAGCTGCCAACCGGTCCATGCCCATGATAGCATCAAAATCCAACATCTCAAGCTCAACTAGGTCGGCTGAGGTCTGACGACCACAAATTGACACTATACAACCTCGAAAAACCCATCTAGGGATAATCGATTCTCTGACCGGTGTAGATACCACAAAAGGATCACTTAGTATTTTAGGCACTATACCAAACTTCCCCGCGACAAATGGGGTAATACACGATAAAGTAGGTCCTGGATCTATCAAGGCATAACCATTGTGAGAGCAAATGGTCAACATACCTGTCACAGCATCTGGTGAAGACTCCTGGTCCTGTCGACCCGCTAAAGCATAGCTACGATTCTGGTTACCACCTGAACAGGAACTTCTACCTCTGCCTCAACCTCTACCAGCCGAGGACTGAGACTCGCGCCCTGAAGGATGCACATACATGGATGATCCTGTTGTTGAATTCGCTGGTTGTGCCATACCCCTAGGATCTTTATTTGGGAAATCTCGCATCATATTCCTCAGACGTCCTCATGTATAACAAGCATCAAAACTGGTTCGGCATTGTCCCAAGTGTCCTCTACCACAGATGTCACACTATGGCGGAAATGGCCATGTCTGGCTTGAACCTCACTATCGCTGCAAACCCGACGCCCGTGAGCTCTCACCTGGTCCTGACTGAGTATAACGGTCATCCCTGCAACCTTGTAACTGAGGTAGCGGAGGCCTAGGTGGCCGTTCGAAGTACTGGGGCCTATAACGAACCTGAGACTGCTCCTGCGACCTGGCAAATGTCATCCTCTTATGCTGTCCTGACTCAGTCCTATCTGTACCATGTTGCCGATGCCTACCCCTTTCTATATTCTGGGCGAACGCCTGAATCCGGGAGATATCCATACTATCTTGCAATGCAGCGGTGGCACATACCTCGGTCAACTCTGGGGCCAACCCTGCTATAAACCTGTTAATCCTGTCCCGCATAGTAGCAACTATGGATGGTGCATATCTGGCCAATGAGTCAAAACAGAGACTATACTCTCGAACACTCACATTGCCCTGATTGAGGGCTAGAAACTGATCGACTCGAGCCTCTTGGATCTCCCGTGGTAAGTATTGGTCAAGGAAGGCATCCGAAAAATTCTCCCAAATAGCTGGAGGTACATCACGTCCCCTGGACCTCTACCATCCCTCGTACCAAAGGATGGCTATATCACGGAGTCAAAAAACTACTAGCTCAACTGCCTCTTTCTCCGTGGCATATATAACCCGAAAGATCCTGTGAAGCTGATCTATGAAATCCTGCGGGTTCTCCCCCAGATTTGTCCCCGTGAACTCTGGGGGACTTAAAGTAATAAACTCTCGGACCCTTGTACTCCCAGATCCCTCAAAAGGTCCTGCGCTATCGGATGCCCTAGCCTGTTGTTGGGTAGCTACCAATTGTGCCAACAAATGCACCGCACTCCTTTAGTCCTGATCTAATGGAAGCGGAGGGGAAACTGGATGTGCGGTCTCCCTAGGAATCTCCTCAGGTGGTGGAGGAGCTGGTAATGGTTGAGTAGGGGTCTCTCCCTAGGCCTCGATTGGGCCCCATCTACTGGGGGTACCATGCTAGTCCCCTCACCTACTGCTGTTTCTCTCCTCTGGCTAGCCGTAGTCTTCCTAGTTACCGTCATCTGTGCATGCAAATGCCAACAAGTAAGTTTAACTCAAATTTCCTATAACTCAGTGCTACACCACTATTTAGGTTTGAAAGAAGGGTAACCAACTCCTAGATGCCCTGTAGTCCCCTGCTTTTATAATGTGGTGCACCACACATCTATAAACAAGACCCTACTAGACACGGGTTGTAGACTCCCTAGGACAGAACTGCTCTAATACCACTTTTGTCATGCCCCGAGCCTGGGGGGAGACCGGCACCCAGTGCCTCACCTATCATTGCGTACCACTTGCGACTAAGAGACTCTGAACATGTAATGTCATACTTTGGCCATGGGCCACATTACAAGATAATGTGCGATGCAAAATATAAAATTGAATAGAGACTAACGCTGATTAAATGTCAACATAAAGCTGGGCCGGCAAGGCCGTCATAATTACTACAATTGACAAGCCAACAAAATATACGTACAGGGCCTACAAGCCCAACATACTGCACTAACTGACAGGATATGTCTACAAGCCTCTACTGATAGATGTACTATGATCGGAACAGGGCCCCGACCTACCCATAACCTATCTACATATATACACAAAACTTCTAGACCCGGCAACTCCGAAGGACGGGGAGCTTACTGATAAAGCTAAAATCGGGCAACACCTACTGAGGAGATCTACCCATCTGTCTATCTGAACCTACATGCATGAAATGCAGCGTCCCCAAAGAAAAGGACGTCAGTACAAAATAATGTACCAAGTATATAAGGCAATAATATAACTAAAAGTTGAAAGTGAACTGATAATAATAATAGCTGAAAGTAACTGGGAGTCAAAGATAATCTGAAGATATGCTCACCTGCTGATACTGGCTCAACTCTCTCTATATAGTAAGTAAATTAGTTGTCCGACCCTATAAGGCTCGGTATATATATATATATATATACAACTGCTCTGCCGTAGTAGGCTCACTCATAGGAGCTCGGCTATACTAGGCTCTGTATCTCGGCCAAGTGGGCTCGCTCATAGGCGCTCGGCCACAGTAGGCTCGGTATATAACTTACCATCTGATCAGAGGTTACCCAATAGGGGCCTGCCCATCGATTATAGCTCAATGGTAATAAAAATACTGTAATACTGTATATATAGACTCTCTGCTCTCTTGACTGGAAAAAGAAAATACTCAAATGAATATGAAGTCCCGATAAAGATAATATTGTAACTTACAAAACTAGTAAAATATACATAAATTCCGGGATATGAATTTTTCTTTATGCATCATTATCAAACTCGTGTAATTACGAGATCATGCCAAAATGAAGAAAGGGCTTAGCCTTAACATACCTAGAGTAGGGAAAAATTCCGTCTGATATTCTTGGAAAAGGTAGCACTGTACTCCCTTAGAATCGCAAAATCTTACGTTGCTAATATGTAAATAATTCTCGCTGGAATTGTTGAAACTTGTAGGAATCACGTGGCTTAAGGTGACATTTAGAATCTAATTCCAGTGTTTGAAAATAAAAAGTTAAAAATGTTTAAGAATGGCCAACGTTCTCAACCTCTGATTATAGTGTTATTTTGTAGGAATTGTTAACGTCGGATGTTGAAAGTTTATAGGAATTGTTGCAAGACATTTTTGTTGAAAGCTTAGGAATTTCTAACGTTTGCTGTAGTGTTCTTGTATTCAAGACTTTAGAAATGAAATGTCTTTTAACTATCATACTAAGTTGCCACCTAATCAACAATGACTAATAGTCATTTGTTTGATTTAGGGGCTTGCTGCCACATGGGGGGTGGGGTGGGGATTATGATCTTATGCAATAATTAATTAACTAATTAGGTAATATCCAGCTACCCGATAATTAACCAATTACCCGCATAATTAAGAATTGTCTCAAATTACTTAAAATTCTACTTATTTTTAATACACTTTATACATCATACTATCACGGTCATATGATACCTTGCATGGTACTAGTCCATAAATATCGGTTATTATCGTTCGGCCCATATTTTATCCCAAATCAACAACCTTCAACGAAACTCATTTTCTTTAATTCGTGTACCCTTTCCTTCATCGCACTTACTTATTGCTTGTTATAAATAGCATAAATATGCTAACCTCAAGATAATCTCATCCCCGAGTTTATGTTAATTAACCGAAGACAAAACTTTAACGTACGAAAAATGCGAGATGTAACATAAATTATACACCAGATAATTCTTCTCATGGGGCTTCAACTAGCGCAATGCATAGGCGATCACCCTATTATCCTGAATCAACACACATCCAATACCAACCCATGAAGCATCACAATAAACTATATACGACCCTAATCCTGAAGGCAAAACCAAAACTAGAGTCGTAGTCAAATCTGTCTTGAGCTTCTGAAACCTCTCCTCACACCTATCCGACCACTTGAACGGAGATACCTTCAATCAACTTAGTCAACAGGGTTGCAACAGATGAAAATACCTCTATGAAGTGATGATAGTAACCAGCCAAACCCAAAAAGCTCATGATCTCTGTAGCGGTAGAAGATCAGGGCCATCTTTGAACTACCTCAATCTTCTTCAGATCCACCTTGATCCCGTCACTAGATACCACATGACCCAAGAATGCCACCGAGTATAACCAAGACTCGTACTTGGAGAACTTAGCATACAACTTCTTCTCCCTCAAATCTGAAGCATATTCCTCAAATACTGCTTATGATCCTCAACGCTACGAGAATACACCAAGATATCATTAATGAACACAATGACAAAAGAATCCAAATAAGGTTGGATTATATTATTCATCAAATGCATGAAGCCTGCTAGGATATTAGTCAAACCAAAGACATCGCCCAAAACTCATAATGCCCATAACGAATCTTGAAAGATGTCTTAGGGATGTTTGAAGCCCTGATCTTCAACTAGTGATACCCCGATCTCAAGTCAATCTTTGAGAATACCCAGGCACTCTGAAGCTGGTTAAATAAATTATCAATGAGTGGCAGTGAATACTTGTTCTTGATTGTGACCTTTTTCAATTGCCAATAGTCAATACACATTCTCATAGACCTATCCTTTTTCTAACAAACACCACTGGTGCACCCAAAGGTAACAGACTAGACCTATGAACCCCTTATCTAGAAACTCATGTAACTGCTCCTTCAATCCTTTCAACTCAGCAGGAGCCATGTGATACAGAGGAATACAAATAGGCTGAGTGCCTCGTGCCAAATCTATGCCGAAATCAATATCCCTATCAGGTAGCATGCCCGGTAGGTCTGGAGGAAACACATCTTGAAACTCTCTCACTATTGGAACTGACTCAACAATAGGATTTCCAGCACTAACATCTCTGACAAAAGCTAGATATCCCAAACATCCCTTCTTAACTATCCGCTGAGCCTTCAAAAATGAGATCACCCTGCTAGGAGTGCCACACCCTTCCACTCCAACATCGGCAACCCTGGTATATAAAGCATCATGCTCTTAGTGTCACAATCAAGAAAAGCATGGTATGGAGATAACCAATCCATACCCAAGATCATATCAAAATCTGCCATATTTAACAATAGAAATTTTTCCCTCATCTCAAAACCACATATAGTGACCATATCGGACCGATAAACTCGATCTACCATAATAACATCTTCAACTGGTGTAGATACAAGAACAAGGGTAGCAAGCGAATCATGTGGCATATCCAGAAAAAAAGCAAAGTATGATGATATATATGAATTAGTAGATCCTGGATCAAACAATACCGAAGCATCTCTGTGGAACACGGAAACAATACATGTAATAACAGCATCATAAGCAACAACCTTGATCCTCCTTGGGAACGCACAACATCTGGCCTGACTCCATAAAGCTCCCCCTATTGGAAGATCACGTCCTAGATGACCACCACCTTGAGCTAGTTGAGTGAGTACTGTAGCAATCAGTGTAGAAATCATAGTTTGTCCTCCATGCTGTCCTGAACCTCTGTGAAGATAGGGACAGTTATTTCTAACGTGCCCCAGATCTCCATGCTCCTAGCAATCTGTGACCCGGAAATGACTATGGGGTCCGAGTTTCACCCATTGAACTAGAATACCCACTAGAAGAACTTGGTATCGATGAACCCTGAACAAATAGAGCGCAATGAGAACACTGTGCTGGAAGTGCACTGAATGAAGATTGCACAGAAGCTCCTCGACTGGTGATGGTGTATAATAGGCTATCCTACAAGAATTGCCTCTCCCAATTCGATCTCGGCCTCCAAACGACGCACCACTTAAGCTAGATGAATATTGGGACCTTTTGTCCCTACCCTGCATCATCTACCTAGTCTCACTGTGAATGCACTCAACTCGACACATTATCTCTACCACCTGGTGAAATGAAGTCTCGGTCTTAATCTCTCTATCCATAGCAAGGCAAATACTGGGGTGAAGACCGTCATTTAATCTCCTCATTTGCTCCTCCTCATAGGGAATCAGAACAGTAGCATGATGGTACAATTCTGTAAACCACATCTCATACTCAATAACAGACATCTAACCTAGCCAAAAGTGCTAAAACTGCCTCCTCAGCTCCTCCCTCCTAGCACGGGCACAAGCTGCTCCAAAAAGACCCTGGAGAACTAAGTCCAGGTAAGAGGAGGTGATCCTTCTAGTCTGCCCAACACATAAACCTGCCACCACCTCTTGGATGGACCCTGTATCTAGAAGGCGGTTAAGTCAACTTCATTGGACGCGACTAGTCCCAAATTGCGTAGAATCTCATAACAACGATCCAAAAACCACTGGGCATCCTCTGAAGGTGTACCACTTAAGTGAGGAGGATGCAACTTCATGAACTTATTCATTCTCTTTAGTTCATCAACTAATATCACAGGCCTCTCCTCAGACTACATGGCAACAATAGACTGAAATCCCCCAATTGGTATCACTCAGAGGGTTTGATAACCGTGGGCCACTTGATTTGGGGTACGAGTAGCTGAAGTGTGCGCTTTGCCCCCTGTCTAGGAAGTAGTTGGTACAGTAGGAAATGCCTCGACCCGGGGTAAACTCTCGAACAAACTAACCATGCAAACTAAAGCATCTAAAATAGTTGCTGAAGCAAATAAACCCTGGGGAAGCTAAGCTGGTATCTTAGGGTCAACATAATCATAAACCTACTCCTCAACATGAGCTACTGGTGGGTCTACGGTAGCTGCTTGTGCATTCCCCAAACTGCGGCAATGCGTGATCCACCCTTGCCCCTACCTCAAGCTTGGCCTCTCGTGGCCCTGGCGAGAGATACTAGCGCCTTCTCAGTTGAACCAAATGATCGTTTCCTCACCATATGTGAGTAATAGAAGAGAAAAAGGTTAAGATATAGAGATAAATAAATTCGCATAATAGAGATTAGAAGAAAGAGAAGTTTTTCTAACACCCCTGTAGCCTCTTGAAGATAAGTACATACATTTCTGCACCGATTGGCAAGGCTCTCCTATACTTTCTCATGACTAGTGAGACCTAAGCAACCTAGTACTCTAATACCAACTTGTCACGAGAGTCAACAACCAATAAGTAGAAATAAACTTCAATAATAGTATAAAATAGTCTCAACAATGAAATAACATAAATAATTAAGGTCATTAACAATAATAAAATTGAAAACCATCCCACGATCTAGTGTCATTAAGTACATGAGCTCTATAGAATTTAAATACAAATTCTGAACCAAAATACATTACTGTCTGAAAGATGTAACAATAAAGGTATGAACTAAGAAAAGGGGACTTCAGGTCCTGCGAATAGAATAACAACTATTTCAAAATCTCCAATAGGTACAGATGCCACTATCTAGCAATCACCCCTCTCAGCAGTACCAGGATCTACACATAAAATGCAGAGTGTAGTATGAGTACAACCGACCCCATGTTGTAATGACCAGACCAATTGTTTTGCTTTTTAGATCCTTGTTCCCCTATTTACGACTTCTTATATGTGCTTTTACTGCTTTATAACTTGTAGGGATGATTGGTTTGGCTTTGGAAGGGTTCAGGTTGAATTCAGAACACTTAGTTTCATAACAGTGGCCTAAGGTGGACAAATTTGACTTGAGTCAATACTTTGAGTAAATGACCTCGGAACTGGGATTTGAAGGTTCCAAGAGGTTTGTATAATGACTATGGACTTGGGCATATGTTCGGATTGAGTTTCAGGTGAACCGAGAGCATTTCAGTGCTTATTATTGAAAGTTGGCGCCTTGAAAGTTTTAGAGTTTCCGACATTTGTTTTGAAGTAGACTTTAGTGTTATCAATATCTGTTTGGGGTTCCGAGCCTTGGAATAGGTTCATATAGTGATTTTTAACTTGTGCATAAAATTTGGCATCATTCTGAGTTGTCTAAGTATAGTTCCTCGCGTTCGGAGCTAATTGGAAGAAGTTTGAAGTTCAAAGGTTGATTGATTTAGTTTTGCGGTGAAACTATTGGTTTTGATATTGTTTTACGTGTTTCGAGACTTTAAGTAGGTCTGAATTATGTTTATGAACTTGTTGGTGTATTTGGACGGGGTACCGAGTGGCTTGGGTGTGTTTTGGACCACCCAGAGTTAAGTCTAAAATGGCAAATTTTTGGTGCTGGTTTTATTCTTCGTGAACACGGAGGGAGTCTCATGTTCACGATGAAGGATTTAGGATGGATGTATTTTGTGCCTCGCATTCGTGAAGGAGGGGTTTTATTCACGAAGGCTGGGTACTATGAAGCTTCACGTTCACGAAGGGTAGGACACGTTCACATAGAAGGAGATGGGCTTGAAGTATGCTAGGTTGTTGGTCTTCACATTCACAAAGCTTTGGCGAGGTTAGCCTTCGCGATCACAAAGACCTGCCGCGTTCACGATGAACGTTTTCTGGGTGTTGTCAGCTTTTGCCTTCACGATCACGAGGGGACTTCCACAATCACGAAGAATGGTCGATGGGAAGAACACTTTGTAAAAATTGGGATTTGGCTCATTTACACATTTTCACACTTTGGAAATTTTTAGAGAGGGATTTTCAGCTAGAATTTTAAGGTAAGTGATTTATACCCAATGTGAGTTTAATACATAGATTATGGGTAGATTTTAACGTAGAAATTGTAGAAATTATGAGATTTTGTTGGATAACCTAGGGTTTAGTTAAAAGTTGGATTTGAAAGCGAAATTCACTATTAAATTGAGTATAAATTATATATTTGAGTTCGTAAGGTCATGGGTGACATTTATCTACGAACATTTTTGGAATCCGGGCACGTGGGCATGGGGCAACTTTTATGAACATTCTCAATTTGGTTGGGAAATTACTCTAATAGATGAATTATGAACTTTTGAGTATATATTGATTAGTTTGTATGATGTTTGAAAAGTTTTGGGTTGCTCGACATTGTTGTGAGGCGACTAGTATGGTTTGTGAGCCGAGTAGAGGACTTGGAAGCAAGGTAAGTTTCTTGCCTAATCTTGTATGAGGGAATTATCCCCGTAAGTGCTTTAATTATTATGTGCTACTTATTCTGGGTTCTACGTAGACACAAGATGACGAGAGTTCATACGTAGCTAAAAACACGCTTATGTCCGGGTAGACACATGACTTTATCATGAAATGTTTGTACTACTTGAACTCAACTTGTTAGTTTAATTACTTAAATTTATAATTGAATTTTGATTAGGGATTATGTTGGGCCGTGCTTCATTACCTTGGGTTTTTGGCGAGATACTTGGGTGTTGGTAAAATCATGCTTTCTTTGTGTGTCCATCTTTGTGTTGTAATTGTTTGACCCGTAGTTCGAAGAGCTTCTCTATTATTGTGGATCGGGCCGTACGCCTCGGCAGTGCTATGAAATAGCATTATGGATCAGGTCGTACGACCTCGACGGTATATTTGAGATGCATCTATGATTCGCATCGGTCAACACTCTGCAGTGTACGCAATTATTAGGGATTGCACCATAAAACATCAACATAATTCGTGCGTAAAATCGCTTGGAGTCAGAATATAAATAAGATTTCCCTTTTTGATTTGCGACTTGGTGTTTACTTGATATTCCTTATCTGTTTAAGATAGCACATGATATTTGAGAATTTCAAACCGTCATTATGTTGAAGGATCATGTTATTTGTTGTTTCTTATTTCATTATTACTATTCTGTTTCATGCCTATTTATAATTCATGTACTTAATTTATTGGACTACTAGTAAGTATCGATGCCGGCCCCTCGTCACTACTTATTCGAGGTTAGACTATATACTTACTGGGTACGTGTTGATTTACGTACTCATGCTATACTTCTGCACTAATTGTGTAGGTACTAAGGCAGGTGCATCTAGTGGCCATTTGGGCATACATATGCACTATCTGTGCACTTGTGACACCGAGTTTTGGGAATTTTTAGTAGATGTTTATGGTTTTGCTTAATATTATCATCATTTAATTTTTATGTTTTATTAATGCTTTATATCTCCATGGTTATCTCAACATTAATTTTCTTTATTTAATAAAACTCACGATTTTAAAAGTATTAAAATGAATAATTAAGTTGAAAGTTCACTGTTAGCTTGCCTAACAATAACATTGGCGTCATCACGACTTATAGTGGGAATTAGGTCCTGATAGCTTGGTATTAAAGTACTAGGTTCACGTAAGTCTCACAAGTGATAAGTAGGCCTAGTAGAGTCTTGCGGATAGGTACGAAAACGTTCGTACTTATCTTTGAGAGGCAATAGGGTGTTAGGAACCTTCTCTTTCTTCATCTCCTATCATGTGGTTGATGTTGTGCTAAGTATCTTTCTCTTATTCTCTCACATATGGTAAGAACGTGGCTACAACTGTACCCCATGGCAGAAGGGTTGTTCCCCCGGTTGTTAGAGGCAGAGGCAAGGGTCTATGGAGGGCCACAACTCTTGCTAGAGGATGGGGGTGTCCAAGAGTTTCCCCCGTTGTACCACCAGTGGATCCGGTGGAGAATCCTATTATTGAGGAGCAATACGAGGTTCTTGCACCTAAGCCGGTACTGGTGGATTTTATGACCGCACCGAGATTTTAGGAGGTCATGGGCCGTATACTACGGTTCATGGATTCTATGACTCAGGCTGGGCTTCTAGCAGATTCGGCCATATCTCAGGCGGGAGGGGGAGCACGGACCCCTACCGCTCATGATCCAGGGCCCGCTAGTGTCGTTTATCAGATCCCAGGTGCACTACCTGCGGGTGGGGCTCAACCAGTTATAGCAGTAAATCTAGAGACCAAACCCGCCTCGACCGCCGAGGAGCAGAAGTAGCTGTATAGATGGACTAGGCTTCGTCCTCCTATCTTAGGCGGTGAGCTCTCAGAGGACCCATAGGATTTCATTAATCGTTACAGGGAGAGGCTGTATAATATGGGAGTAATAAAGTCCAATAGGGTGGACTTCACCACATTTCAACTGGAGGAGAAGGCCCGTAGATGGTGGCAGTTTTATCTCTATAATAGGCCAATAGGTTCACCTCCCTTGACTTAGGACCAGTTAATACGTCTCTTTATGAAGAGGTATATTCCACCCTCATAGATGGAAGACTTACGGGGTCAATACGAGCGGCTCCTGCAGGGTCAGATGTACGTGACCAACTATGAGACGAGATTCTTTGAGTTGTCTCATCATGACTTATGATACTCCCCATAGATGCTGAGAGAGTGCAAAGGTTTATTGTGGGCTTGCACTATGGTATCTAGGCTTCTATGGCCCGAGAGGCTGAGATAGGGACTCCTTACAATTAGGTTGTGGATATAGCTCGGAAGATCGAGCATATCTGCAAGGAAGGCTGAGAGTATACATCGAGGGGTAAGCGTTCTTGGCATTCTGGTAAATTCAGTAGCGCCCCGTGTGGGGGAAGAGGTCAGTTCATGAGGGGCCAGTCTAGTAGACCCATGTATTCAGCACCATCGCCTGCTCGGGGTACTCCAATACGGCCTTACTTCAGCGACATTCCAGAGAGCACCTACCATCCATCGGCTATTCAGGGTTCCTCTAGTGGGTATTGAGGTCACTGACGTCAGACCCAGGGTCAGCAATCTTCCGCACCGAGAGGGTGCTACGAGTGAGGGGAGCTCAGTCATATAAGGAGGTATTGCCCCAGGCTTTGGGGCAAGGCAGTACAGCAAGGCCATCAGCCCATAATTATTACACCAGCTGCCGCACCACCTGTTCGGCCGGCTAGAGGCAGAGGGCAGGTGGGTAGAGGCCAGCTAGGTAGTGCTCCGGCTAGATTTTATGCCTTCCTAGCCAGACCAAATGCAGTAGCCTCAGACGCCGTGATCGCATGTATTATTTCTGTCTGGAGTAGGGATCCTTCGGTACTATTCGATCTAGGGTCTACTTATTCATATGTATCTTCTCTATGTTCTCCTTATCTAAATGTATCTCGTGATTCCTTGGGTAAGTTCTTGTATATGTGTCCATGCCAGTGGGTGATTCTGTTGTTGTGGATCGGGTTTACCGGTCCTGTGTAGTGGCTTTCTGTGGTTATGAGACCATAGCGGATCTTCTGTTGCTTGATATGACTGACTTTGAGGTCATCTTGGGCATGTACTAGTTGTCTCCGTACTATGCCGTTCTTGATTGCCATGCCAAGACTGTTACCTTGGCGATGCCAGAGTTGCCTAGATTGGAGTGGAGAGGCTCATCTATCAGTACATCTAGTCGGGTTATCTCTTTCTTGAAGGCTCTATATATGGTCGAGAAGGGTTGTTTGGCCTATTTGACTTATGTTTGGTATACTGTTGTAGAGACTCCCATGATCGATTCAGTGCCCATGGTGCGGGAGTTCTCCTTCTAATTTACCAGGCATGCCACCGAATTATGATATCGATTTCCGCATTAATTTAGCACCAGGCACCCAGCCTATCTCTATCTCGCCTTATCTTATGGCTCAAGCAGAGTTGAGACAGTTGAAGGAGCAATTTCAGGAGTTGCTCAAGAAGGGGTTCATAAGGCCAAGCATGTCGCCTTGGGGTGCATCGATATTATTTGTGAAGAAAAAGGATAGGAGTATGCGAGTGTGCATTGATTACCGCCAGCTGAACAAAGTCTCTATCAAGAATAAGTACTCGTTGTCGTGCGTTGGCGATTTGTTTGATCAGTTACAAGGTGCTAGAGTGTTCTCGAAGATCAACTTGAGATCTGGGTATCATGAGCTAATGATTCATGCTTTAGATATTTCGAAGATGGCTTTCCGGACTAGATATGGGTGCTATGAGTTTCTAGTGATGTCCTTCGGCTTGATTAACGACCCAATGGCATTTATAGATTTGATGAATTTGGTGTTCGGGCCATATCTTAACTCATTTATCAATGTATTCATTGATGACATATTGATCTACTCACGTAGTATGGAGGAGCACGAGCAGGATTTGAGGATAGTGCTTCAGACCTTGCGGGATCAAAAGATATATGCTAAGTTCTCCATGTGCGTGTTCTAGTTAGATTTTGTGGCATTTTTGGGGCATATTGTACCAGGATAGGGTATTAATGTGGATCCCAGGAAGGTCGAGGTAGTTCAAAGTTGGCTTTGTCCCACCACAGTATTGGGGCTAACGGGCTATTATCATCGATTCGTGGAGGGTTTCTCATATATTGTATCTCCTTTGACTAGATTGACTCAGAAAGGTGCTCAGTTCAGATGGTCCGATGATTGTGAGGGGAGCTTTCAAAAGCTCAAGACCGCATTGACTACAACACTAGTGTTGGTTGTACCCTCTAGTTCAGGGATGTATATTGTGTATTGCGATGCTTCGCGTGTTGGTTTGGGTTGTGTATTGATGTAGGAGGGCCAGTTACTGCATATGCTTCACTCAAGTTGAAGCCCCACAAGAAGAATTACTTTGTGCATGATTTGGAGTTAGCTGTGATAGTTCATGCTCTCAAGGCTTGAAGGCATTATCTTTACAGAGTGTCGTGCGAGGCTACTCCGATCACCGCAGTTTGTAGAATTTATATAAGCAGAGGGATCTTAATCTGAGGTAGAGCATGTGGATTGAGTTACTGAAGGATTATGATATTACCATCCTCTATCATACGGGCAACGCGAATGTGGTTGCGTATGCCTTGAGTAAAAAGTTTGAGAGTATGGGTAGTTTCGCATTCATTCAGCAAGGGAGAGGCCATTGGCTTTTGACATTTAGTCCTTAGCTAACCGACTTGTGAGGATGGATATTTCAGAGCCTACTCGAGTTCTTTCATATGTTGTAGCTAAGTCTTCTTTATTCGAGCAGATCAAGGTTTGTCAGTACGATGATCCGCACTTGTTGGTTCTTAAAGAGATGGTGCTACAGGGTGATGCCAAGGAGGTTACTATCGGGGATTATGGTGTTTTGTGGCTCCAAGGTCGCTTATGTGTTCCTAATGCTAATGGCTTGAGGGAGATGATCCTAGAGGAGGCACATAATTCTCATTATTCTATTCATCTAGGTGCCCAAAGATGTATCGTGACCTGAGGTAGCATTACTGGTCGCGGCAGATGAAGAAGGACATAGTCGAGTTTGTGGTGAGATGAAAATATGAGAACTAGAGGCCAAGTAGCCTACTTCACCAGATAGTTATACCAGAGTGGAAATGGGAGCGCATCACTATGGATTTCATAGTTGGGTTGCCACGGACGTTGAGGAAATTTGATGTTGTTTGGGTCATTGTTGACAGAGTGACCATGACTGCACACTTTATTCTGGTGATGACTACATACACTCCAGAGAGGTTGCCCTAGATTTATATTTAGGAGATCGTCCAGTTGCATGGCATGCCTATTTTCATCATTTCAGATAGACACTTAGTTCACATCACACTTCTAGAGAGCTGTACAGAGTGAGTTCGGTACCCGGGTAGATTTGAGCACGGCCTTTCATCCACAGACCGATGGGAAGTCAGAGCGGACAGTCCAGATTCTGGAGGATATGCTCAAAGCATGTGTGATTGACTACAAGAGGCAGTGGGATAGATTCTTACCATTGGCCTAGTTTGCTTATAACAACAGTTATAGTCCAACATCGAGATGACTCTATTTGAGGACTTGTATGGCCAATGATGTCGTTCCCCCATCGGTTTGTTTGAGCCTGGCGAGGCTAGGTTATATGGTACTGATTTGGTGAACGATGACTTGGATAAGGTAAAAATGATTCAGGAGCTACTTCGCACAGCTCAGTCTAAACAGAAGTGTTATGCGGATCAGAAAGCGCATGATTTATCATTTATGGTGGGCAAGAAGGTTCTCTTGAAAGTCTCACCGATGAAGGGTATAATAGGGTTCAGAAATAGGGGCAAACTGAATCTGAGGTTCATTGGTCCATTCGACGTGTTAGAGAGAGTTGGAGAGGTTGCATATAGGCTTGCTTTGCCTACCAGTCTATCGGGAGTTCATCCAGTTTTCCACGTGTCTATGCTCCGTAGGTACCATGCCGACAGGTCCCATGTGTTAGATTACAACATAGTTCAGCTAGATGAGAGCTTGGGTTATGAGGAGGAGTCAATTGCTATTGTTGACAGCCAGGTCCACAAGTTGAGGTCTAAGGAGATTTCAGTAGTAAAGGTCCAATGGATGGCTCAACCAGTTGAGGAGGTGACTTGGGAGACCGAGAAAGATATGTGGAGCAGATATGTCATGCCCCAAACTCGGAGAGTGCTACCGGTGCTCAACCGAGTGAACCCGGCCGAGCAACCCTATTAGATTTCTTTCTACCCAAACTCATCCACGAATAATGTAAGGCCGAATAAAAGTTTTGCAAAGGAAAAAAAATATTTCATGGTGTCGGAGTAGGCTTACGTGTTTGAGGATTGTAGAAATTAAGCTCGCCGCGGCTCAGACCTTTTGGGTTGAACAATGCACTGGAAAGTAAAGAAAATATTTTGGTAGCGAAATGCATTTTTGCGGTCCATTATGCGGTCCGCAGAGTGAGGCAGTAGAGGGGCAATTTTGGATGCCATTTTGCGGTCGACTATGCGATCATAGAACTATTCTACAGTTCATTATGCGATCGCAGAACAGGTCTGCAGGTTGCATAGTTACCGCAGACACAGACAGATTTTTGCTGGTTTTGGACACTAATTATACGACCGATATGCTGTCTGCGTATCGATTATGCGATTGCAGACCTTGTTTCAGAGCTCCATTTTTGGGTTTTTAAAACCCGACCCTACTTCGTTAAATACACGCTTTGGGCCATTTTTGAGCTAATATCTGACATTTTAGAGTGAGAGAGAGTGCCCTAGAGTGAGAAGGTGTTCCTCAATAATTGTTCTTCAATTCTTGCTCAAATTTTGGAAGATTAAGAAGGGAAACTCACTAGGTCTTCATCCTAGAGGTAAGATTCTACACCCTAACCCTCAATTTCGAATTTTGTCTAGAAATGGGTAATTAGCAAGATAATATTTGGGCATGAGAGTGGTTTATTCTACATGCATGTGTTATCAAAGGGTATAGGAAAATTGTTGAGCTAAAAATGATAAAGATTGGGTTGTGGGATGATGGAATCCTCCATAAAAGGACCCTGAAACCTTAATGCACACCTAGTATTTGATAAAATGCTCAAACGAGTTGAACCATGAGCATCTTCCTAATTTTGGTTCAATTTGTTATATTTCTGTAACAGATTAAAGTTGCTAAGAATTTCGGAACATTTTAGAGTTTAAGGAAGATCGATTGAGGTATGTTGGCTAAACTACTCTCTTAGAATTGAATTCCATGATGTTTTATAAGTTTCAAGTGTGGTTGTCTCAAGTTCCTTATTCTATGTTCCGAGTTGTTCCCAATGAATTTGATTGTCCCGAATAAGCAAAGTGTCTAGAATTAAGTATTCAAAACGTGTTCCGAATGTCCCTAATACATTATGTTATCCTTTGGGAATGTGTTCAAGAATGATATGTGTATTTAAATGCTATGTCTTTGAGTTTTGTTTCAAATTAAGGTTATGATTCCAAATTGTGTGAGAAAACTCAATATGCTTAAGACTCTTAATTTCTCATATGTGTACCTAAAGTCTTGATTGGAAATGTCTTAGTGTTGATAACCTATAAAGATGGTTGAAAGTGAAATAAGTGAATTGGGATATAAAGTGTGGCCAATGTGAAAAAGTGAAAGTTATACTTGTGGCCAATGGTGCCAATGAAATGAAATGATGTGAGAAAGGTTAAGAAATGAGCCTTGATTCAACTATTCTGAATTGACTTCGAAAATAGAATTTCCTAAAAGCTTATAAACTCAAGTCATGCCTATATGTGGCTGTTTTAACAGACGTTATGATTAGTGAGTATTTTCAATGTGTTTTGCGTTCTTACATATCCGTGAGTGGAAATTGTGTATTGCCCTTTTGGAAAACAATATGTCAAGAATAAGTTGTGTGTTATTAGTTTATTATTTTAACTTACGCATCAATTGCCAATTATTTTACTCCATTTCTCATAAACAAATCTATTGTGCTTAAATTGTTCATTTCTAATGATCTTAAAGTTGTGATTTCCAGAATATTATATATATGTTGATATTTATGATGATGATATATGAGAAGGAAGAGATGAAAGTGTGGAATATCAAATATGGCCATCGTGCCTTGAATAAAGAATCTTGTGAATGGCCAAAAGAGCCAAGGAATTATTGTGGTTGTTATTGGTTGAAAATACTAGTGGAGATTTATACAATGTAAAAGATGATGAGGTAAATACATTTGCACCTATGTTATTTTTGTGAATTATTCCCCTTATTTGGGATGAGATTGATGTGATAAAATTATTCCTCTTAATTGGGATAAGATTGATTGCTATAAAAGGGTTGATGTCTCGAATAAGACAGCCTAGCCGATCGGGTCATGATCGGACTTCGTGCTAAAAGTACGGTGGTATTGGTATTGCGAGTGATTGTGGTTGATGTCTCTAATGAGATAGCCTAGCCGATCGGGACGAGATCGGACTCCGTGCTAAAAGTACGGTGGTATTGGTATTGTGAATATTGGTATTGTGAACGGTGATATTGTGAACAGTGGTATATCGGTGCTAAAGATCTCCCAGCCAAAAATAATATTATCATAATAATTTGATTATCACTTCACTGTGTTATCTTCATATTTTGGAAATTATTATGTTTTAACTTGGCATTTGAATATCATTGATTGTGACTTGTTGTTTCTATAGATTTTCCTTTCTTACATTGGTATTCTATTTTAAAAGAGGACAGTTAGCTTTACATACTATTTCTATTCCATGTGTACTAACATCCCTTTTGCCGGGGGCGCTGCATCTTTAATGGATACAGGTGATTCATCAGCGGTGTAGCTTTGGTCCACGTTAGCAGTTACTCCCTATTAAGCAGGTTTTGGTGAGCCCTACTCTATTCCGGGCCCGATGTCAATTGATGTTACACTTTGTGTCTTGAGGTATAGCCGGGGCCTTATTGCCGGCACTTCCATACTATTCTTCTATCATATTAAGAGGCCCCGTAGACAGGTTGTGGGTGGTGTATGATGTTGGGATTTGAACTAGAAATGTTGCTATTTGGCAAACATATTTTTCATTATATCTATAAACTTGTAATACTTTTGAAATTATGAATGAAGTTGCTAATGGAATGAAATGGGAGTTGTTAATAAAATATTTTCATTATTTGACTAATGGAGTGAATTTCCTCTTTATTCATGGATGAGTTTGGGTAGAAGGAAATTTAATAGGCTTGCTCGTCCAGGTTCACTCAGTTGAGCACCGTTCGCGCTCCCCGAGTGACGGGCATGACAAACTTGGTATCAGAGCCTAAGGTTTTAAAGTGTCCTAGGATGTCTCGGAGCCGTGTCTAGTAGAGTCCTTATTATTGATATGTTGTCAACCACATCTATAATTTGGATGCTACATGGGCATTTAGGAATAATACCCTTCTTTCATGTTCTTGATCGTGCGATAAAGCTGATGGTAAGATTGCTCCTCCTTTAACTCGTGCTTTACTTTAACTTTTAGTACATGGCACCTAAGAAGAAGGCAAGAACTGGCCAAAGAGCCAATGTCACCCCAGGAGTGACAGTTGACCCTATAATTGATTATGCGGGTGAGCACCCGAGGAGTGAGAATATTCCTCCAGTTACTACAGTGCCTGACTCTACTACAACTGATCAGACCGCACCTGTCCCTACACCTACTGAGGGTACAACGGTCCCCAACTGATATACCAGTGCCACCTCCAGTTCCAGCTTCTGATTCTGGTGTTTCTTATATTGATATTAGGGGAGCCATATAGATGTTGGCTCAGATAGTGGCATCCCAGGCCCAGAGATCAAATGTTGCACCCACTTCTTCCAGTCAGCCAGGGGATTCTACTAGTTCCAGGGTAAACAGGTTTCTCCAGTTCGATCCTCCAATGTTCACGGGTACTAACCCAGAAGAGGATTCACAGGACTTCATTGATGAGATGCACAGGACTCTCAGAGTTATGCGTGCTACTGAAACGGAGGCAGTAGAATTGGCCTCCTACCGCTTGAAAGAGGTTGCATATTCTTGGTTTGAACTATGGAAGGAGTCCCGTGAAGAAGGGAGCCCTCCGGCGAGGTGGGGTGAGTTTGTCGATGCCTTCATTGATCATTTCTTGCCTGCCGAGACTAAGGCAGCCCGTGATGCTGAGTTTGAGAACTTGAGGCAAGGTAGCCTGAGTGTGTGGGATTACCATATGAGATTCGTGTACCTGTCTAAGTATGTTATTTAAATGCTGCCCACTATGGAGGCTATAGTGCGCCGATTTGTACAGGGCCTTAGTCCTTTGGTAATTAATGAGGCCGCTACAGCAGCCTTGAATTCTGATATGAACTATGGAAATATAGTGGCATTCGCTCAAGACACGGAGACCCACAGATTGAGGAACAGAATTGAGCGAGATGGTAGTAATAAGGCCCGGTCTGCGGGCAACTTTGGTGGTTCTTTTGGTGGTGGCAAGTCAACATTCAGGGGAGGGTTGTCAGGACCATCCCAATCCTTTTCTCGATCTTCAGATAGTGCAATGCTATCAGGGCCCAGTCAGCAGCAGCAATAGAGCCATTTTAGGCCCAGTCAGGGCAACATGGGCTCCTATCAGTAGGGTCGTCCGGGTGGTAAATTCCAGCAGCAGAGGAGGCCCCCATGTCCTAGGAGTGGAAATATGCCCCTAGGAATATGCTACATGGACATACCCATATGTTACGGATGCGGATTGAGGGGTCACATTAAGAGGGATTGCCGTTCGTCCCGTCAGGGTGCGGGTAGGGGCATAGCACATCCAGCCAGTTCTGCAACTACTACATCCGCAACACCTCCTCCAGCTCAAGGCACTCCAACACCCATAGGGCGTGGTGCAGCTAGGGGTGGAGCATAGAGTTCGGGAGGATCCAGCCGTTTCTATGCTATGAGGGGTCTCTAGAATTCAGAGGCTTCTCCAAATGTTGCCACGGGTATATTGACTGTCCAATCTCATGATGTGTATGATCTTATTGATCCAGGTTCTACATTGTCATATGTCACTCCTTATGTTGCTATGGAATTTGGGCTAGAACCGGAACAGCTTCATGAGCCGTTCTCTGTATCTACTCCGGTTGGTGAGTCTATTTTGACCGCGCGGGTCTATAGGGATTGTGTTGTCATGTTGCATAGTCAGGGCACCGTGGACGATCTTATTGAATTGAGAATGGTCGATTTTGATGTGATAATGGGGATGGATTGGCTTTATTCTCATTTTTCCAAGCTTGATTGCCGAACCAGGACTGTTAGGTTCGAATTTCCAAATGGACCAGTCATTGAGTGGAAGGGTAATGAAGTAGTTCTGAACGGTAGGTTTATTTCCTACCTTAAGGCCACAAAGATGATCAACAAGGGATGTATTTACCATTTGGTCCGGGTTACGGACACTGATGCCGAGGCACCTACACTTGAGTCCGTGCCTGTTGTGAATGAATTTCCGGGAGTCTTTCCGGATGAACTCCCTGGGATCCCACTAGATAGAGAGATTGATTTTGGGATTGATGTGAGGCCAGACACACATCCTATATCTATTCCACTACAGAATAGCACCGGCAAAATTGAAGGAGCTAAAGGAACAATTGAGAGATTTGTTAGAAAAGTGTTTTATCCAGCCAAGTGTGCCGCCTTGGGGCGCACCGGTCCTTTTTGTAAGAAAAAAAGATGGGTCACTGAGAATGTGTATTGACTCTCGGCAGCTTAATAAGGTCACAATCAAGAATAAGTACCCACTTCCAAGGATATATGACTTGTTTGATCAATTTCAAGGTGCCAGGTACTTCTCCAAGATTGATTTAAGATCCGGGTATCACCAATTAAAGATCAGGGAGCGGGATATTCCGAAAATAGCTTTTAGAACCCGGAAGGGGAATTTGTGTTTCTAGTGATGTCTTTTGGGCTAACAAATGTACCAGCAGCCTCCATGGATCTTATGAATCGAGTTTTTAAGACATTACTTGACTTGAAGACCATGCCGATCATCTCAGGGTAGTTCTGCAAAACCTACATCAGCATTAGTTATATGCAAAGTTTTCAAAGTGTGAATTTTGACTTGAAGCAGTCATATTCTTGGGTAATGTAGTCTCTAGTGATGGAATTAAGATTGATCCTCAGAAAGTTCAGCTGTGAAGAATTGGCCGAGGCTTACAACTCCAACAGAGATTCGCAATTTCTTAGGCTTAGCTGGATATTACATAAAGTTTATGGAGGGGTTTTCTACTCTTGCCTCTCCATTGACTAAATTAACGCAGAAGGCAATTAAGTCCCAATGGTCAGATGTTTGTGAAAAGAGTTTTCAGGAGTTGAAGGCAAGATTGACTGCGGCACCGGTATTGACTCTACCAGAGGGTATAGATGGATTTGTGGCATATTGTGATGTTTCAAGAATTAGGCATGGATGTATATTAATGCAACATGAAAAGGTTATAGCTTATGCTTCTAGGCAACTCAAGAATCATGAAAAGAACTATCCAACACATGATTTAGAACATGCGGCAGTGGTATTTGCATTGAAAATTTGGTGTCATTATTTATATGGGGTCCATGTGGATATATTCACGGACCATAAGAGCCTTCAATATATTTTCAAGCAAAAGGAATTGAATATGAGGCAGAGAAGATGGCTTGAGTTACTCAAGGACAATGACATTGATATTCTATATCATCCGGGGAAGGCCAATGTTGTGGCAGATGCTCTTAGCTGGAAATCTATGGGTAGTTTTGCTCACTTGGAGGCATATCAAAGGCCATTGGCCAAAGAAGTTCACCGATTGGCTAGTTTGGGAGTTCGTCCTGAGGACTCTAGTGAAGGAGGGGTAATTGTGCAAAATAAAGCTGAATCATTGCTTGTTGTAGAAGTCAAAGAGAAGCAATACACGATCCATTATTGGTGCAATTGAAAGAGGGGATTCATAAACATAAGACCATGGCCTTTTCTCTTGGCATGGATGATGGTACACTAAGGTACCAAGGGTGACTATGTGTTCCAAACGTGGATAGTCTCTGTGAAAGAATTATGACTGAAGCTCACACTTCTAGGTATTCCGTGCAACCAGGTTCTACAAAAATGTATCATGATCTTAAGGAAGTCTATTGGTGGAATGATATGAAGAGGAATGTAGCGGAATTTGTGGCGAAGTGTACAAATTGTCAGCAAGTGAAGGTCGAACACCAACGGCCCGGTGGGTTGGCACAGAACATAGAAATTCCAATATGGAAGTGGGAAATGATTAATATGGACTTTGTTGTAGGATTACCGCGCACTCCGCGCAAGTTTGACTCAATTTGGGTGATTTTGGACCAACTCACAAAATTAGCACACGTTTTGCCGGTTAAGTCTACCGACACAGCGGAACAGTATGCTTAGTTGTATATCATAGAAATAGTCAGGTTGCATGGCACCCCAGTTTCCATCATTTCTGATCGGGGAGCACAATTCACTGCTAATTTTTGGAAGAAATTTCAGCAAGGCTTGGGCACTCAGGTGAATCTTAGTACAGCCTTTCACCCGCAGACTAACGGGCAGGCAGAGCGGACTATTCAGACGCTTGAGAATATGTTGCGCGCTTGTGCTCTAGACTTTAAAGGTAGCTGCGATGATCATTTACCACTCATATAATTTGCATACAACAATAGCTATCATGCTAGCATTTAGATGGTACCGTTTGAGGCTTTATATGGTAGGAGATGTAGATCTCCCATTGGGTGTTTTGAAATATGGGAAGCAGAGCTGATAGGGCCACACCTGGTGCATCAGTCTATAGAAAAAGTTAAAATCATTAAGGAGAGGTTGAAGACTGCTCAGAGTCGTCAGAAATCCTATTCGGGTGTTCGTCGTAGGGATTTGAAGTTCAAAGAAGATGATTGGGTATTCTTGAAAGTTTTCCCCATGAAGGGTGTAATGCAATTTGGTAAGAAAGGGAAAATGAGTTCGAGGTATGTCAGACCGTACAAAATAATTCAGAGGATCGGTGAGGTGGTGTACAAGCTTGAGCTACCACCTAAGATGTCATTAGTACACACGGTATTTCATGTGTCTATATTGAAGAAAGTAGTTGGATAACTGACACTCATTGTTCCGGTTGAGACTATTGAGGTAAATGAGAAATCGACTTACGAAGAGATTCCAATTTCTATTATTGATCGGCAAGTCCGAAAGTTGAGAAACAAAGAAATTGCATCCGTGAAAGTGCTATGGAGAAACCAACATGTTGAAGAGGCTACTTGGGAGGCCGAGGAAGAAATGACCAAAAGTATCCTTATTTGTTTGAATAACCATGTATTTATTAGTTGTGCCTTATGAAAATGCTAAGAGATACTTTCTATGAATTATGTATGATTTGTACATTTGATGTTAAGGGTGTTCCACTCTGGTAATATAATTGCTTGTGAGGACACAGTTGGTTTTGTTTTGTGTTATGTTACGTTGTTGGATTATGTATATGTTTTAAGGATGTGTTTCTGGAGCTCTCTGAGAGGTGGATAGGCCTAGTTACAAGGGAAACTCTGACAAATTTTTTGAAAATTTAAGGAGTTAGTCAAATTTGGGGTTGCTGGTATGTGGTATTAAAACTAAGTTGCATAAGATGCTATTTTGACCCTCATTCAAGGACGAATGATCCTAAGTGGGGGAGAATGTAAGGCCCCGTAAAAGGTTTGCAAAGAAAATGCATTTTTGCGGTCCATTATGCGATCGCAGAATCACTCTGCGGACCGCATAATGGCCGTAGAATTAGGAAAGAGAGGGGAAATTTTGGATGCCATTCTGCGGTCGACTATACAACAGCAAAACTGTTCTGCGATTCATTATGCGACCACAGAACAGGTCTGCGGGTCGCATAGTGACCCCAGACACAGATAGATTTTTACTGGTTTTGGACTCCAATTATGCGACCGATATGCGGTCCGCATATCGATTATGCGATCGTAGACCTTGTTCCGAAGCTCCATTTTTGGATTTTTAAAACCCGGACCTACTTCGTTAAATACACACTTTGGGCCATTTTTGAGCTACAATCTGACATTTTAGAGTGAGAGAGAGTGCCCTAGAGTGAGAAGGTGTTCCTTAATAATTGTTCTTCAATTCTTTCTCAAATTTTGAATGATTAAGAAGGGAAACTCACTAGGTCTTCATCCCAGAGGTAAGATTCTACACCCTAACCCTCAATTTCAAATTTTGTCTAGAAATGGGTAATAAGCAAGATAATATTTGGGTATGAGAGTTGTTTATTCTACATGCATGTGTTATCAAAGGGTGTAGGAAGATTATTGAGCTAAAAATGGTAAAGATTGGGTTGTGGGATGATGGAATCCTCCATAAAAGGACCTTGAAACCTTAATGCACACCTAGTGTTTGATAAAATGCTCAAATGAGCTAGAACCATGAGCATCTTCCTAATTTTGGTTTAATTTATTCTATTTCTACAATAGATTGAAGTTGCTAAGAATTCCGGAATGTTTTAGAGTTTAAGGAAGCTCGATTGAGGTATGTTGGCTAAACTACTCTCTTAGAATTGAATTCAATGATGTTCTCATATGTTTCAAGTGTGGTTGTCTCAAGTTCTTTATTCTATGTTCCGAGTTGTTCCCAATAAATTTGATTGTCCCGAATAAGCAAAGTGTCTAGAATTAAGTATTCAAAACGTGTTCTGAATGTCCCTAATACATTATGTTATCCTTTGGGAATGTGTTCAAGAATGATATGTATATTTAAATGCTATGTCTTTGAGTTGTGTTTCTAATGAAGGTTATGATTCCAAATTAAGTGAGAAAACTCAATATCCTTATCACTCTTAATTGCTCATATGTGTACCTAAAGTCTTGATTGAAAATGTCTTACTGTTGATAACCTATAAAGATGGTTGGAAGTGAAATAAGTGAATTGGGATATAAAGTGTGGCCAATGTGCAAAAGTGAAAGTTATACTTGTGGCCAATGGTGCCAATGAAATTAAATGATGTGAGAAAGGTTATAAAATGAGCCTTGATTAAACTATTCTGAATTGACTTCGAAAATAGAATTGCCTGAAAGCTTATAAACTCAAGTCATGCCTATATGTTGCTGTTTTAACAGACGTTATGATTTGTGAGTATTTTCAATGTATTTTGCGTTCTTACATATCCGTGAGTGGAAATTGTGTATTGCTTTTTTGGAAAAAATATGTCAAGAATAAATGGTGTGCTATTAGTTGATGATTTTAACTTGCGCATCAATTGCCAATTATTTTACTCCATTTCTCGGAAAGAAATCTATTGTGCTTAAATTGTTCATTTCTAATGATCTTAAAGTTGTGATTTTCGTAATATTATATGTATGTTGATATTTATGATGATGATACATGAGAGGGAAGAGATGAAAGTGTGGAATATCAAATATGGCTATCGTGCCTTGGATAATGAATCTTGTAAATGGCCAAAAGAGCCAAGGAAATATTGTGCTTGTTATTGGTTGAAAATACTAGTGGAGATTTATACAATGTGTAAGATAATGAGGAAAATACATTTGCACCTATGTTATTTTTTTGAATTATTCCCCTTATTTGGGACGAGATTGATGTGATAAAATTATTCCTCTTAATTGGGATAAGATTGATTGATATAAAAGGGTTGATGTCTCGAATAAGACAGCCTAGCCGATCGGGTCATGATCGGACTCCGTACTAAAAGTACGGTGGTATTGGTATTGAGAGTGATTGTGGTTGATGTCTCTAATGAGATGGCCTAGCTGATCGGGTCGAGATCGGACTCCGTGCTAAATGTACGGTGGTATTGGTATTGTGAACGGTGATATTATAAATAGTGCTATATCGGTGCTAAAGATCTCCCAGTCAAAAATAATATTATCATAATAATTTGATAATCACTTCACAGTGTTATCTTCATATTTTGGAACTTATTATGTTTTAACTTGGAATTTGAATATCATTGATTGTGACTTGTTGTTTCTATGGATTTCCCTTTTCTTACATTGGTATTCTATTTTGAAAGAGGACAGTTAGCTTTACATACTAGTACTATTCCTATGTACTAACATCCCTTTTACCGGGGGCACTGCATCTTCAATGGATGCAGGTGACTCATTAGTGGTGCAGCTTTGGTCCTCGTTAGCAGTTACTCACTATTAAGAAGGTTTTGGTGATCCCTACTCTATTCCGGGCCCGATGTCACCTGATGTTACACTTTGTGTCTTGAGGTATAGTCGCGGCCTTGTTGCCGGCACTTCCATACTATGCTTTTATCATATTTAGAGGCTACGTAGACAGGTTGTGGGTGGTCTATGATGTTGGGAATTAAACTAGAAATGCTGCTATTTGGCAAACATGTTTTTCATTATATCTATAAACTTGTAATACTTTGGAAATTATGAAGGAAGTTGCTAATGGAATGAAATGGGAATTGTTAATAAAATATTTTCAGTGTTTGATTAATGGAGTGCATCTCCTCTATATTCATAGATGAGTTTGGGTAGAAGGAAATCTAATAGGTTTGCTCGACCGGGTTCACTCGGTTGAGCGCTGATCGCGCTCCCAGAGTTTGGGGCGTGACAAATAAAGAGGAGATGTACTCCATTAATCAAACATTGAAAAGATTTTATTAACAACTCCCATTTCACTTCCATTAGCAGCTTCATTCATAACTTCCAAAATATTACAAGTTTATAAATATAATGAAAAATATGTTTTCCAAATACCAACATTTCTACGGAGCCTCTAAGTACAACAGAAGAGTAGTATGGAAGTGACGGTAATAAGGCCCCGGCTATACCTCAAAACACAATATACAACTCGAATGACATCAGGCCCGGAATAGAGTAGGGCTCACCAAAACCTGTTGAATAGAGAGAGAGTGCTAATGACGACCAAAGCTGCCCGCTGATGAACCACCTACATCCATTAAAGATATAATGCCCCCGGCAAAAGGGAAGTTAGTACATATGGAATAGTACTAGTATATAAAGCTAACTGTCCTATTTCAAAATAGAATGCCAATGTAAGAAAGAAAAAACCATGGATACAATAATTCAACAATCAATAATATTCAAATGCCAAGTTAAAACATAATAATTTTCAAAATATGAAAATAACACTGTGAAGTGATAATCAAAATATGATGACAATATTATTTTTGGTTGAGAGATCTTTAGCACCGATATATCACTGTTCATAATATCACCTTTTATAATACCAATATTCACAGTACGAATACCACCGTACTTTTAGCACGGAGTCCGATCACGACCCGACCGGCTAGGCCATCTCATTAGAGACATCAACCACATCACTTTCAATACCAATACCATCGTACTTTTAGCACGAAGTCCGATCATGACCCGATCGGCTAGCCTATCTCATTAGAGACATCAACCACAATCATTATTTTAATTACAATTTCCAGCACAATCACCACCATATGTGCGGCATGGTGTCCGATCACGACCCGATCATATAGGCCATCTCACCACAATGCCGTGTGGATCGACATCATCCTTTTCTATCACATCAATTTCATCCAAAATAAGGGGAATGATTTTATCACATCAAACTCATCCCAAATAAGGGGAATAATTCACAAAAATAACATAGGTACAAATGTATTTAACTCCTCATCTTTCACATTGTATGAATCTACACTAGTATTATCAAACAATAACAACAAAAATATTCCCTTGGCTCTTTTGGCCATTCACAAAATTCTTTATTCAAGGCACGGTGGCCGTATTTGGTATTCCACACTTTCATTTCTTCCCTCTCATGTATCATCATCATACACATATATAATATTCCGGAAATCATAACTTTATGTTCATTAGAAATGAACAACTTAAGCCCAATAAATTTCTTTCCGAGAAATGGAGTAAAATAATTGGCAATTGATGCGCAAGTTAAAATCATCAACAAGTAAAACACCATTTATTCTTGAAATACTTTTCCCCAAAAAGGGAAATACCTAATTTTCACTCACGAATATGTAAGAACACAAAACACATTGCAAATACTCACAAAGCATAGCATTTGTTAAAACAGCCACATATGGGCATGCCTGGAGTTCATAAGCTTTTAGGCAATTCCATTTTCGAAGTCAATTTTGGAACAATTGAATCAAAGCTCATTTCATAATCTTTATCACATCATTTTATTTCATTAGAACCATTGGCCACAAGTATAACTTTCACTCTTGGCACGTTGGCCACACTTTATATCCCCAATTCACGTATTTCACTTCCAACCATCTTTATAGATTATCAACAATAAGACATTTCGAATCAAGACTTTAGGTACACATATTAACAATTAATAGTCTTAAGAATATTGAGTTTTCTCACACAATTTTGCATCATAACCTTCATTTGAAACACAACTCAAAGACATAGCATTTTAATACACATATCATTCTTGAACTCATTCCCAAAAGATAACATAATGTGATAGGAACATTCAAAACACATTTTGAAGACATAATTCTTGACACTTTGCGTATTCGGGACAATTGAATTTATTGGGAACAACTCGGAACATAGAATAAGAAACTTGAGACAACTATACTTGAAACTTGCGGAAACATCATTGAATTCAATTCTAAGAGAGTAGTTTAGCCAACATACCTCGCTTTGAGCTTTCCTTGAATTACTACAATGTTCCGGAAATTCTAGCAATCTCAATCTATTTTGAAACATAACAAAATTGAACACAAATTACGAAGATATTCATGGTTTCAGCTCATTTGAGCATTTTATCAAACACTAGGTGTGCGAATTTGGCTACAAGGTTCTTCTACAAGATTTCTTTCATTTCATAATGGGAAAGATCTTGATGAACAAAGCTTGGGCAAGATCTTGATGAACAAAACACTTCATCTACTTTCTCTCTCTAGAACACTCTCACTTCTCTCTAAAAAACCTCAGATAATTTCCCCAAAATAAGCCCCAAAGCATATATATCAAAATGGGGTCGGGTTATGAAAATAGAAAAATTAACCCTCTGAAATCAGGTCTGCAGTCGCATAATGGACCGCAGAATGGGTATGCGGGTCGCACAATTGACCGTGGGCTGCACTGGTCATTCTGCGACCAGTTTTTCAGTCGCATAACCATTATGCGGTCGCACATCTGATCGCAGAACCACATTAAAACAACCTTTGGTAATTGGGTCATAACTTCTTGTAGGGTCCAAATGACGAATTGTTTGAAGCATTAGAAACTAGACTCGAAGATATTTCATTTTATAGGTAGATAATTATATAACTCCATATATATATATTTGTAGATATGTTTGTTCAAAATATGGTCTGGTGCGTACCCATTTGAAACTTTAGTCTATCATGAAATTTCCAACTTGACTTGGACTGAGGGCTCTCCTTAGACGCTATATTACTTATCATATGCTTCGTACACTTATTATCATATCCAATTGATATCCATCCTATTAATAGTCCTTGTCTTCACACAAAATAATATAATTAGCGCGCATCAACTTTTTAATAGCGCTTAAGTACTTCAAAATTTTCCGGGGTGTTACATTCTCCCCCACTTAAGAATATTCGTCCTCGAATATTTCACAAGTCACTTTTAAGAATAGATTTATCCTTCTACCTCCAACCATTATACATAGGCACTTATGACTACATCGACCTCATACTTCCTTTCCAAAATTTCAATGTACTGATGGCCCTTAAAATTTGGCTATCTTTACAAATTCATAAAAATTTCGGCAGAGTTTTACCTGTAACTGGGCCTATTCACCTGTCAGAGAATCACCAAAATAACCCTATCAACATATCCACAACTTGACAAAGCATCACAATGTATATCAACAGTACTAATCTCAACATTACAGGCATTATATTATCAAGAGTGATATATGGACATGAGCTGCAAATATTTAAATCATAACACATAGAAAGTACCTTTCAAATCACAACCACTTGCTATACAACCAAGAAAAAATATTTTCTTTCTACAACACTTTCATCCTTCAAGGTGACCTTCTCGACTCACAGAATTCGCCATAACACATTAATGGAAGCAATCTCAACTCCCAATCTTATCTAACATGGATGACAAATAGATACCCCTCATAAACCAATTATCCATTAATTTCACCTTCGCTAGCTTCCACCGGAATGATAGACAAAGGATTTCCAACTACCTTCTTAGACATAGATACATGAAACACCGGGTACACGAAGTACAATAATAGGGAAACATCATATTCATAGTTGGCCTGTTTCTTTCAAGATTTCATAAAGCCTAATGTCACTACACATACTTTACCTTCCTTAACAATTCACCCAATATATTCATAGAGAAAATCTTGAGAATAACCCGTTCACTTTCTTCAACTCTAAATCTCTATGCCGAACACCCAAACTAAACCTTTGGCGACCTACAACAATTAGTCTAAGATGTGATAGCTTGAATATGACAAAAAAAATTTCTATCCAATATATTTGATCACGGGATGACGCTTCTTCTTTGGCATGTGACATATGGGAGGCATAATCAGAAGGATAAAGACATTAGCGCCAGTTATTCATGGATGACTATTATTCATGAAAAGGACAACAACAATTGTTTCATTCCATATGTGTCTTGTTTGGCAATAGTAGGCCTCAAAAAGAAATATCTAAGTGCGTGACACTATTCGTCTCATGGAGTGTAGGGAAAATCATTTTAACTCGAAATGAGAATATTCTAGCACCCTGAATGTGATATGGGTTTCAAAATACATGAAGTTGCATTATGCTCTCAACAGTAACTAGCACAAGGAATCTATGCCACAAGCTCACGTGGATGAAAAAGAAGTTGAACACTTGTGAGATTACTATCATTCTCACAACTTAACCTTTGCCAATAGTTGATCCTATATTAGAGGACTAGAGATACGACGAATTTGTAAAAATCTCAAATTCCCGAGAAACTTTTATGCGGACAAGTGACCCTTTCAATTGACAACTACACATATAATAGGTGTTGAGATATGCTCTCATGTTACTAGATAGTGAAATGGATTCATGATAATGCTCATAAAGCAGTAAAGTGCATGTTCCAATCATAGGAGCCACATACACAGAAAAGAGAGAATTGCTCGAGAATGATCTCAACACTAGGCTGTCTTACATTAGATATGATACCACATAGGTAAATATTATGACTGTGCATGTATAAGAACAAGTGAGCAGATGTTATCTATTCGACTAAAAGGTTCTGTAAGAAATTTCACCAGGTATAGTCACTTGTTGAGAATTTAGGTAAGCAAGTGGAAAGTATTAATCCTGGAGTTATAACTCAATTCAAGGAAATCATTATATAACTCAATTCCTCACGAGGTTGTAAATAAGAGAATTTGTGATAGAGTGGCTTCATGAATAATGTGTCTCGTTCAGAAAGTAAGTACATGCAATGTTTTGTGATTCAACGCTTTGGTTAAGACCATATTTATGTAGGTCCTTTCAATATGGATGTACATATACAACAAGGAAAATAATGCGATGTTCATAATGATGTACTAAGGAGTGACTTACTTGATGACTTTAGATTGACAGGGCAGTACCTTAATTGATACCCCTCTACTCCCTATCCAAAACATACATTAGCACCATAGTGACAGACATATCCCCGAATGACATCTCATACACTTCACACAACGAGGATGGGGTCCGCTAAACTGACTCGCCCCACATACTTGATATTTACCCTTTTTGCATACATCATAAGCATTCCCCTTATCCTTTTCCCCATATGGACCTTTGGAATTGCCCAAATCTACCACCCCTAACACGTTTCTGAGCATACTCACAACATGATGCAAAATGTCCCGCATATCGAGCAGACCAGAATGGGTGTATCCAACCTAAGGGCATTTGTTCTTCTGGTTCCCCCTCTTTCCACAACCATGACATATTTCAAGAATCATCCAACATAAACCCGAGTAGATTTTCTTTCATATCAACCATTTCGGCTTATTGATGCCAACAATCCTCTTTAATTTCTTAGGTGCTCTCACCACATTATCTGGTGGCGTGGTGACATTAAACACTCCCCCTAGCAATTGGTTCTTTCATTCCCTCCTCGATGCCTCAAACCCGTGGGTTACGCATATGGAAAATGAGACATGACGAGGAATTCAGCTTCCAATCTTGAGCTCTATCGCACAATCTGGAGTATCAAAGAAGTGTGAAATTCTTAAATGTCCATGTAGCCTCCTCATTATAGATGTGGTCAACAACACACCGATAAGAAGGACTCTACTAGACACGGCTCCGAGATATCCTATGACACTTTAAAAATCTTAGGTTCTGATATCAAGTTTGTCATGCCCCAAACTCAGGGAGCGCGACCAGTTTACAACCGAGTGAACCCGGCCGAGCAAGCCTATTAGATTTCTTTCTATCCAAACTCATCCATGAATAAAGAGGAGTATTCTCCATTAATCAAATATTGAAAAAAATTTATTAACTCCCATTTCAATTCCATTAGCAGCTTCATTCATAACTTCCAAAATAATACAAGTTTATAAATATAATGAAAAATATATTTTCCAAATACCAATATTTCTAGTTCAATTCCCAACATCGACTACCACCCACAACCTGTCTACGGAGCCTCTAAGTACAACAGAAGAGTAGTATGGAAGTGCTGGCAACAACGCCCCTGCTATAACTCAAAATACAATGTGCAACTGGAATGACATTAGGCCCGGAATAGAGTAGAGCTCACCAAAACCTGCTGAATAGAGAGCGACTGCTAACGAGGACCAAAGTTGTCCGCTGATGAACCACCTGCATCCATTAAAGATGCAGCGCCCCCGACAAAAGGGAAGTTAGTACATATGGAATAGTACTAGTATGTAAAGCTAACTGTCCTCTTTCAAAATAGAATGCCAATGTAAGAAAGGAAAAACTGTGGATACAACAATCATCAATCAATGATATTCAAATGCCAAGTTAAAACATAATAACTTCAAAAATATGAAGATAACACTGTGAAGGGATAATCAAAATATGATGATAATATTATTTTTGGTTGAGAGATCTTTAGCACCGATATATCACTGTTCACAATATCACCCTTTATAATACTAATATTCACAATACCAATACCACCGTACTGTTAGCACGGAGTTCGATCACGACCCGGTCGGCTAGGCCATCTCATTAGAGACATCAACCACATCACTTTCAATACCAATACAACCGTACTTTTAGTACGGAGTCCGATCACGACCCGATAGGTTAGGCTATCTCATTAGAGACACCAATCACAATCATAATTTTAATTATAATTTTTAGCACAATCACCACCATGTGTGCAGCTTGGTGTCAGATCACTACCCGATCGGCTAGGCCGTCTCACCAAAATACCGTGTGGATTGACATCATCCTTTTCTATCACATCAATCTCATCCCAAATACGGGGAATAATTTTATCATATCAAACTCATCCCAAATAAGGGGAATAATTCACAAAAAATAACATAGGTACAAATGTATTTACCTCCTCATCTTTCACATTGTATGAATCTCCACTAGTATTATCAACCAATAATAACAACAATATTCCCTTGGCTCTTTTGGTCATTCACAAGATTATTTATTCAAGGCACGGTGGCCGTATTTGGTATTTCACACTTTCATTTCTTCCCTCTCATGTATCATCATCATACACATATATAATATTCCGAAAATTACAACTTTAAGTTCATTAGAAATGAACAACTTAAGCCCAATAAATTTCTTTACGAGAAATAGAGTAAAATAATTGGCAATTGTTGCCTAAGTTAAAATCATCAACAAGTGACACGCTATTTATTCTTGAAATACTTTTCCCCAAAAAAGGCAATACACAATTTCCACTCACGAATATGTAAGAATGTGAAACACATTGAAAATACTCACAAAGCATAACATTTGTTAAAACAACCACATATGGGCATGGCTTGAGTTCATAAGCTTTTAGGCAATTCTATTTTTGAAGTAAATTTTGGAACAATTGAATCAAAGCTCGTTTCATAATCTTTCTCACGTCATTTTATTTCATTGGAACCATTGGCCACAAGTATAACTTTCACTCTTGGAACATTGGCCACACTTTATATCCCCAATTCACGTATTTTACTTCCAACCATCTTTATGGATTATCAACAATAAGGTATTTTTAATCAAGACTTTAGGTATACATATTAGCAATTAAGAGTCTTAAGAATATTGAGTTTTCTCACACAATTTGGCATCATAACCTTCATTTAAAACACAACTCAAAGACATAGCATTTTAATACACATATCATTCTTGAACACATTCCCAAAAGATAACATAATGTGATAGGAACAATCATAACATATTTTGAATACATAATTCTCGACACTTTACGTATTCGGGATAATCGAATTTATTGGGAACAACTCGGAATATAGAATAAAGAATTTGAGACAACCATACTTGAAACTTGCGGAAACATCATTGAATTCAATTCTAAGAGAGTAATTTAGCCAACATACCTTGCTTTGAGCTTTCCTTGAATTACTACAATGTTTCGGATATTCTAGCAATCCCAATATATTTTGAGACATAACAAAATTGAACACAAATTAGGCAGATATTCATGGTTTCAGCTCATTTGAGCATTTTATCAAACACTAGGTGTGCGAATTTGGCTACAAGGTTCTTCTACAAGATTTCCTTCATTCCATAAACCAAACTTTACTTATTTGAGGTCAACATTCTTCCCACAAAACTTATTGGTACATGCATGTATAAATAATACTCTCATACCCAAGAATCATACACCTAATCAACCATCTTCTACCAAAATTCGAAATTGTAAACTAGGGTATGGAACCTTACCTCTTAGATGAAGAACTTGTAAGATTTTCTTGTTGGATTTCAAAGCTTGGGCAAGATCTTGATGAACAAAATACTTCATATACTTCCTCTCTCTAGAACACTCTCACTTCTCTCTAAAATAACCTTAGATAATTTCCCCAAAATAAGCCCCAAAGCCTATTTATCAAAATGGGGTCGGGTTATGAAAATAGAAAAATTAACCCTTCGAAATCAGGTCTGCAGTGGCATAATGGACCGCAGAATAGGTATGCGGGTCGCACAATTGATCGCGAAATAGGTGCCCAAAACTGGGCTGCACTGGTACATTCTGCGACCAGTTTTGCAGTCGTATAACCATTATGCGGTCG
The DNA here is from genome assembly GCF_000390325.3 of Nicotiana tomentosiformis. NCBI lineage: Eukaryota > Viridiplantae > Streptophyta > Magnoliopsida > Solanales > Solanaceae > Nicotiana > Nicotiana tomentosiformis. The sequence continues at coordinate 45,812,273 of NC_090823.1, forward strand.
CACATCTAACCGCAGAACCACATTAAAACAACCTTTGGTAATTTGGTCATAACTTCTTGTAGGAGTGTCCAAATGACAAACGGTTTGAAGCATTAGAAACTAGACTCGAAGATCTTTCATTTTATAGGTAGATAATTATATAACTCAATATATATTTGTAGATATGCTCGTTCAAAATATGGTCTTGTGCGTACCCATTTGAAATTTTTGTCTATCATGAAATTTTCAACTTGACTTGGACTGAGGGCTCTCCTTAGATGCCACATCACTTATAATATGCCTCGTATACTTATTATCATATCCAATTGATATCCATTCTATTAATAGTCCTCGTCTTCACACAAAATAATATAATTAGCGCACATAAACTTTCTTAATAATGCTTAAGTACTTCAAAATTATCTAGGGTGTTACAAGATATCCATACTTATTCGGCACTCCAAGTATGAGTCTAGACCCGTTCGAGGAATATTTTTGTTTAAGAGGTTGAGAATGTAACGACCCGATCGATTATTTTATTTATTGGATCCCCGTTCCCCTATTTAAGACTTCTCATATGTACTTTTACTGTTTTATGAGTTGCAGAGATGATTGGTTTGTGTCTGGAAGGGTTCAGGTTAAATTCAGAACACTTAGTTCCATAATAGTGGCTTAAGGTGGCCAAGTTTTACTTGAGTCAACACTTTGAGTAAACCACCTTGGAACCAGGATTTGAAGGTTTCAATAGGTTTGTATGATGATTTTCGACTTGGGCGTATGTTCGGATTGAGTTTCGGGTGAACCGGGAGTGTTTCAGCGCTTATTGTTGAAAATTGGCGCCTTGAAGGTTTTAGAGTTTCCTAAGTTTGGTTTGAAGTAAACTTTGGTGTTATCAATGTCCGTTTGGGATTCCGATCCTTGGAATAGGTTTGTTTATAAAATCTGGCATCATTTTGAGTTGTCTAATTATGATTCGACACGTTCGGAGCTGGTTTGAAGAAATTTGAAGTTCAAAGTTTGATTAATTTGGTTTGGAGGTGCAAATATTGGTTTTGATATTGTTTTACGTGTTCCGAGACTTCGAATAGGTATGGATTATGTTTATGAACTTGTTAGTGCATGTGGATGGAATCCCGGGTTGCTCGGGTGTGTTTCTGACCACCCAGATTTAAGTTCCAAATGGTAGATTTCTGGTGCTGGTTTCCTTCTTCGCGAACATGGCGGGAGTATTGCGTTCGGGATAAAGGATTTGGGATGGAGGTTGCTTCACGTACGCAAAGGTGGGGTTGCATTCGTGAAGGCTGGGGACTGTGAAGCTTTGCGTTCACGAGGGGTAGGATGTGTTCGCGAAGAAGGAGCTGGGCCTGGGGGGGGGGGATGCTAGGCCGTTGGCCTTCGCGTTCGCGAAGCTTTGGCCAGGTTAGCCGTTGCGATCGTGGAGACCCGTCGCGTTCGCGATGAACGTTTTCTTGGTGTTGTCAGGTTTTGTGTTCGCGTTCGCGAGGGGACTTCCGTGATCACAGAGAAGGGTAGTTAGGAAGAACACTTTTTAAAAATCGGGACTTCGGCTCATTTTCTCATTTTTACACCTTGCTTGGCCGATTTTGGAGAGGGATTTTCATCTAGCATTTTAAGGTAAGTGATTTCTACTTAATGTGAGAGTAATACATAGATTATGGGTAAATTTTAACATAGAAATTGCATAAATTATGGGATTTTATTGGAAAACCTAAGGTTTAGTACAAATGAGATTTTACCACGAAATTGACTATGGAATTGAGTATAAATTATATATTTGAGTTTGTAAGATTATTGGTAACATTTTGATGTTGATGGATTGTAATCAATGAAGATTCAAGTTACAGCTCTTTGACTACAGAAATTGTAGAACATCTAGCAATAGATACTTCTGTAAAAACCATCGAAATCAAATACAGTGTGAACGAACGATGTCCTACAATAAAAATTCGCAATGATATGGGTGTGCGAGTTTATATGGAGACGAAAAAGGAGAACCAAGATCTAGGAATGTATCCACTGTGTAATAACACTAAAGGATTTTGATTTGGAATAGAGTTCCTCGAATGCTAGTACAATTGCAGGTTTGAATTATTTTTTTAGCACTGGTTTTTAGAAATACAAATTTCCTACAAATTTAATACATATTTCTATTGTGACATAGTTGTTTCTGCTGGAAAATCAGTCTATACAAATTATCTATAATAATACTACAATCTCATATGAATCATACAACTACTGAATTAAAGTTCGTTTACACTGTAATTTTTTTGTAACAAAGAAACTACAATTATATATACAATATTGATTCAAATTTTAAACATCTGAATGTACAGAAGTTTAATGTACAATACTTTTAAATGAATGTAGGTACTTCTGATTATGGTAATAGTAATCTCATACAATTATCAAGCTATTCTAACATATTTACGGATGTGTGAGTAATAGTCAAGCTGATTGATATGCTAACGTCCCCGGACATTGTAGAGTATGAAAGTATAATTATAACAGAGCATACGCCAAAAAATTGAAGATGGGCAAGTTTACCCAGACAAGCAAACAATTGTCAATGCAATGAAGCACTATGCTATCATGAATAAGTTTCAGTTTAGGGTGAAAAGGTCCAGTGCAACAAGGTACGAAATACATTGTTGTCTTTATCCGTCTCCCAAAATATATTGTTTATATATTATAGATTTTATGTATATATATTATGTTTAGATACTGTTATTATACTTCAAAATCCCCTTGTATTCATGATAAATATTGCATAACATTATCATTATTTTAATTCTGTAGCTATTGCCTCATATGTGTTGGTAAAAATTGCACATGGCACTTTAAGTCCACAAACATAAATCAATTATCATTTTTTAAGGTTAGAAAATTCAACAACATGCACACATGATCCTTGATGGACAATACATTTATACAACGTAAAGCTACTGCCATGGTAGTTGGCAGCATTGTCATGCCAAAATATGTAGATCCTAAGACAATATACACACCAAAATAAATACAAATAGACATTGTCAGAATATGGTGTGAACTTAACGTACATGCAAGCTTGGCGAGCAAAGAAAAAAGCTATGCAATTTTTGAGAGGTCATCATGCTGAATCATACAGTCCCCTACCGAGTTACTTGTACATTTTGGAGAAGACTTATCCAGGCTCGGTAGTAAAATTGCAAAAGACTGTAGATGAATGTTTCCTGTATGCTTTAGTTGCTCTTAATATATCCATAAGGGGTTGGGAGTATTGTAGGCCAATTGTAATCGTTGATGGCACCTTCTTAAAATCGGCATATAGAGGAACCATGCTAACAGCTAGCACAAGGGATACAACATGTACATCTTACTCACAGTTAGTATTCTATTTAATACATGTAGATTAATTGTATATTTGTTGAATTCAAGCTGTTTCATAAATATAGATTTATTGTTTTTATGTTATTTACTGAATTGAAATTATTGTTTTAATGTTATGTGACAGGTAGCATATTACCACTTGCTTATGCGATTGTTGATTCAGAAAATGACGCATATTGGAGATAATTTTTTGAGCAGTTCAAACATGCATATGGTGAAAAATCTAATAAGTGTGTTGCGTCAGACAGAAATGAGAGTATATTGAAGGCAACTACAACGATTTTTAACAACATCCCACATTATACTTGCATGTGGTATATTTGGACAAATATAAGGTCAAAGTTCAAGAAAGGTCATCTAAAATTAAATGAATTGTAATTTGCCATTGCACGATCTTACACTCTTGATGAGTTTAATAAATAATGTCAAAGATTGAAGAGATCGAAATATGTGTAAAAGAATACCTTTGCGATATTGATTATCATAAATTTTCTCGGGTACATGCAATAGAAAATAAAACATGGACGATGACATCAAATATTACAGAATCCTTGAATGCAGTAAACAAAGATGCAAGTGAGCTGCCCATAGTTTAACTATTAGATTAGATGAGGACACTTCTTGAACGATGGGATAATGAAAAATTATTTAATGCAAAGGGTACGTTCACCTTCCTTGAGAAAAAAATACCACAAAGAGGTGCAAGACAACATGACTTTATCCCAGAAGATGAGAGTAAGTTATGGTCCATATAATAAGATGATTGATTTAATGCAAATGTAATTATTTTGTTTTTATTGACTGTCGATAACTTATTAGTTTTGTCATAAAATTGTAGGTGAGGGCTTCAACATATTATATTTATACGGTGATAGATGGTGTCAAACGCTTCACTGTTTGTATTAAAGAAGGAAAATGTAGTTGTGGACAATTCCAACCAGATGAACTACCTTGTCCACATACTTTGACAATTTTGAGGCACAGAAACGAGTCTTATGAAACGTACTGCTCTCATTATTACATAAAGGAGAGCCTTCTCATGGAATATGAAATAACAGTCGGCCCTCTATCAGATGAGAGCAAATGGGATCCACAACATATAGCAAAAGAAGTTGTCCTGTCACCAACTGGAAGAAAAGGGCACCAGAGAGACCTTAATAACAAATATACAAAACACATGATGAAAAAAAGGCAAAGAAGTATAAGATTTCATGTCGCAACTGCGGACTAGAGGGGCATAACCAGATGTCTTGTAAGAATATTCCAAAAAGGAAATAAGAATTGTTGAAGTTTAAGAAATACTTCTTTTTGCCGAGTACTATTGATGTAATAAGATGAGCTTTAAGCAATATTAAGTTGTATTTGTTCTCTGCTGGACGTATTGGTTGCACTATAATTGTGGAGCAAAATTGTTTAAAGTTTGTTTGTTCAAATGGATGTTTGAAAGCAGATTTTTACTCCAAAAATGCAATAGGTTTGCAATTATGTTAGTACATATTAATTACTTTGTTAATTTTACAATTTTAAGCTTATGTTTAAAAGACTGCTAAATGTGTAGTTGTATTGTACCAACAGGGCCTTATGTAAATAAAATATATATATTTTGTCACGAAATTGTTTATTGATGGGACAACATGCTAAAAGTTAGTTGTATTATATTTGTGCTTAAAATGTACTGTAATTGGAAAACTAAATGTTTTAAAATTTTCAATTTAAATATCCTTTATGGTAAAAATTTATTATGTATGATCATATAGGCATTACAAACAGACAAAAAATATACAAAGGATGTAATGCCATAAAAATAGTATCATTAAGGAGATCAAGTACTAATAACTTATAACAAAAACAATATTTCACAAATGTTTTGCTATACAACTAGGAGAAATCTGGCCAAAGGTGCAAAAAACAAATGAAAAACAGTTTTACTACAATTCAGTTACAACTGAATAAATTATCTACAATCCACCTAATGGGTTAGCTAACTAATTTTTTTTGTTCCGGAATCTTATTCGCTCCCTCACTGCTAGTGCACCTCTTATTCTTGCTAATCTTCCAGTAACCTCACTTTCACTGATTGCACCAAGCTCTGCTTCTTTCTATCATAATCCCAAAGAAGCGCTTCGTACGTCTACGGTATTGATTAATATCAGAAAGCTCTTCCTTTGGAATCAACAATTGTCCAAGAATGACATATTCTGCAAAAGCCGCAATGTGCAAAAATAAAAAATGAGGAAGGCTTTAGCAATTGGTGTAAAATGGAATTGGAAAAAGATGATGTGATGACACGATAGGTCATTTTGAGATTTAGCATCTATTTCCATGTTCCGAGACCTTGATTAGCTCCGTTTAGCATTTTTCGTTCGCATGCACTGTCCATGTCTTATTCCGAAAATTCTTTATGTGGCAAATTGAAGAAAATGTGAATTTTTGCCTTAAAAATGGTTTGAGTTGACTACGATCAAAAGTTTATATAAATGGACTCGGATCAGTATTTTGACGATCCCGTTCGATCCGTATCGTGATTTGGGACTTAAACGTATGCCCGGAATAGAATTCGAAAGTCCCTAACTTGTCTCATTTTGCCAAAAACTAGCATTTTTTACAGTTGAAAAACTACTAAGTTTGACCGTAAGTTGACTTCTTAGCTAAAGGGTTCGGATTTTGATGTTAAAATTTGAAATAATTTTGTATTGCTATTTGAAACTTGTACGCAAAATTTGGTTCAATTCGAAAATGATTTTGACATGATTCGGACGCTTAAATGTGATTATAGTGTTCTTGAGTTTTACCTTGAAATATCATTTGTTTTGAGGGTTGATTTGTTGATTTAGATATTATTTTAGTGATTTGAGCACGCGAGCAAGTTTGTATGATGTTATTACACTTGTGTGCATGTTTGGTTTGGCGACCGAGGGGCTCAGGTGAGTTTCGAATGTGTTACAGATGAGTTTGGCTAATGCTAGGATTGCTGGTACAACACTAGTTCTGGTGTCTGCTGCATATCTCGCATTTGCGAGGTCTGGCTCGCAATTGCGAGCCTCGCTTTTGCGAACAGTAGTTCGCATTTGCGAGCAGAGCCTAGGATTGGGTAACCTCGTATTTGCGAGGAAATTGTTCGCAATTGCGAATAGCTCAAGATCGCATTTGCGATGCCTGGCAATAACTATACTCCTTCGCAATTACAAAGGCACTGGTCGCATTTGCGAATGTTGGGACATCGCATTTGCGAACATTTTATTGCATTTGCGACTTCTGTGGCTCTGAAGCAGGGTTTGCATTTGCGACCCTTGTCTCGTATTTGCGATGTTCGCAATTGCGATATCTGTAACTAGGTAAAAGATGTGGAAACGAGGCTTAACTCATTTCACACTATTTCTCAACCCTAAACACTCTAGAGGCGATATTCTAAGAGGCTTTTCTTCTCAAATTCATTGGTAAGTGACTCTAATCCATTTCTTTTCAATTACCCATTATATTTTATAGGATTTTCATGGTAGAAATTAGGGATTTGAGTAGAATTGAGAATTTTTATAAAATTTAGATTTAGACCTCAAAATTGAGGTCGGATTTCCAAATAATTCACATAATCGGGCTCGGGGGTAAATGGGTAATGAGGTTTTGGTCCAAATCTCAGTTTTGACTAAGCGAGCCCGGGGTTGACTTTTCCAAAAATGATCTAAATTGAACCTCTTTTATTCGTAGGTAGTTTCTAAAGCTTATTTTGAATCATTTTGTCAATAATTTGCTACATTTAGTTTTTTTGAAGGCTTGTTCAAAAGGCAAGGCCGTGATCGATTGATTGCTTGAGTTGCGATATGAGGTGAGTTGCGATGTGGTAGAGAACCTTGAACTACATGTTATGTGAATTATGTGGAAAACGTCGTACATGCGAGGTGACGAGTGTATATACGCCGTTATGATACTTGCTTCTATGTGTCGTTTCTTCATGATATATATTGTTTCGTGTCTTAAGTGCTACATGCTTATTTTACTTCTATGCCATAATTGTTACGTGTCATTTAGTTATTCTTTTATTAAATTGTCCATCCCTTCCATGATTCCATACTTATTTGCTACTTGTCCCTACTTGCTTTACTTGCATATCTAAATTGTCACATGTCGTACTTATCTTATAGTTTTGTAATATTTGTTGCCTTCTATAGCGTCGTTTCACTTGTATGAGTTGTTAATTGGTAGATACTGTTGAGTTGGTAAAGATAAGACAATCGAGTTATTAGGGATTCTTTGATTATTATGTGATTCTTCAGGGCCTCGTACATTTACTCTCTTGACGTAGAAATTCTTGTGAATTTTTGTTGTTGAATTGCTATTGTTGATTGAAACTGTTTGGGAAGCGGGTTGCACGCCGCAACAGAAATGGAAAGGCAATGGATTGAAGTACGAAATAAGGACGGATTATGATTGACAGATGATGATATGATGGGATTGGGTTGCGCTCCATAATGGACTGTTCATGTTATATTTGTTTGTGACTGTTGGATTTGCATCAGTATGTCAAGATAAATTTATAGAACTTATTATTCTGGGCTCTCTGCAGTTGGATTTTGAGTTTGTTGTTATGAGTTAACTACTTTATTTCCATTCCTGTTATTGTAAGTAACCTGCCTTAGCCTTGTCTCTTCTTCGTTAAGGTTAGGCTCGGCACTTATAGAGTATATGGGGTCGGTTGTACTCACACTACACTCTACACTTCTTGTGCAGCTACCAGAGTTGGTCCTACCAGTGCTGAGTGAGATTTACTCGGATCTAACTATCAGTGGAGACTTGAGGTATAGCTACACGACATCCGTAGCCTTGACGTCTCCTTCTATATCATCTTAGTTGTTTATTTTAATTTAGACAATTATGTTATTTTATTCAGACTATTGTTTGTAGTACTCTAGACGCTCATGTATTCGCGACACCAGTTCTAGGATTGTATTTGGATTTCGTTGTTTATTAGTTTATCACCTTACTTCAGACTATTCAGTTTATTTGTTGTCATTTGATTTAAATTGTTAAAAATAGCTAATAAGTATAAATAACATTGGCTTGCCTAGCAAGTGAAATGTTAGCCGCCATCACGGTCCCGAGGGTGGGAATTTCGGGTCGTGACAAGTTTGTATCAGAGCCATAGGTTGCCTAGGTCTCACGAGCCATGAGCAATCTTGGTAGAGTCTGGAGGATCGGTACAGAGACATATATACTTATCTTTCAGAGGCTATAAGGATTTAGGAAAATTTCACTTCTTTCTTTCTCTCTCATGTAGTTTATTTCCATTATTGAAGTTTGAACCATTCTACTCTTGTTCTCTCATAGATGGTGAGAACTCACACAACATCTACAGCCGGGAAGGAGCAAGAGCCCCCTGTTGTAGCCACTACTAGGGATAGGTGTCGGGGCCGAGGCACAGGTCGAGGCACATGCAAAGCTCAACCTAGAGCTCGAGCAGCAGCATCCATAGTAGAGCTTCAAATTAATCATGAAGAGGAGATCCCATCTCAAACCGTACCGATCGGACCAGCTCAAGTCCTGGAGGGATTCATAGCCACTTCAGTGCTTCAGGACGCTCTAGTCTGCTTATTGGGCCTTATGGAGAGTGTGGCCCAGACCGGTGCATTTCCGGTGGCACTAGCCGTCTCTTAGGCTGGGGGAGGAGCACAGACTCCTGCTACTCATACTCCGGAGCAGATGGCCCCCCATACCAGACTCTGGCGGCTCCAGCAGTTGGGGTAGTTCAGCCTGTAATTGCTACACAGCCCGGAGAGATGCCCGCGATGTCTTCTGAGGGATTGATGAGGTTGGACAAGTTCACCAAGCTCTTTCTGTTCATTATAGCGGTGCACCCTCTGAGGAGCCGCATGATTAGTTTGACCATTGCCACGAGGTGTTGCATAACATGGGTATTGTTATAACCAATGGGGTCGACTTTGTAGTGTTCCAGGTGACCGGTTCTACCAAGAGGTGGTGGCAGGATTTTTAGCGGAGCAGACAAACTGGTTCACCTTCACTTACCTAGGATCAATTTTTGCAGCTATTTCTAGAGAAGTTTATTCCTTTCACTTTGAGAAAGGATTACCGTAGGCAGTTTAAGCACCTTCAACGGGGTGGTATGACCGTCACCCAGTAGAGACCAGATTTGTGGACCTGGCCCGTCATGCAGCTATGTTGATTCCTATAGATAGCGAGAGAGTGAGGAGGTTTATTGATGGTCTTACCTTTGGCATCAGGCTTCAGATGGCCAAGGAGACGAGGGATGATATTTCTTTCTAGAGGGCCGTAGAGATTGCTAGACGGATCGAGATGGTTTGTGGTCAGGATAGAGAGTCGACATCTGAGAAGAGACCCCGTCATTTCAGTGGTTTTAGTGGTTCCTCGTCTGAAGGCAGAGGTTCTTTTGGTAGAGGCCATCCTCCTAGGCCGATTCAGTCAGCTCTTCAGGTGGCCCACATTGCTTCGAACGGTCGTGGTTCTTATGGGTCTCATCCTGAGCAGCCAGCATTCAGTGCAACTTCAGCTCTAACCAGTGCACCACCACTTCAGAGTTACTACAGTGGCTATCTGGGCCATCACGATCAGTCTCATCTTCAGCAGCCTCAACAGCCGAGAGAGTGCTTTGGGTGTGGGGGCATAGGTCACATTAGGAGGTATTGCCCTAGATTGACGAGTAACAGACCTCAGTAGGGTTATCATGCCATCGTGCCGGCATCGGTTGCTCCACCGCCCACACAGCCAGCTTAAGGCGGGGGTCAGGTTATTACAGGTGGAGGTCATATCACTAGAGGTAGAGGCCAACCAGCTATGGGTCGCCCGAGGTGCGTAGGTCAGAGTGATGGGGCCCATCCCCATTTTTATGCATTCGCAACTAGACTTAAGGCAGAGTCATCTGACATCGTCATCACAGGTATTGTTCCAGTTTGCCATAGATATGCTTCAGTTCTATTTGATCCGGGCTCTACTTATTCCTACGTGTCGTCTTATTTTGCTTCATATCTGATTGTGCCTCGTGATTCTTTGAGTGCTCCTGTATATGTATTCACATCTGTGGGAGATTCTATTGTTGTATATCGTGTTTATCGCGCGTGTGTGGTTTCTATCGGAGCCTTGAGACTAGTGTAGATCTCCTACTTCTTGATATGGTGGATTTTGATTTTATTTTGGGCATGTATTGGTTGTCACCTTATCATGCTATATTGGACTGTCACGCCAAGACGGTGACCTTAACCATGCCGGGGTTGCCCCTATTAGAGTGGAGGGGGACTCCTGGCCATTCTACTATCAAGGTTATTTCTTATACGAAGCCTCGACATATGGTCGAGAAGGGATGTCCAGCATATTTGGCCTATGTACGCGATTCTAGTGCTGAGGTTCCTTCCATGGATTCAGTACCTGTTGTGCGTGAGTTTCCAGAGGTATTTTCTGCAGACCTGCCGGGGATGCCACCCGACAGGAATATTGATTTTTGTGTTGACTTGGCTCCGGGCACTCAGTCAATTTCTATTGCACCATACCTTATGGCTCCACCTGAGTTGAAGGAACAGAAAGAGCAGTTGCAGGATTTGTTTGATAATGGATTCATTAGGCCTAGTGTCTCGCCCTAGGGTGCGCCAATGTTGTTTGTGAAAAAGAAGGATGGCACGATGAGGATGTGTATAGACTATCGGTAGTTGAACAAAGTCACTATCAAGAACAAGTATCTGTTGCCGAAGATTGATTACTTATTTGATCAGCGATGCCAAAGTATTTTCGAAGATTGATTTGAGGTCTGGGTACCATCAGTTGAAGATTAGGGCATTGGATGTCCCTAAGACATCTTTGGGTTAACAATTGCCCAACCAGCATTTATGGATTTGATAAACCGAGTATTTAAGCCCTATTTGGATTCTTTTGTGATCATATTCATTGATGATATCTTGATCTACTCCCCAGTCGACAGGAGCGTGAGCAGCATCTTACTTAAAGGATTTTCATTGACAATTTCCAAAAGATTACAAGTTCACATTTGAAAGTGGTAAATCCCATAAATAAAAAATTAATAGTCTATTTCCCAAATAAAAATACAACCCACACTATGTCTACGGAGCCTCTAAATGGAATAAAAGAGTAGTATGAAAGTGCCGGTGACAAGGCCCCGGCTATACGTCAAAATACAATGTACAAGAATCAAAAGATACAAGGCCCCAATAGGAAGTGCGGATCACTAAGTCAGCGGAGAAGTGGTTGTATTGCAATTAATGATCGATTCCTCCAGCTGTGGAACCACCTACATCCATTAAAAGATGCAGCATCCCCGACAAAAGGGATGTTAGTACATGTGGAATAGTACTAGTATGTATAGCTAAATACCCTCTCATGGAATAGAGTACCAACATAAAAGGAGAGAAACATGGAATCAATGAGAAACTCAAATAATATCAAAATGCCAAGTCAAAAGCAAGGTAAACGTTCAATTAAATATTATTAATTTAAGTTGGGAGATCTTCAATACCGACACACCACCATGCATAAGGCATGGAGTCCGATCTCCGTCCGATCGACTAAGCTGTCTCACCCCAGTGTGTGCGGGTGGACATAGAATTACAACACCACCATGCATGTAACATGGTGTCTGATCACAACCTGATCGACTAAACCGTCTCACCACAATGCCGTGTGGGTCGACATGGTCCTTACTAGCTATCATCTCATCCCAATTAAGGGGAATAATCTTAACACATCATCACGAGAATTTTTCCCTCAAACACTCCTACACCGGCATGTGTAGTTTCAGGTTTAGGTAATTTCAACCCACCCTTCCTCGATGACCTAGTGATACCCTCAAAAACATTTATATAAGAATATTCATCTCGTATCCCTTCATACAATATTTCATGTCATTGGCACTTTTGGCCACACATGTAATCTTCGTTCTTGGCACAATGCCCGCATTTTATATTTTCTACTCTCATTCTTTCACTTTCAAGGATCATCATAGGTCATCAACATAAAGAATATCTGGAAATCACGACTTTAATTACATGAGTAATAAGAGCCTTAAACACATTGAATTTTCTTCCCAAAAGAGAGCATAATGGTTTTCAATTGAAACATGAATTTAAGTCATAGCGTAGATACATTAATCATGCTTGAACTATTTTCCCAAAGGGGAGCATAATATGATAGGAGCAATTGGAACACAATTTTGAGTATATGACTTCCGATGCATTGCTCATTTGGGATAACTCAACTTATTGGGAACAACTAGGAACATTAGAAATAAGATCTTGGGCAAACCACACTTGAAGCTCACAAGGAATTCATGGAATTCGATTCTTCAAGAGGAGTTTAGCCAACATACCTCGATTGAGCTCTCTTAGAGTCACTACACGTTTCCCCTACTCTTAGCAATTTCAATCTATATAAAAATGATCAAATTGAATTGTTATTAGGAAGGTACTCTTAGACTTATTTCATCAACACTAAGTGTGCAAGTTCCATTACATGGTTTTATGGTAGAATTCCTTCACCCTACGCCCAATTTCCCAACTAAGTAATCAATCCACATCGATCCCACAACATCCTAAAACCTTATCGACATATGCATGGTCTATCTCCTACTCCACCGCTTAGTTAGACCCATAACAAACTTGCATGAAAGCTTGTGACAAGGACTTACCCGGATAGTTGGTGGCCTAGTGAGCGGTTTCCTTGAATCTTCAAAATTGGGCAAGCATTGATGAGCAAAATGGTGGAGATTCTTCCTCTCCCTCTAAAATATTCCCCTCTCTCTAAAACATTCGTTGAAGCCTTCTAAAATTACCACAAGGGCTTTTTATAAAAATAGGGTCGAGTAAAATTTCCCAGAACATAACCTCTAAGCCGGGAGTGGTCTCAAATACGACCGCGAAACAGGTATGCGGTCAGCGGAATGGACCGTAAAATGGCTCACCAAAATTGGGCTATCCTGGTCAAGTCTGCGGTCGATTTTGAGGTCCGTGGAATGATTTCGCGGTCGTAAAATGGACCGCAAAATCTCTTCTAATATTTTCCCTGGCTGAAATGCGGTCCAATGTACGATCTCGAATTAAATATGTGGCCACATAATGGACAGCGAAATAGACCTCAAAATTTAGCTTCTCCTAGTTCACTCCGCGATGGATCTACGGCCTGCGGAATAGATTGCGGTAGCGAAACTGACCGTAGAATTGCCTTTTCTGCAAAACATTTTCCACTAACTCCTTGATGCACTGCAAGTCCAAATATTTGTACTGCATTGAGAAAGCTCGCCGTGAAAATTATGTAGAATCCGCCAAACTCATAGGAGTACTTTTATGGGGCCTTACATCTTCCCCAGTCTGCAACCAAAGGAATAAGGCGTCTCTCAGACACAAACTCTCCAAATGGCGACAGTACCAGAATCTCCATACCTGATCTCAATATCTCCCACTTAAATGACTGACACGTTAATCTACACAATCATCTCATAGGATATACTCCCACAACCTTCCGCACTAAGTAATATAATCTGTACATCCATGACTACCAACCATGCTATTTATGTAGTGCTAATCAAGAATCCAAATCCATACACAACTCCTCTTCCACAAAACACATCGTTCTCAAGCGACACTAAAGTAGCTTCAGTATACTCTGAATATCTGAAATCTCCCCCACTCCTTCGAGCTCATGACATCCTTGCCAAAGTCGAACCGCAACCTTGACCCTTCAATTCCAATCCCTCACTGCTCAGTGCACCTATCATGCTGTTACGTGAGAGTACAAAAACTTCATCATAAATCCTGAATCACCAGTAGAATAAGAACTCCATTGTCTAGAAACCTTTCACTTAACTCAGCTCAGGCAAAAAATAACATGCAACCAACTTCCCAACCGTAGAAGAACAAATCTCAAGTGATGGTCAAAATCGTCATAAACTCTCGGGACCCATATTGTCACAACCCAAAATCTCACCTGTCGTGATGGCGTCTATCTTAATACTAGGCAAGCCAAAAATCTCAATAATCCAACATATCTTTTAACTTTGAAAACAAAATAATTAAATTCAGCGGAAGAAATCTCACAATTTCAAAAATAACACTCCCAAAACCCGGTGTCACTGAGTACATGAGCAACTAATATGAATACAATGTCTGCCTGGTAAAAACCATTGTCTGAATGTATAGAACAATACAATAACTGAAGAAAGGAGGGACAAGGTCAGCGGACGCCAAGCAGCTACCTTGATAATCTCCAACTGATAGTACTCTAAAATCTAACAAATCTCCGTGTCCGTAAGCACCTAGATCTACACACGAGGTGCAGAGTGTAGTATGAGTACAACTAACTCAATAAGTAACAAGACTAACCTCTGGGCTGAAAGAAATGATGAGCTCCACAGGTACAGTCCAGTATAAATAATGGTACATAAATGTAGGCATGCTTTCAAGTTCAACAGTTAAACTCAGTATAAGTGAAATAGATCAATATTGCATGATATGAGGAATATGACATCTCAGTAGAAATACCTCATGTAAATACTGGTCACAAATTATCCGGTCACTCGGTATCATTTATGGCCAATCCAGCCTAGGGGTGTTCCAACCCGTATATAAATACACATCGACTGATAATCAGTCACTCAGTACCGTATAAGGTCAATCCAGCCCTGGGATAATTTATCCCTATATATAAATGATACTGACAATATCCATGTCCAGATAACTCATTACAATATAAATAAGGCAAATCCATGCCCTGGGAAAATCCATCCCAAATATATATATATAAGCAGTAAGTAAGCCAAGTCCATGCCTTGGGAAGTCCATCCCGAATATCAATGATCATCTACGCTGACTGAGGGTGTGTACAGACTCCGAAGGGGCTCCTTCAGCCCAACCGCTATAAGTTGATCGCGCTCACGGGGTGTGTGTGCAGACTTTCGGAGGCGCTCGTTCAGCCCAAGCGTAATACAAAGCCAATATGGCCTACTGCAGGCGGACAGTCCCGATCGGTATAATAACAAAGCCTATAAGGCCTGCTGCAGGCGGGCAGCCCCGATCCATAAAATAGTAAAGCCAATAAGACCTGCTGCAGGCGGGCAGCCCCGATCCCGAAAATAGTAAAGCCTACAAGGCCTGCTGCATGCGGGCAACCCCGATCCATAAAATAGTAAATCCAATAAGCCCTGCAGCAGGCCGGCAGCCCCGATCCATAAAATAGTATTGTATAAAGACATTATGGCCTTCTGCGTTGTGCAGCTCAATCCCATAAATATCCTCACAATGGACAAATATTACTGAGTGTGAAATGTATATTTTTGAACAATTAATTCAACAACAACACGACCCCATGGGTCCCAAAATATTGGTACGTATCCTAAACATGATTTTTGATAGGAACCTCAGCTCAATTTCTATAACACGGGACACATGTTCAGATAATAACACGATTCTTTAATTTTACTACTTTACATGATATATTCAAGACACACTTTCTGTGGTGCACGTTTACATGTTCGTCACCTATCGTGTGTGTCACCTTCGAACAATTCATATCATACCAAATTCGGGGATTCATACCCTCAGAACCAAGTTTAGAAGTGTTACTTACCTCAACCCGTGTAATTCTTTATTCCGCTATACCCTTGCCTTGAGAATTGGTCTTCGAATGCCTCGTATCTAGCCACAATTAACTCGATTCAGTCAATACCAATTATTGTAGTTAATTCCATAAGGAAATACTAATTTTTCCAATAAAATCCGGAATCTAACTCAAAAATCGCCCGTGGGCCCCCCATCTCGTACCCGACAAAAGTTACAAAATATGAACACCCATCCAACCATATAAATTTCACCAAATTCCGACATCAACTCGATCCTCAAATCTGCAATTAAAGTCTTTGAAGATTTCTACAATTTTCAACCCAATCTTTACCCATTTGAACTCAACACTCTTTCTATAAACCTTATTGATACATATAAATAATACTCTTACACCCAAGAATCATACTCTTAATCACCCATCATTACCTAAACTCGAAATTAAAGATTATGGGTTAGAACCTTACCTCTTTGATGAAGAACTTGAGGGATTTCTTGTTGGATTTCAAGGCTTGGACAAGAATTTGATGAACAAGACACTTCATCTACTTCCGAGAACACTCTCACTTCTCTCTAAAATCATCAGATAATTGCCCCAAAATATGCCCCAAAACCTATTTATAAAAATGGGGTCAGGTTATGAAAATAGGAAAATTACCCCTCCGAAAACAGGTATGCGGTCGCACAATGGACAGCACAATGGGTATGCGGGTCGCAAAATGGATCGCAAAATCATTGCCGAAAACTGGGCTGCACTGGGCATATCGGCGCCATTTTGCGGTCGCATAATGATTCTGCGATCGCTCATCTGACCGCAGTATCACATTTGTTTCCAGCCTTTGGTAATTTAGTCATAACTTCGTGTAGGAATATCCAAATGACAAACGGTTTGAAGCGTTGGAAACTAGACCATATGTTTGATAGGTAACACATCTAATAACTCTTCATTTCAAGAGAGGTATGCTCATTCGAAGTTAGGTCTTGTGCGAACTAACTTGAAACTTTAGTCTAATGAAATTTCTAACTTCTACATTCGATGCCGAAACCTATCGAATGAAGTCCGATTGACCTCAAATTTTGCACACAATTCATAAATGACATAACAGAGCTTTGAAAATTTTCGGAACTGAATTCCGACTCCGATATCAAAAAGTCAACCCTGTGGTTAAACTTTCCAAAAATTCAACTTTCGGCATTTCAAGCCTAATTCCACTACGGACCTCGAAAAAAAATTCCGGACACGTTCCTAAGTCCAAAATCACCATACGGAGCTATTGGAATCATCAGAATTAAATTCTGAGGTCGTTTATATATAAGTCAATATCCGGTCAACTTTTCCAACTTAAGCTTCCAACATAAAAATTCATTCTTCCAAGCTAACTCTGAAATATCTTAAAACCAAAACCGACAATTCACACAAGTCATAATACCTCGTAGGAAGTTATTCAAGACTTCAAATAGTTGAAAGGAATGTAAATGCTCAAAACGACCGGTCGGGTCGTTACAATCTCCACCACTTAAACATAAGTTTGTCCTCGAACGTGCCAAGAGTTGTTCTTAACTTTCAAATCTCTATTCCACCTTACCACACACATACCCGGGGGTGATCTCACGTCACCCTATTCTATATAGGCCGGACCACACAACATAACTGGAAATCATTAATTTAACATTAGCCCAAAAACCTTGGAGCCAAATTTCTAACATCCAGAATTCTTTCCAAGATCTAAATCTTACAAATCGTATAAGTCTGAACAAGATGTATCAAGCCATAGCCATAAACCCAGATATAATCACATTACATACTACACAACTCATATGCTCGCAATACCATTCTCGATCAGAATCACAATAATTACTCCAAACCAACCAAGTACAAGTATTAAAACCCCACATTCAATAGAACCTCATTCCAAAACCTTCGTGCACTGCTAATGATGAAAGAAACAATCAAAAACTCATAACCACTCATCATATCAACTAACCATGGAGCTCTCTCGCCCCAACCAGAACCATAATCACTTTCTAAGTCGTATCAATATTATACTCCTGAATATACCGTAATCAAACCTGATAGTACCCATTCTAGGTCCAATGACCTTATATTATTAAAAACAACTATCCTATTGACATGCCACACCAATACAACTCAATCTACAACTGCGCAACCTCGTACCCAAAATGGAAGATGTCTCAAAGTAGAGAACTGTATTGTAAGTTCAACAAGCACCGCCACAACTGTGATGCTATAAGCTCATTATATATAGTGGAACCCATACACACAAGTTTAATAACAGTAACCAGCTCTTCTAGAGCTCACATTAACATCCCTCGCACGGACAACTCACGTGCTTGGTATCAACATCTGGACCTGCACGGACAACTCACGTGCTATGGTATCAATATCTGGACCTGCACGGACAACTTACGTTCCAATAATATTGATAATTTGAATATCAACAATCTATCAACCAGGAGAGTATCGTAATACCAATGAATATCTGTAAATCAAAACAAAAAGCTCCTTTCAAACACACATTCTTCTCAGGGATTACTGAGCAACTATAACATTCATCTAAATATATAACACTGACCATTCCGTTCAGAATTTGTGATCTTCCTTTCAAGAATGAATTGCCACATCGTACCTATAAATCTAAATCACTCACTACACACTGCTATGATCAAATTGAAATTGTACCTTCCGAACAAGCCGAAGGACATGTGCTCCTTTAGCACAATCAACACTAAATAAGTGACCCTACATTAACACGACCAATCAAATTCATACTCCGTGCGCACTACATCATTCACAAATAATAACTAACTCATCCCATAATTTTCATATACTCATAAAGCGCAATATAACCCGTATCTAGAAATTTCCTTACTCGAGTCATTGTCGAATGCCACCTCTGCAAGTCATCACTCCTCTGCAAGTCATCACTGATTCCCAAGTATACTTCAGACCCAAAAAAAAACAATTTGACACATAACGATAAACTGAATTGTCAATAGCAGGCTCTCCCACTTGGCTCAAAGCCATAGATTAAAATACTTGATAACTCACAATACCCATACTTTATTACTGCCTTAATACCACAGTCAGTTCAACAAAAATGTTTCTCAAGCTCAAGACACACCAACCATAAAATACCTCAATCATCCTGCATTCATTTTCTTAACACTCAAGTCAACTTTTTCAACCAGATTCAAATTCAAGTCTCAACACATACACTCCACTGGCAGAAAAGAAACCCTCTATACACATCATAAGGAACACACTTACATAAATTACTCTGCAGGAGATAACCCACCTGCTTAGTCTCAAATTGGCATCTTGTTATACCCTTTCGCAGCCAAAATTACTATTAAATCACTTTAGCTTTCTGAGTTCAAACTCATTAACCATACACGATAATTTAATTTGCCCCAAAATTTAACAACGTGAAAGATCTTTCAAAACATTCACAGTCGAGATTGTACGTCACATCAAAATAAAAATAAAGCACCCAATGGCCTTCCTTTACAATTTCAAGGAAACACTTCTTATCACATTCAAATCGTCTTAAAACATCTCGCAGTTACATCATACTCATCACAAAGCCATTCCACCGCTCATTAAGCCACAAATTCCACTTGTAGGGTCATTACCAGACATATGAGTCCAAATGTACAGGTTACAACTGAAGCTACCGAGCCTAAGCTGCGGTCTAAACCTAGCCTCAAGTCCTCCTGGCTGGCCCATCACCAAAACACAAAATACACATCTTGAACCTCGTTCATAGAATCATAAGCCGGCGATGCACAGCTGATACCGGGCGCTCATGTGCGCATACGAATGCGTGGAAGGAGTTTGAAGAGTTATGTTTCAAGCTGAATCAATTCCACATGATAGAATACAAGAAAGTAAATTTTTCCTTAGGTTTCGACAGCCTCTCAAAGATAAGTACAGACATCTCCGTACTAATCCGCAAGACTCTACTAAACCTGCTCATGACTCGTGAGACCTATATCACCTAAAGCTCTGATACCAACTTGTCACGACCCAAAATCTCACCTGTCGTGAAGGCGCCTATATCAATACTAGGCAAGCCGAAAATCTCAATAATCCACCATATCTTTTAAATTTGAAAACAAAATAATTAAATTCAGCGGAAGAAATCTCATAATTTAAAAAATAACAGTCCCAAAACCCGGTGTCACTGAGTACATGAGTATCTAATATGAATACAATGTCTGCCTGGTAAAAGCCACTATCTGAAAGTATAGAATAGTACAATAACTGAAGGAAAGAGGGACAAGGTCAGCGGACGCCAAGCAGCTACCTTGATAATCTCCAACTGATAGTACTTTGAAATCTAACAAATCTCTGTGTCCGAATGCACCTGGATCTGCGTACGAGGTGCAGAG